>NW_004524660.1:8316524-8343195 GCF_000260255.1 Octodon degus | reverse complement strand
AAGATTTGTCAAATATGAATGATTTTTTGTGTGTTCAAGTTCATCCTCAGCAAATCCTACCCATTCACGCCACGGTTTGTGTACTAACAGAGATTGTACCTGAAAACATATTGGAAAGTGCACGTGTGCCACGTGGTGTCATCACAAGCATGTCCTGACCTCGGCTGAGCACTTCATGAGCCTGTGGTCTGCTTCTCGGCTCCCACAACCCATCTCAACAGCGTCCACTGCATAGGTTTGTTTTAGAGTCTCTGTTCTATTTTATTCCATAAAGTTTTGGTTTTCGTCCTGACCCTGTCTTCTGTGCACAGAGACTGAATCCTGTAGTGTGTGCCAACAACTGACTAGTTAACTAACTTGCTAAAGAAACTGGTTACTATAACTCCGTTATTCTATAGAACATTTGGACAAAGTGTAGCGACTCACATTGCCAAATACACGTAAAGCTTTTCGTGGCTTGTACATCTTTTCAAAGTGATGACTCTTTTGCCTTATTTAAGCTACATACTGAGGACTATGATAAGGCTGTAACAATACTCAACAGATGTTTGTTCAAGGAATGAATGGATTTTAGGAATTTTTGTCTAATATGGAATATGACAGTACAGAATTGACCATTTTGCTTCTATAAGTTAGGAGAACCCTAACAAATTGAAAATAGTATTTGTAATTTCAAGGTATTTAAATAAAACAATCATGAGTTTATTTAACCTAGAATCCATGGCTCATATCATTATCTTAGCTTTTATATCACAGAAAACTATCTAAAGCTGTTCAACAGACATTTTAGCTTACGTAGTCTTAATAAAATTTTGAATAAATCAGACTTGACTAATGTGCTTAGAAAAAAACTTTTAAAGAACTGCATTTTGAAAAATGCTTTTCTGAATGTATAAGATTTTGAAAATTGTTGTTTTAAGGACAACTCAGTAAATGCTTGTTATATGTTTTTGAAATGCCTACCACAGTGTTAGGTCCTCTGATGGGAATAAATGAGTTGAAAGAAAAAAAATCCATCTGTGTTGATGGAATTTAGGCAACATGTTAGATATATTTCTTTGAAATAAAAATTAGTTCTGCCTCAAGTCCCGCACTGTAGGCTCTTCTGGGCTGCCCAGTCCTTGGCTGGGGTAGAGATGGCCACCAATGTCCTACTGCACGAGAAAATCTGGCTCGACAAGTGCAAGTATGATGATACAGGAAGGAAATTCTGCGAGCAGATGAAGGGGTCTGTGGCTGGCGCTGCCTGCCAGGAGAATGGTGTCAGTGTGATCTTCCGCGACGTTGAAAGAGCCAGAGAAAACATCCAGAAATCCCTGGCTGCAAGCGCTGGCCCTGGGGTCTCCAGTGCGCCTGGTGGAGACCACCGCGGTGAGCTTGCTGTCCAGATTGCCAGCCTGGAAGTGGAGAACCAGAACCGCAGAAGCGCGGAGCAGGACCTGTAGCAGGCCATCTCTAGACTGGAGGCCCGGCTGAACGCCCTCGAGAAGAGCTCACCCACCCATCGAGCCCCAGCTGTGGGGCTCCCGTGAGCCAAGGTGCAGCGAAGAAGGTGGCCACACCAGCAGAGGATGACGAGGACAATGACACTGACCTTTTTGGCAGTGAGGAGGAGGAGGAGAAGGAGGACAAGGCAGCGGCCTGGTTGCGGGAGGAGAGGCTAAGGCAAAAGGCACGAAAAACATCCCAGAAGCTCTCGCTGGTGACCACGTCCTCCGTCCTCCTGGATCGCAAACCTTGGGATGGCGAGACTGACGTGACCAAGCGGGAGGCCTGAGTGCGCTCTGTCCGGGGCATGGGCTGCTCTGGGCGGCTCCACGCTGGGCCCGTGGGTCACGCTCCCGCAAGCTGCGGACCGGGTGCGTGGAGGGGACGACCAGGAGGGCGCCGGCTTGCTGCAGGAGGAGGTCACCAAGGCGGAGGAGCAAGCGCAGTGCACACACCACGGCTTCCAACGAGAGCTGAAGCCCAGGGCGCGTGCGCGCAAGGAGGGAACACTGACGCTCCGCAGAGAAAAAGAAAAAATATTTCTGCCTCACTTAGAGGTACAGTTAACGAAACGTCAGCGCGAGCTATAGGAGACCAAAACGCTTCCTGTGGACGTGGGACGTAGCCTTTTGTTTTTGAAATGAATTTGAATACAGGGGAAACAGTTTTAGAGTTCAGGAGCGTTAGCCCATATATCGTAAATAGAAAAATCAATATTTTCTTTGCAGAAAAGATACAAAGCTGTAAAGGAGCCTTGGTACAGGTTGGAGCGCAGTACACGCAACACTAAGTCGGTGTCTATTGATGCTTCCTCGGAAGAGACACGAAATGAGCGATCAGCGCAAGTTCTGTGCTGTCTGGGCGCATTAGCTGTCCTCCAAAAATGCACATTTTATTACTCAAGATCTTAGGAAAAAGCAAGTGGGTCACTCCACAGTGTGCAGTTGAAGAGTATGATAAGCAGCCTTATTAATAGGAGTGCGAAGATTTAAGGAACTCGAAAGGGGCTGCGAGCACCTCGGGACGAGGAGCAGCCCACGTGTGAGCCGATGGAGGGCTGCGAACCAGGTCCCCGCGGAAAGGTGGCCTCTGGGACCACGTCTCGAAAAGCTGCGGGCAAAGCCTGTCCCCGGCAGGAGCAGGCCGCTCAAAGCACACAAACCACCTTTCTTGATCAGCTTTCTTTTGTTCTGGCTGCTTCTTGCTAACTCTGTGTGTGTGTGTGTGTGTCCCCGGACACATTTAGAAAAGTCTAGAGACAGGCTCCCTGCCACAACTCAGCAGGGGTTGTGGGGACCGCTTTAGCGCTCACAAACAAAATGTAATCCTGCACGAAGTATCAGTGGGGTCCGGGTTGAGAGCCCCCTGCATGTTTAATTAGCCAAGTCTAACCAGAAGTCAAAATTAGAAATGACTAGTCAGGAAAAAGGGCAAAATTAAGAGAGAATAGGAGTAAAAGGGGGAAACAAAGCCTTGTGAGTAAGGAGGGGAAGAAGGGTTGAAAGCAGGGCTGGGAATGGGGAAAAAGAAGAATCAAGATGTATCACGTACAGCTACAAATCTCCTATGATAGATGTGATCATTATGTATATCAAAAGTGTACCAATAAAGTTAATTGAAAAAGTGGGAAAGGGCTGAGAAGTACATTTCATTACCATCAGTCTCTGGCTCAGTGTGGGGGCGCACACCCATAATCCCAGCACTGGGAGATGGAAGCAAGAGGATCTCTGCAGGTTCAAGACCAGCCTGAGCTAAAGAGTGAAATCCTACCTCAAAATAAAAAGGAAATTAAGTCTCAGCCTGTTCAAACAGTGTCATGTAGAGAAGGGCAGGAGTATTTAAATATAGAACACCAAGAAATATACTTAACTTTCACAGTTTCCTTAGCTAGTTTGAAGATCATTTGGCAAGAATATGATACATTAAAGAATTTTTAAAATATAGTTGGTTGTTGCAGGGTCTCACTATGCAGCTCGGACTCATGGTGATCCTCCTGCTTTCAGCCTCCTCTGTGCTTGGAGTGACAGTCGTGCACCACCAAGTCCAGACTCTGGCCAGCTCAGCCCGCCCTGAGGCGGGGCTGGTGTGGCATACGGTGCTGGGGATTGAATCGCAGTCCCTGAGCTTGCCTAAGCTTGCCTAAGCAGGCGCTTTAGTCCGCTGAGCTATCTTGCTGGATCAGAAATTCTTGTTAAACAACAACAACAACAACAACAAAATGCCATTTGCTGTGATAGCTCATATTGCTTTGAAAGGAGAACTAATTCATAGTGTTGACCTGATGGTGAAAGCATCCTAAAGGGAAAACGTCGTGAACAATATTAGTTTCCTTAGTAGATTTTTTGTTTTTTTGTTTTTTTGTTTTTTTGTTTTTTTTTGTTTTTGTTTTTGTTTTTGTTTTTGTTTTTTGGCCGGCTCCGAATGCCTTCAGGGCATGTTTGGCTGGCTGCAGTTGTGGGGATCGAACCACAGCAACCTGAGGCTGACCGCTTTGTTGAAGCAGCCACTTGAACAACTGAGCTAAGGGGCAGGCCCCAGTAGATATGTTAATAGCTTATAGAATTGCCTCAACTTGGTAAATACATTCAATACTTTTAACTACTGAATTCAGTTTTACACTAATATTGATATCTGATGATTTTCCTTTAAGTAACATAGAAGAAAAAAATATGCGTTCAACATGCATTTAGACTTCCAAGGACAGGACCACGACTTGTGGTGTTGCTGCACGAGAGCTTCTGGCGTCTATGAGCAGCCTCCTTACCAAGCTTGTACAATTATACTGTCATGGTTTGGGGGTTTTACATGGTGAACAATGTAGTACAGGACGTGTTTGATAGTAGTATTACATAATGAATCACCCAACAATCACATACTATAAGTGCAGAAAATCTATCCACACGCTAAATGCTAAAGCATCCAGCTGAGGGCCTAGAGCTCCTCGCAGTGCCTCCCACGAGTCCAGCTGGAGGCCTGGAGCCCACAACAGTCCCATGCAGGCCCACTTCATGGATCTCTGCTGGAAGGGCCCAAAGCTCAGTGGTGGAAGCTAGGAAGTCTAAGCCAGTGGGAAGAAGGTCTGTGCTAGCAAGCTGAGGGATCTGAACTGGAGCCAGGAAGCGATGCTCAAGGTAAGCACCGCAGCCATCCTCAGCAACAGTGAGGTCCCGAGCTCCTCCAGCCATAAGGAAAGTTGAGTTTCCATCAGGAAAGCCAATGTGACAGGCTTCTTCATTAGGCTGAGCAGTGCACCGTCTTCCCCTCCAGAGCCAGGAATCAATGCACAAGATAAGGACCCAAGCTCCTCCAAAGTTCTTGGGAAAGCCAGCACGACAAGGTCCTCCAGCAGAACAGCCCAAGAGGACTAGAAGCTTCTAAAGGCTGTGAGAGCTTCTCCAGACAGCATCCCTAACAGTGTTGCGGCAGCTTCTCCTGCTCTGCCTTTATGCTGCTGGCAACAGCCCTCAGGTGGGCCTCCTGTGCCCAGCGCCGCACTAGTTTAATTCAGCTGGGTGTGATAAGTTGCCGACCTTTCAGAGATCAGCGACATATACAGCTGACTTTTTGTGATGTGACTTTAAGCTATGTTGTATCACAAGACAACTAAAGTAAAACGAAGTATCAGTTATCTTCCCTTTTTTCAATAAATAGTTGGGAATATATGGGCATTGATCAGTGTGCATTATTAATTAAGAACTCATTTATTTCTGGAAGTTAAGATCATGTGGAGGGCCAGGGAGATAGCTCAGTAGAATAAGTGCTTGCCTGGCAAGCTCAAGGCTCTGATTTCAATCCCTGGTACTGGAAAAAAAAAAAAAAAAAAAAAAAAGATCGTGTGGATATAGTCATTGTTATTAAAATGTTATCAAAAATTAGAGTTCTACGTAGTGCCTATCGAGGTAATGATACAATTTCTAAGAATGCAATTTAAATTTTAAGCAGAAGTTCAGGTCTGCTATTGGTTTGCTATACCGTACAGCTTTTATCACAAGAGAACATCGGCTGTCTGAAGTAGCTCCCCTGGTCTAACCATTTGTTTCACAACCAGCGATTCTTTCCTGTATATTTAATCCTCATGAGGTAGCATGCGGTTGACTGAACCCCACCTCGGCTGCTCTAATGGCCGAAGAATGTGATTCTGAGCCCACCAGTGTAATTATTACAGCCCTGCAACAACTTCCTCTATGCTCCTCAAACAAACCCTGCCAACTCCTCAATTGTGGTCTGCAGTGTGAGAATGCAGACTCTGAATGACTTGTGATGACACAATTTCAGTGCAAAGAGTGACAATTACAGCGCCGAGACCTCACCACTACATGGCCCTTCCTGTGCTGACTCTGCAGGAGCTGATGGCCTGTTCTTACAGCCGCTCATCACAATAAAGCCTTGAAAAGTCTCAGCAGCAAAACCTACATGTTTTGGTTTTCTGTGTGGAGATTTTAGAGGTTGCTTAGCTTTGTTCGAATAATGCACAAGGGCAGCTTTGTATACCTTCATTAACTGAACAAAAGTTGTCTTCACACACCACACTTACGGTTCTCCCCCCACTGTGACTCCAGCGCCTCTGAGCACATGTGACCGCGCCCAGAGAAAAGAATCCCATAGAACCCGTCCTCCAGGAGGCTTCCTGAAGGAGAAGTTGTGCCTTGCAGTGGGGTAGATGGACTCGTGCCGATGTGGGAAATGCCATCAGGGAATTTTTCTTGTCTCTGTACAAAGTAACTCATTTCTTTTTAACGGCACCAATCTCTTCAGTAGCTACATTTCCTTTGGTCAGAACTTTACACACTTGTTCTGGGCCAATATTTAAATGCTTCAGATTTTTCTGTTGTAGTTTTTGCTCCTAGTTTTCACTGTATATCTGAACCCATGGCCCAGCCTGAACATTGGACAATCTTGAAATTTCCTCTACCCCATCACCACTCTTAATTTTAGTATTCCATAAATTGCTGGAGTACAGTACATATGTTCTTAGGCTTAAGAGTCCTTATTCTCAACTGAAAACTTTCTGAACATGACCTTTACCGTCAACATTCCTCACAGCATTCTGGTCTTCTGAACCTCAACTGTAATCACTCATCAGCCTCTGATTATATCTTTATTGGACTTGTCTACACTACAGCTCCTAACTTTCTAAACACTTCTTGGAAGTGAGTTCTAAAGGCTTCTGCACAACACGGCGTCAGAGCAACAACTCCAGTTCTGTGCTGCTAATCTTCTGTCAGTCAGACTTCTCATTGCTGAGACAGAATGCCCCACATTCACAACTGAAAGGAGAAATTTGCTTTGGCTTGGAGTCTCAGAAGATTCAGGTCATGCTTGGGTAACTCCAGTGAAGAAGCACCACGGGAAAAGGGCAAGGCAGGACAAAGATGTTCAGTTCATCCTGTTGGAGATGCAGAGCAGGGGACAGGGCCTGGGAGCAGGGCACAGAAGCACAGGTGCCCAACCGTGTTCCACCCACACAAACTCAGGAGTGTGCTTCACCGATTTCTTGGTGGCTCCCAACGCAGGTCAACTTGGCACTCCACCTAACGGCCACGTATGTGCTCTGCACCAGCACGTTTTACAACATGTTGTATCTTAAGATTTAGTTCTATTGATGTAAGTAATCAAATCCATTTCTCCTTGGGATTAGTAGGTAAACTCCACCAACACTGTGTGTGCTCTATCGTGTGTACATAATGTTAATGATTTTCTATCTGTCTTTATGTTTGTATAAATAAAATGATAACTGCTATGGCTGAAATTTGCAGTCCTTGATTATGCTGTTCACAGTGTTGCTTTTCTCTTCTATTTAAGTACTGTTCACACCATCTTCTCATTTGGAGGAGATGCCTATATTTGCTCACACTGATTTGAGCATATCTATGTATGCCTTTTTAGTCCTTTATTGGTTTCACATTTCATACTTGTCTCCTCCTGGGACATGTCATGTTGATTTTTCTTATTGTTTTAAAGTTCATTTTAAAAATTACATAGAATTACAGTCCATTTCAATTCTCTATGAATATTTACTGTTGATTCTCACAATAATGCTGAAGGAAAGATATCAACATTTTATAATATTTCTAAGGAAAAATTAAGTGGCTGGGGAGATAGCTCAATAGAATAAGTGCTTGCCTGGCAAGTGCAAGGTCCTGAGTTCAATCCCCAGTTCTATAAAAGAAGGAAAGATTAAAAAGCAGTTAGAGGGTAAAATATGCTTCCAAAGTCTGTGAGATTCTCTTCAGAAAGCCAAATTTTTTTCCTGTAGCACGTATATTTTGATGATGGCTTGAAGTTACCACTTTTGGAACATTTTATTTTTGAATTAAAGATTTTTGCTGCATGAAGACTGGAGACCATGGGCTTATCTCTCAGACTACTGAACACACTAATGAAGCAGGGCTGTGAATGCACGTGTCCTCTGTGACTTTAAGTCACACTGAAGCAAGGAAAAGGAATACTTTTCCTGGCAAGTAGAACACATTTCAGATCAAAGTTATGGTTAGAGTTGTAACACAAAACTAAAATAATGCCTACTTTTAATTATTTCTGGATTTTAGTCAGAATTGTGAAAATAAACTACCATTTTATCTTTTATTATGTGAAATGTCATGAAAATTGAGTCGATTCATTTCTAGCAATATTGTCTGGAAATCTATTATTTTGGGTAGTGCTTTGGTGCAAAATGAATGCAACAAGAATATCTACTTTTTCTCTGACATCTGATTTTAATAGAACATGGATTTTAAAAGGTGCAATGAAATGTCTCAAATAATAAAAATATAACTTTAACAAAAACAAGGTGCAGCCTATATTGCAAATAAGTTCTCAACATCAGCGTTTACTATATGTACTGTAAGGCGTGGGCAAGGCGTAGGAGTGTGTACCCGGGCACAGCCCGTGTGCTTTAGGAAAGCCTCTTATTTTGTGCTTTCAGTTGTTTATATGAGCCTTTCATGTGCTTAGCAGCTGGGAGTTATGCAATGTCAGGTCCATGAAATGTGGTTCTATATAATTTCCAGTGCCCTCTTTACACAAAAATTTTAACAGTAGCAGAGTTATGAATTAAAGACTTAGGTGAATTAAATATTTTTAATGCAGTATGAGAGAAATGACCTTAGTATTCTATGATACCAAAACATGTTATGAATTTCCAAGGTCTGAAAAATTTATTATCTGAATTTCCGAAGGTTAGGGCAAAAGGATGTGTGGCAAAATTGTCACCGATTCCTAGGTATTTGCAGGGAAAACACACATTTTTGGCAATGGACCTGGGTTATGTCTCCATTCCTCTTACTAGCTATGTACTTTTTCATCCTTAAACTAGGACTATTAATACCAGTCTAGGGTTGACCAAAGGAATAGACAAACTGCTGACTGGAATGGCGTGGGCTGCCTGGGGCTTGCCGGTGTCCCTGCTCACTGTGCCACAACCAGATAGAGAAATGGCCATATTAAAAGTCATGATGAGCTGAAGCCAAGGAAAGGAGCTAACGCGCTCCAGAAGCGCCCGCGTGGCCTCCACCCACGGTCCCCTTGCGTACCCTGGGTAACGCTAACCACAGAGCCCTACCCAACCCGGGAGAACTGAAATAAGGTCCGTAGGTTGTTCCTGGAAACCAAGCATCCAGAAACCCTAGACACACCATGGAAGATTCCCGCGCTGTTGTTGAGAGTTTAGCACCAGACGGCCTGAGCTTCAGTGCTTGCGACGCGCGGTCGGCGCTGGGAACAGTCTTCATTAAGCGCTGCCGTCCAGCACGCAGTACGGGTGTTAGCTAGCAAGATCAGCACGAGCAGAAGTGGCTCACACTTGGCTTGCAGTCCGTCTCTTAAGTTTTTGAGGTGAATATATTTCAAAGGGGACAAGAGACGTTCTTTTCACTTTGGAAACACTGAACGTGCCACTATCCCAGCTTGCTACAATTAGCTAATGGGAAACCTGGAAATTAAATAAGCACATCAAACGCATCATGAATTTCCAGCTATTTTAGAATCATTTTCTAGATTAATTAAATCTGACAGCAAAAAAAGTCTTTATGTAGCACTGTTTTCATTAATGATTCAAATTTCAAACATTTAATTTTAGGATTCAGCTACTTTATGGCTTTTGAAGAACTAGACCTAGAAAATTACATTTCCTGCTAGAAGTAAGTACATCCTCTTTAAGTCTTTTCACTCTGTAATTCGTGGGCCAGACATAATAACTACTCATATTTTTTGATTGTTATAATTTGTTGTGCTTTCTAAATTGCTTCACATAAATGCTACATATCATATTATGGTTATTATAATCAGCAAATATTTATGATTTAGGGAGACACTTTTGGAACTGCTTAGACTTTGGGGGCAGAGATTAGTGTATGTTTTAAACATGGGATAGTCGTGCCCTGAGATAGAATTATCACCTGAATTTATTTGGAAATTAAGTGTTGCTTAAGGAGATACATTGGGTGTCAAGCCGATGATGGGTGGACAGTAACACAAGCTGGACTGCCAACTTGATTGGCTTAAGGGCCACCCAAGGGATTAGTAAAAGGGACAGATGTGCCTTGAGGGAGTCACGGAGGCTAGACCTTGGGTCACTTGGGGGGTCAGTGGGGGTCACGGAGGCTAGACCTTGGACATCTTGGGGGAGTCACTAAGGGTCTTGGAGGCTGGACCCTGGGTGCCGAGGCCCATGGCACCTCTCCTCAGGCACTGCTGCCCTGCTCTGCTTCCTGGCTCAGTGACTCTAGTGGGTTCCCTCCCCCATGTCTATCTGTCGCAATGCCCCTCCCTCGCAGCCCACTGGCTGAAACCTTCCAAATCATGAGCCACACAAATCTCTCCTCCTTAAAACTGTGGCTGTCAGCTATTTTGTGCAGTAATGAGAAACCTGAATAATGTAAACATATAATGCTTATGGAGCCGTAATATTAAAGAAAAGAGTTAAAACAACATAACATTTCTACAGCTAGACAGAGGTTTCTTTCCCTGGGGAGGAATTCAAATCTGCAACGTACATTTAAAAATTAATTTAATAACAAACTACAGATAATCATTTTGTTTGAAGTAATAGTCTTTTTAATAATGGTGAGTGCTTATGACACTAAGAGCGGAAATATAATTTGCTAGGTGTTTTAGTACAATAAGATATGTTGTATTGACCTTATTAAAGTATGCCAAGTATTTTTAGTACCCAACTACACCTAAGAGTAAGTCAACGGTCACACATTTAGTAAATGGAAAAAAAGGCAACCCTGATTTTCTAGTATTAACTTTAGTATCTTTCCTGTTATTACATACCTGGTGCTTAAAAGATACTCAATTGATTTAACATGATGGTTTCATTGCAATAAAATTCAATTATTTAAAATGAATATTTGTAATTAAGTATCTGTAATACTTTACAACGAATGTTTCTATTTGACATACTCTTTGGGTTTATCTGTAAGCTTTAGTTTTCAAACGTGTTAAGTGCACAGGAAAGACATAGTCTTCAGCTGAATCCAGAGTGAATTACTTTGTGAACAAAATGTTCATGAATAAGAACTTTTATGCCCTTGTAATTCTGTGTGCACAGATTTGAATCCCCAGTTGTCTCAGGGTGTCGGATAACACTTTATTATAGACAAGTAAAACAGGTGCTGGAAGATATACCAGAGGGCGGCTTGGGATACTCCACATAAGACGAATGTGGCAGCATGGGTGTGGCACAGTAACTTTCTTTCTTTCTTTCTTTTTTTTTGGGGGGGGAACTGGGAGTTGAACTCAGGCCCTTGCGCTTGCCAAGCAAGCGCTTATACTACTGAGTCATCTCCCAGGCCCCACAATTAACTTTCTTAAGGAAGACAAAACAAACAAACAAACAAACAAACAAACAAACAACAAGATATGCAGAAAAAGTCATCAATTCTAAAGTTCTTTTTTAAAATTTTTATTTAATTATGTATTTGATACAGGGACTCACTATGTAGCTCAGACTTGTACTGATCCTCCTGTCTCAGCCTCTCCAGTGCTGGGATTACAGATGTGTGCCCCCATGCCTAGTTTGGGGGCTGGCATGGTATGCAGTACCAAAGATCAAACTCGGGTCCTTGCCCTTGCCAGGCAGGCCACCGAGCTATCTCCCTGGCCCTAACTCTGCTTATCCAGTGTTATATAAGATTGTGAACAGAAAACTTTATTTTGTGAAGGTAATATTTCACTAAAATATGGATTTAAAAAGTGATGAGATTAATTACTGCATAGAAAATAGATGAAAATGGTGGCCAAGAAAATGCTCTTGCATGTTGGTCATTTCCTGCCTGTTGATGTTACTGCTTGACAGTTGATTTTGTTAGCTCATGAGGGAGCCTTTAGCGAAGTCGAAAGGCACTGTCACAAAGGTGAGGGATACGTCCACTTTTCAAGCAAGTTTGAGTTGATACTGAGGCTCTCTGTCACTAACCTAAGAACAAGGCCAGGACATCTGCAAAACTTACTTTTTGGTATAAAATGAAGGGCAACCATTTGCCCCATTTGATGAGAAAAGAAACATTTCTAGTCTGGAAAAAGTTATTAACCAATTTTACAGTAAAAATTTAATTGGGATGTAAAAGTTCAACAACTCTGGAAAGAAGACAATTTAAGTCCAAAGAACTATAAATTCACGGCTAGGGGAAGTTTCCCTTTGTTTACTCCGCAGTCTTCTTTCTTCCAAATGATGAGTTAATGAAAATCACCCAAAATGTTCATGCATGACTTGTAGCTATTACATAACTTGTAACAGAACAGAGAACTAAAGAGGGTTCTAAACTTGAACAGGTTAGCAAGTAGGGCGCATAAATTAAGATTAGCAAATAGGGTATATGAACTAAGATTAGCAAGTAGGGTGCATGAATTAAGATTACTTGCTAGAGGTCAAAGCCATTCATACAGTCTTCAAATTCCAAGCAGGAGGCCTAACAGCTTGAGAATGTGGGCACTGGAAAGTGAAATCTAGGAGTCCCAGCGCTAGCCCTTTCTTGCCACGAACGTGAATAGCTCTCTGACATCCCCAATCTTTAGCTTCCTCAGTCACAAAACTACAGAGTAAATAACATTTTTTATAGAGAAGTCATAGGATTTAACTGGTTAAGTCTATGTACAGTGCTTCATGAATTACCTAGTACAACATAATTAACTACGTAATAAATATTAATTATTTTAAATCTTGCATACTCTGCAGTATGAAAGTATTGTATTCTCCAAGGATGGTAGCCCATTTTAGTGACAATCAGATGACTTTTGTAACAAAGTGAAGGGAATAAAGCACTGATTTTACCAAAAAATTAACTTGTTCATATGCAAACGTAAGTGAATTTCTTTAAAATGTATGTTTATGTTTGTGTATTAACTAAGCAAGTGGGTGGTCAGTTTGTAGAACTGCATGTAGTATAGGAGGTCAATGTTGATCGTCCTGGACAACGAACATCATCCTGAGCCCGATCATATTATAACAACAGTGTATGCTTAGGGCTGGAGAGATGGCTCAGTGGTCTAAAGCACCTACTTGAAACAAGCTTGGCAAAGCACAGGGACCGCGGTTCGATCCCCAGCACCACATGCCAGCCAGCCCCGCCCCCTGGTGGGCTGAGCTGGCCACACACACACACACAATAAATGTAATAAATAAAAATAAATAAATATTAATAAAAAACAGTGTATGCTTTTTGTGAAAATTTGAAATGCAAGAAGCAGCAAATTGGATTCCTTTACAGTAGGTTCTATTCTATGTTCCCCTTGACTTTTTTTTTTAAAAGGCTATTTTATCATATTATTAAGTTGTCAACAGAATTTTGTTTTTAATAGAGGCATAATTGATGTAATTACAAGTCACTTTGCCTCTTGGCAGCCTGGTGGTGATGACAGCTGCTCCAAGGAATGACTGCAGGGCCAACTGAGGCACCGCGGGTGAGTGTACCCCAAGAATGCTGGCTATTAGTGGTTCTGGGAGCTTTTAAGAAGAGAGGGAAAAATGTCTTGAGTGTACGTGGAGGGCACTAGTTTACAGCTTGCTAGCATTTTCCCACTTCAAAAAGAGGACTGGGCTTCCCATTTTTTCACTTAGAAGTTGATTGTGTTTTCAGAGAATTAAACTCTGTAAAAAAAAAATTAAAAAGTCAAAGACTATAAGTAGTCAAGAATAAGAATCTAGAAACAGGAAAATTTACATCAAAGCCTACCTCTTTCTAAAGGATTAAAAGATGTGAAATCAGACTCATTGAGTAATTTCAAAGCATTAGTCCTTATAATTTATATATTAAGTGTTATATAGATATATTTTACTTTACAGAACATTAAACTAGGGATTAGCCTTTCTCCTAATTTTACTCCTGAATTTTTTTGTCTTTTATTAAATTCAACATTCAAAACTATTTGCTTTTAGAGAGCAAAATATTTTAATTTTTTAAACATGACGATTGTTCTAAAAACAAGTCTGTAACTCTGAACAAGTTCATAAAGGTGTCCTTACTTTATTAAAATGCATTTTAAAGAAAACCTCAAAATAAGGATAGTTTCAGTCTAACATTTCCTGGGGAATTATTCTTCAACATGTTGAAATATGTAAAGAGTGCCACACACCCAGTTTTATTTTACTTTATTTTTATTATTTCTTTATTCTCTTTTTGAGACAGGGTCTTGCTATGCAGTGCCGACTGGCCGTGGGCTCACTTCGCAGCCCAGGCTGCCCTCCAGCTCACAGCGCTCCTCCTGCCTCAGCCTCCTGAGCACTACCCTCTTTACCTTGGTAGAGCCCAGCAGGACGAGTAACTCTCCCAGCGCACCGCACGCTAAGGCTCTGCACGTCCGGGCTGAGCGACGGGTTTGAGTTTTACAAACAGCTGTGTGCCTGACTTGGGAGCGAGCAAAGCAGAGCGCTGAAGATCAGCCTGTTTCCACTTCTGTGAACTGCATTAGATAACGCTAAAGGTTCTTTTTCTATGTTAAATGTGAACATCTTTATTTTACATCACTTAAGGAGGAAAACACTTGGCTATAACTCCAGGCGAATCTCTTCTCTGGTGCACAGAGCAGTTTTTCAGTCGCCCGCCACTTACAGCGAAGTGCGCAGCAAGCCCTTTGCTCCGTCCGTCCTCTCTGCATCTGTGTGCTGTACGCCGGCTTCTCGCCCCTGACATGCGGCTTTTCACTGATCACTCTAAATCCTGCCTGGGTTGCTTTCAGCATGATCGTCGTTCCTTTTCAAACTTCAAAACATTTTATGGAGGCATTGAAATGTTCTATGATTATAAACTACAGCTGGCTTTATTTCCTGGAATTTCACCTTTGTTCTCATGAAAGCTACTTAAAGTAAGAGCCAGCCTGATAGCTCAGCGGACTAAGGCATCTGCTTAGGCGGAGTGCAGGGGCCGGGGTTCAATCCCCAGCACCCTCAGGGTGCACTGGGCCATCCAATGAGACTGGTCGTGGGGGTGCGCGCCTGCAATCCCAGAGCTCGGGAGGCTGAAAACAGGAGAATCGCTACGAGTCTGAGCTATGTAGTGAGACCTTGTAAACGCTGCCCTAAATACAGAAAGAAGAAAGAAAATTACTAAAATCAACAACATGTCCCTGCAATTTATGTAAAAAAAAATAGTGGTGAAAGATGAAAAGGGCTCCTTTCTCAGCTCTTTTTCTAAATATTTCAGCAGAGAACCCTAAGGGATAAACAAGCCAACAGAGAAAACAGTGCTCTCCACGTTGTTTACATTCCATCGCAAGAAAAGTGACTTAGCGAGGGTAAGCGCTTAACGAACAATAAGCCACACACAGTGGAGGAGTCAATCAGTATCTACAGAGGGGCTAATAAGGAGCTAACTGACCTCTCAGTCACGTGGTCCACCTCGGGCACTTGGGGAGCACAGCACCCCTGTGGGCCACCAAGCTTCCAAGAACCTTTGTTTTGACCATAATGTGCTCCCTTGGAGAATGTTTGGTATGTTGGCCAAAGACCAAATTAGTCAACTGCTTTGAAGATATCTATGTCTACGCCTCTAAAACGGACTGCTACAAAAGCAAAAAAAGCCAGGATGAAGCACACAAGGGTCTCCTTAGTGAGACCTCGCTCACTGAGGGAGCAGTTCTACCTACATGACCTTCTGGAGGAGAAAAATGTGAGGCCCTCTGCCTAGAAAACCACCTCAGAGAAGGAGTCGAGCTCAACTTTAGTAAGTTAAGAAATAAACATTGCTATCACGATGTATTTGCTTTTACAACATGCCTTTTTATCTTTTTCCAGATTTTTCTTAATTTTAATGTGTTAATTCAGATTACTTTTAATTTAATTATTTTTTGGATACCGACCTTTCTAAAATATACCCTGAGTGGACTGGCCAGATAGCTCAGGGAACTAAAGCGCCTGTTTAGGCAGATACAGGGGCCGGGGGTTCAATCCCCAGCGTGCTGTGCTGGCCCCACCCCAGGGCATGCTGAGACAGTGGTTGAGACCGGGCGTGGTGGCACATGCCTGTAATCCCAGCACTAGGGAGGCTGAAAAACAGGAGAATTACTACAGGTCCGATTTGTGTAGTGAGACCTTGTAGGCCCTGTACTAAATACATAATATAAAAAATTAAAAAAAAAATTGTCTGAGTGATGATTTGACCCATTCACTGCTTTTTCAGCTAATGCTACTTTGTAAGCACTAAATTAATTGGGGTGCTGTAGAAGAACTGATATTGGATAGTTTAGAGGACACTAGGCGAAAATTGATCTGTTGAGTTTTGTTGAGCAGTTGATCACTGATGCTCAATTTCGATTACCGACTCAGCATTGCTGACGTTTTTCTTCCTCCTGGGTCTGCATGGTTGTGCGCTATACAGCAAAGCTCATGTATTCAGACCAAGGGATTCCTGTAGGTGCTGTGTCGTTACTTCGATTTTCCTGTTTCTGCCCAGGTCATTTCCAGTAATGTGTACCAGTGAAGCAATGAAATCTGTTAAGATCCATGTCCTCGGGAAGGGGCAGATCAATAATATAAGTAGATCAACAATGTAGCACTTTTCTACTCTGTGGCTACATTTACTGGAGTGCAATCAGAGACTCATTGTAACCAAGAACAAGCAGAAAAGAAAATCTGGAACCAAAAGTCAAAGCTGAAGGTGTCACAAAACATACAGCACAGCCTCAGAAATACAACATGGTACTGACAAAAATCAGACATACGGACCAGTGAACTAGAGGACACAGAAGCAGACCCCTCGACCTACACTCATCTGATTTTTGACAAAGCTTCCAAAACCTTATGTTGAAGAAAATATAGCCTGTTCAGTAAATGTTGCTGAGGAGACCATGTATCCATGTGCGGAAGATTGGAAATAAATCCCTAGCTCTCATCCTGTATAAAAATCAGCTCAAAATGAACCAAAGACCTAAGTATAGAACATGAGACTTGTAGAAGAAAATTTAGGGGAATATTTTCAGGTGTATCCTTAAAGTGTGATTACATAAAATGAAATGCTTCTGAATAGCAGAGGAAACAAGAGGGTGAAGAAATGACCTACAGAACAGGAGAAGAATTGAGCCCATGTATCTTCTGGCAGAGGATTAATATACAGAATGCATAAAGAATGCAAAAAACCAAAGTAAGAAACAACCCAATCATATAAATAGATGAATCGGGGCTGGTGAGATGGCTCAGTGGTCTGAAGCACCTACTTGGAACAAGTTTAGCAAAGCACAGGGACCGCGGTTCAATCCCCCAGCACCACATGCCAGCCGGCCCCGCCCCCTGGTGGGGTGAGCTGGCCACACACACACAAATAAATTTAAAATAAACAAATAAATAAATAAATGAATAGAACTGACACTACAAAAGAGGAGGCACACACAGCCAACATTTTCTGGAAAACATACTGAACATCTATACCCATCTGAGAAATGCAAATTAGAACCACTATGAAACTTTCTCACCCCATAATGGCTATCATCAAGAACACAAGAAATAGCAAAAGCCGGTGTGGATGCCCGAGAGGAGCAACCCTTTGTGCTCTGATGGAAAGGTAAATTAGCACCTGCACTGTGGGATCAGTATGGAGATGCCGCACTTCGAAAAACAACAACAGCAACAAAAAAAAAACCCTTAAAAATACCTACGAATACAAATACATAAGATTCAGCTATATATTTCCCTCATATATTCCCAAAGGAATAAAAATCAGCATACTATAGGGATATTATATTTATCATAGCCAAGCTATGAGTCTGAAATCAGCCTAGGTGCCCATCAGGATGAGAGGAGATATCCAATGATGGACATGAATGGAGATATATATGAGTATGTATAGTGTGTTTTGAGCCATAGATAATGCCATTTTCAGGAAAACAAAAGAAGCTGGAGATGATCAGGTTAAGTGAAATAACCTAAATTCAGAAAGCCAAATATGACATATTTTCTTTCATATGTAGAATTTAGGGGTTAAAAAAAGATGTCTTGAAAATAGAAAGCATATTATTAGATGAAAAGAAGGAGTGGGGAGCAGGAAAGGAGGAGAGTGGGCCGCGGGTCCAGGGGCAGGGTGCTCTCTGAGTGCAGGAGACGCCCCAGCAGGCTCTGGCCAGCCCACCCCAGTGCTCGCAATCGTATCTGAAAACGCCGCACCATAACTCAGTACTCAGTACAATCAATACACATTAACGAAAAGGAAAAAGCACAAGCCCTGATTTGTTTTCTCTAAGAAACGTTTCCTAAGGGACTAGGAGAACCCCTCACTCGCGCTGTGCCTGCGCGGCACAAAAAATAAAAATAAGAGCCCCTAATCCCTTGGCACCCTGCCGTTAGCATCGCTGCATTACGGAGTCACATTGTATCTATGTAGTCATGTGTATTAGATTTTAACAAGCAGATTTTCCTCTAAACTCTGAGCACTCGAAAGAAAGAAATATGCCTTAGTCTTGCGGTAATGTGTTCTGCCACGTGGACAACACTTGATGAATAAAGAATTCGCAAAGTTCTCCACAAATCAATGACAAGATATTCTGAGGCAGTCCAGAACACTTACAGACCAGTCAGCAGAAAGTAAGCATAGTGGCTGTGGCGGTGAAGCTGTAACTTTATTCTTTAACACTGATCCCAGTCTCCATTAGGGTTTAATCTTCATATGAAATCTTAGAAAACACCACTCCTTGCTTGATGATAGACCATCATATTCTATGCTAAATTTCTCTTCTCATCTTTTGTTCTTCGACTACATTTTCCAGGGATGTTCTTTAGCTAGGAGGTAAGTGCAGAATCGATATTTTCTCCCATCATCATCTACCACACTAGATACAACTCTTCAATTTATAGCTTAACCATTACATTTTATAACAGAGAAAAAAACACCTCCAGGAAGCATTTACTTGGACGGATTTTTTTAATAAGCAATTTCTTAAAGATCTTTTCATGAATTAAAAAGATAGATCCAACATTTACAAATAATTAAAGATCAGTTTTTTCAATTTTTAAAAAATTTTTTTTTTTGCAGAGCTGGGGGTTGAACTCAGGGCCTTGCACTTGACAGGCAAGCACTTATTCTCCTGAACTATCTCCCCAGCCCCACTTTGTTTTTATTTTCTTCTATAAACGTTTATACAATCACTAAATGACCTAGAAAGGGCCAGCAAGATAGCTCAGCAGACAAAGTGCCCGCTTTGGCAAGTTCAGGGACCAGGGTTTGCTCCTCGGTCCTGCATGCCACTCTGGCCCTGCCCCTGGGGCACACTGAGCCAGCAACTGAGTCTGGGCATGATGGCACATGCCTGTAATCCCAGTGTTGAGGAGGCTGAAAACAAGAGGATCACCACGAGCCTGATTTGCGTAGTGAGACCCTGTAGCAAATACACAAATGAAAAAAAAAAAAAAGCCCTAGAAATGACATTGATTGAAATGCTATAGGGACAGGAGGAAAAAAAGAAATGCTATGGAGATTTTTAGCAGAAAAAGCCAGCTACAGTTGGGTGCAGAGAGTAGCCATGACTAGCCTTGGATACGCATTAGGCCGACACGGAATCGA
Source organism: Octodon degus (assembly GCF_000260255.1). Lineage (NCBI taxonomy): Eukaryota > Metazoa > Chordata > Mammalia > Rodentia > Octodontidae > Octodon > Octodon degus. Next base: position 8,323,720 of record NW_004524660.1, on the reverse strand, counting down.
TGGATCTGTGAATTCCGGACGTGCCTGGGCAGCACGGCGAGAACTTGCCTCAAAAGAAAAATGAAATGTGAGCACTACAGTGTCTATCAAAATCCAGAGTTTATGCCTTTGGGCCAAGTGTCCCACTATAATTTCCATACAGTTACCCAAAACAATGTGAAAGTGTAATTTTCTTTTCTCTGGTCTGTACACATACACTTTAGAAACACATTGTTAACTTCTCAGTTTAAAAAATATTTTTAGAAGTGAATGTAATTTGGGGGTGAATATAGTTCACTTGGCTGGGTTTCATGAAAAAGATGTATTTAAGTACATATCCTTAAAAAAATTTCTGGATTATTTTTGAGGCAGGGTCTCATTATGCAGTTCAGGCTGGATCTGAGTTCATTTTGTAGCCCAGGGTGGCCTCAAACTGCCAGCGATCCACTGCCTCAGCCTCCCAAGTGTTGGCGGTACAGGCACGCTCCACCATGCCTGGCTTCCTGGATTATTTTTGAGAAATTATGCTTCACTAACTTCATAAAATATATTACCATCTTCTTATTTAGATTATTCAGTTTTGATTGAAAATACAATCATATCAATTTCGGTACCAAATACACATATCATGTGTAGCCTCCAAAAATCAGGTTAGAGGAAACATCTGTTTACAGAAGACACTAAACTTGTGTGGATTTAGCTTTCTGTTGACATCTTTTAACTATTCAAAGAAGTCACTTGTAAGAAAAATAGAGAGCCCAATATAAGAGCTATCTTGATCTATGGTGAAGAAAATGAACGGTGAGATGAAAGATATGGAAGCCTTAAAAAATGGGAAAAAATATGAAGAAACTAAATCTAGAGGATTTTGCATGAATAGCAGAAATCTCTGGATTCTTTCCAAATAGCCAAAGGTTTCTTCCAAAAAAAATACATTGCATGGGTTTAGACAAAATTGTGAATTAACTATCTATCTTTAATATCCTTGCATTTGTGCTCTCTCCCTTCTGCGCAGTGGTAGCCAGCACCTACACAGTCACAGACAAAGAGAAGGGAAAACCACATCCCCTGACACGATCGCATGCTCCCTTGGCTCGGCTCCCGGAGCAGCGTGGGCGCACAGGGACAGCGCCCGCCGTCGCCTGCCTGCTGACCCCTGCCCGCGGACCCGCGACCGCCTGCAAAGGACAGCGAAGCGCCGAAGTTGCGGGTGGTGTTCCTGTCAGCAGGCGCGGGGACTCTGAATCTCCAGGGCCAGGCTTCTTCCGCAGCCTCCAAGACAAGCGTGTAAGTATCCTTCGGTTTTTATTTATTGGTTCTTATTTATGTAGAATTCCCCATGTTGCCCCCAAGAAAGTATAGCAATTCCAGAAAGTTCGTTTGTTGAATTAACTGTGATGCTTTGTACTGGGGCATCATATACTGTTGGATTCGTGAACTCCCTAGCTCTTTTTTCATTTTCTCCAGCCTACTTTATTTTAACCTTGCATTCTGTAGAATAAAACAATTATTGTTTACAGTAGTATTTGTTTAAACTTACCAGACACATGCTATACATTTTATTAACAGTAATATAAATTGTTTTTTGAGAAAACAAGAAAATACTGATATTTGTTGCTTAAAAATATTATTCAGGAGTTAAATTTGTCAGTTGGAGTTTACTCTCACCTTTTTTTGATAATCTCCATAGATTTTATTGACTTCTGAAAAACATGTATTGCAGTATTTGGAAATTCAACATGTTTTCCCTTTTACCAGTTCTGATTGCATTTCTAAGACTTTACTATGGCTTTTTGCTATGGTCTTTGTTAATATCAAAGTGTGTCATCTAATTTGAAACAGACTTGCTGCTATTTTTCAACTATATTTAGTTTGTGGGTTAAATACAAGAGATAGAAAAAACTGTATAAAATGTGAATTTCTAAGGCTAGACATTCCAAGTGGGGCTTGGCAGCCACCAGGGCGGGCTAGTCTAAGCCAGACTCGAACCTGGCTTGTTTTAAAGTAATAATCTTATGTTAAAGTACTAATCATGGAAATAAATCCTAAATTTACATATTTACTTATTTAATTTATATGAAAGTCTGCTTTTGAAATAACGTGTGCTCGGAAGACTGCGGCGCAGAAGAGCTCACACCGGGGCTGTTCCTGGCACGACATAAGAAGGACCCAACAAGAGTGGGTGAAGCAAAAGGACGCCTAGCTCAGCCTTCTCTGTCTTTGTCCCATGACTGAACAGTGACATCAGCCACTTGATTCTGGGTGTGGAGGAAAAGGAAATCGGTATGAGGGAACATTCATAGGTTTTCCAAGAATGAAGACTCTGAAATAGGAGGAACGTGCTGTGGTGAGCAGCAGCAAACTCCCCGAGGCTGGCGACTGCTGCCCACACTGACTGTGTCTCGATCGAGCCCCTCACGGGAGTGTCCCGTCCTAGGGACCTGCACATGGGCGTGACACCATCAGAGGACACCGTCTACAAGTCTCTACGTGGCTGAGGCTTCCAGTGACCAGCTGATTTGCTTGGTCACCCTCGTTAGGGTGGAGCACTGAAAAGATCCACTCTTCAAAAACAGGGTGAGAAAGGTCAAATACAACTGAAATTGAATGGTAAAGCTGAATGACTAAAGCACATGTAACACATCTGTGTGAATTCCAAACAATACTAAAGGAACGGGTGAATTTCGGAAATAAAAGAGACACAGTGTTGTAAAAGAAACAAAATAAAACAAAAAGCAACCAAAAGAAGGCTTTCAAGTCACTTCTTCCACATTTCAAAGAGCAACTGGCTTTCAGGAGGCATAAATCTGTGGGGGTGCTGTACCCACTGAAGTGAGGTGATCAAATCTCCAGATGATGCTACCTGAGTGAAACACTCACTAGAGCACCTGGGATGAGGATGAGGACGTGGTACGCTAGTGAGGGTAGGCCATGGACACTTACGTTCCGCCACACGAGAGAGACATGACCCTTCGCGAAGTACTAGGCCTAATGAATTAGTTTACATCTCGTTTCCCCAGCCATAGAGATTATTCTGAGTGGGTTTTGGTGGGTCGCTCAGCCATCTCAGCTCTTCTCTGAAGCCAGATGAACAGCGACTAGGGATGTGCCTGAGACTGTGTGGTTAGGGGTGTGACATTCTAGCAGGAGAAGTTAGGGTCTGTAATCTAAAGGCATGTGCTCTCTCCCACTTCATTTATTTCTACATTTAAATTGGAATTCAACACTAATGATTGTAGACTGCCTTGGCCCTAGGGCTTCCCCTATCGCTCGGAGCTCTGTAGACCAGTGATGGGGACCCTCTGGAGGCGGAGTGAACACAGCAACCCAAACCCCACTTATCACAAATGCCAAACCTGTAGTTAAAACTGGGTAATGTTGTTTTATTTTTTAAAAAATCTCCTATATTAACATCTTTTGTCTTAAAAGAAAGACATAACACATGTGTCACCGCTGCTCCAGAGCAAGGACTGGCCCATTATTGATCTTTATTTATAATCAAAGGCCTTATGTGGGCACTTTGCCAGTCTCAAGTTGGCTTTTAAATTCCACAAACTTATTTATTTCTACAAGTCTAGCCCACTGACTCTACTATTGGCCATAAAATTAAAGTGAACAAGCTGTCTTGTCTGTTCTTAAAGACTTCATAGCCTAGTGCATGGACAGAAAAAGAAGTGAAAATTAAAATTAGACACTTCAGTATAAAAAATGTTTTTATAGAAAACTCAAGATAAAATTCTAAGTGAAACTAATGTTTAATGCAGAGAAAGTCTGTCTAAGGAAGGTCTTGCAAAGAAGCTACCTAGAGAGAGCACAGAGGCAGGGCTGCCGTTTCTGTCTTCTTTTCTTCATCGATAAATACAACATTCTCAAAGATTATTTCAATGTGTGAAAATAGATCTAGCTCCCTCCAAAGTGATGTATATTATATTTTAAATGCATTATTCTTATTTTACTAAATGATGTCCTCACGATCTCTATAATGAAAAGATATTTAGAAAAATGATTGAAATTTCTCAGATCATATGACTGTTTGGTAAAGAAAAACTTAGCCCATCGATATATTATTTTTAAAAAGCATGTGTAAGTCACAACTAATACTTCTCTGTGCTTTTCTTAAAGAGACCATTGCCTACAGACTTTGAAAATCAATTTTTCAAAGACTTTTATCCAACTTCTCTGAATTGTTTTTCACATGTACACATCCCTGGTATGTGCACCTTCTGACAACACTTGGTATTCTTCCCATCATCTTTGTGTTATTTCCAGTACAACATATTTGAAAACACTGTGGATATCTGCTTGAGAGTTTGGCCCGGGCCTCTCTGCACTGCAAGAGGGTAGAGTGGAGTTTTGAATTTAGTTCCCTTGTATGTCAATAATTTGCCAGGGTCCTGAATAATCCTTGATTCAGGTAAAATGCTAATTCAATGAATGATAGTTAAAAACAAAGCTGTAAGACAGCATTACAAGTCTGGGCTCTGACAAGCTGTGGTCTTATCACGTGAGAAGCCAGTGAGACTTGCCAGGAGCTCAGATTAACAACAGTATCACAAGCCATATAGTAAGTGTGAAAACACTGCACAAATAAAATGCCACAACAGAGTTTTAGGAGAAATATGGCTTCCAGTCTCAGATTGCAGGAGAGGCCTATTAGAGTGCAAATTGGAAGGTGGATGGAAGCGTTGGTGAGTTGGTGACCTGCATCCCTGAGTCATCTAAGTGGCAGAGGTTCAGGCCTGTGGAAACACAGTTGGGATTTTTAACTGCAAGCACGCTATGAAACTGTAGGCATCATCAAAAGTTTTTACGAAGCACGAGCAACGGATACCAGAAGTCACTAATGGAGGTTTCATATCATTCAAATATGTACTTTTCTATCTACCCTATAACTTTTTCACATTTACCAACCTATGACTTTTTCTAAGTCTATACATTTTCAAATTACAGCTTGTAAAATAGCCTTTCACTTATTTAAAGCAAACATTATGATATTTCAACTCACTCTAGTGCAGACAAAAATTTTCTATCATTTTTTGCCTCTTGAAAATAAAGCAGCTACCTTTTCCATGCTGAAAGCATACTTTCTTCTAAAACTGTAAAACGTCTGCGTTAATAGAACCCCCACATTCCATAGGGCTGGCTCAGCACGCTGAAATGGGAGTTCCGAAAGCCCGTTTTGAGCTACACTGTTTACTCTGATTTGCAGCAGGGGATCTCGAACAAGGCTCTACAGTTCAGTTCTTGAGTCTGTGGTCTGCTTCGGGACCACATCGAGGTTAGCTGGCAACTTTCAGAATACCGAGGAGACAGGGCAAAGGGTTGTTCCTGACATTTTTCAAATGACTTTCCAAACAGAACTCCTCTATTCGACTCTTTGAAAGGGGTTTCAGTACTTCCAGGGTAAGATTTGGAGGTGGGGAAATTGCTGCTAACATTGTAGAGGAATTAATCTGGTGAGAAGGAATGAAGAGGAAAAAGAGGAATGGGAACAGGAAAGAAGGGCATGAATCGCAAAAGAAGAACAATCCTGGCCAAGGGCACGTTTCATCAGATGTCTTGCTTAATAGTTTACCCCAAAATCAGAATCACCATACCGCTACAGGGGGCTTTCTAAAATAAAAAAGAAAATATGTCACTACCCCAAAAATTGAACTCGGCCCATGAAAGCAGCAGTCTCTTGTTTCAGAATGACAAGCAGCCACATTTAACAAACTAGCACAAGTGGGCATGCGGATGGCATATTCTCAATCCCAGCAGAGCTGCTTTTTAATTTTCATTTCCTCCGGTAGCACTTTTTATTAGATCATCAATTTATATTATTTAGAATTTTGTAGGAATTTATTTGTGTGTTCAGGTAATTTTGCGCTGCGGCAGTTTCCTTACGGTGCTGAGTTACTGTACAGCAAGAGGCACTTGCACAGAGATCAGTTCTTCCTGGCCTCACGGAAAGACACGTATCTGTCGCACTCAGCAGGGCGGCATTTCCTTCCGGGAAGCTTTTGACCGTGATCCGCCCTGGAAACCCCGGCACTGTCCATGACCTTCAGCACTGAGTTAGAGCTCAGTCAGCTGGACAAGCAGAGCTGAAGTGTCTGCTCCAGAGAAGCAGCCACCGCGCCTCAGCCAGCAGGCACGGACCTGAAACACGGCACCTTGTCCGAAATGCCGAGCCGCAGTGTACGTACTGCCGCTCCAGGCTTCATATTTTCTTTTTCTTTTTTAGACAGAGTCTCACCCTGTCGTTCTGGCCGGTCTTGAGCTTGCTTCTATAGCCCTGCCTCAGCCGCCAGAGCGGGGACTGTAGGCGAGCACCACCAGGCCTGGCTCAAGGCTTGGTGAACATCTGTCTTCACAGCTGAGCACAAATTACGAAGCTCAGCTTGGGGAAAATCACGGATGAAGCATCTTCCTTGCTGATTTGCTCACAGAAATCAAATATGCCAATTAAATTTGGAAAGCAGAGACTTTTTAATACACTTGACCAGCAAAGCCTTGTTGGCTGATAGGGTCATTACCTGATGGTCGTCAATTTACTCCAGCAAACGACAATAGCACGAATACCCAGAAGTCGTGGCAAGTGTGAACAGAGTTGGGCAAACACAGTTAAAATATATAATGCCTAAGTTTCTAATTTCTTTTTGCAAATTGTTTTTACTTTATAAACTGCTTGAATTTTCATGCTGTGTTTCCTCTTTGTTGTTTAAATTACTGTTGACTGCAAAATAGTTGATATCTTTCAGACTTTGCCAACTTAGACAAGGTGGACATGTTTACCTGGCAGATTCAGTGCAGAAAATTGAAGAATTGTATATGTCTATCCACTGAATGAAACAAAACCAAACTAAATAAGTATGTCATTTATTGTCTTTAGAAGAATTGGTAACCAGCAGCCTTATGGGCAGCTGTACCATACTTAGTATTTAAGGCATTTTGACATATTCACCTCCACTCTTACAGTAAGTTGCTATGTAATTATCTGCAATCATTAATCAGAATTTTACAGCTCACAGGAGGTAGCTGCTTCATTGTTCTTCTCCCGCATGGCACTTGGATCCATGCTAATGGCCGGCCCCCTGCTAGGGGTGTTCCCCTTCTGGTACTCATGCTTTTGTGTGATTGTCTCCTCTTCAGTATGCAGGGAACCTACGAGAGCCTCTAACCAACCGAGTCAGCAAAGCTGATGGAATTCCAGCCCTGAAAAGACATTACAAAAT
>NW_004524660.1:8310900-8315044 GCF_000260255.1 Octodon degus | reverse complement strand
ACTTCACCAAGTCCAGAAGTATGTTGGTGATGTTCACGTAGCAAAGAACTATAGGTAACCTCAAGAATCTGTAAGAAGTCCTCAGTTGCTGAGGAAGGATTTCTAGCTGACAACCAGGACAAGCTAATGTGTTCAGTCTTAATCATCAGAAGGAAATGAACTCTGTTTTCAAGTTGAATGACACTGGAAGAGTATTCTATCCTGTAATCCATCATGTAAAAGTCAAGATTGAAATTTCTTGCAATCCTAAGGAAAGTACTCAAACTCTTGGGACCACTGAGTCAGAAATTTTGAGATAATAATTTTGTATTACTTTAAGCCTCTAAATCTGTGATAATTTTCTGTATTCCAACAGATAATTAGTGTACCAATAATTCTGCAATCATTTTCTAATAAGTGTTGCAATGTCTATACATAAGGCAATGATTGATTTTCTCATTACTAAGGACACAATAAACACAAATTACAATATTCATATGTTTCATTGAAGAATATATAGATTATATTTAAAGTTGTAGAATACTTAGTTACAATTACATTAAACAAATAGCAAGTGGCCAACCTTGGTCAGGAAAACGAGGAAATGCTCCCTCTGTGGTGTGAGGGCAACAGGCTTGTGGCAGGAGGGAGTGAAGACTGCTCTGATGTGTACCCTTTGCCAGTTTCTGTGGTATAAATACCACCATGATCAGTTTAAAAATTCTGTGATTCCATTGAACAGAGAGATGAAAAAAATGAATGTAATCTGCTTTGTAACTTGGTACAGATAAGATCTGCACAGCAGCCGCCTTCTGCAGGGAAGCGACAGCTGCATGAAAGCAGGAGAGAATGAAGCAGCCTTAACAACTCCAGCAACGCAAAACTTGCCGCAAGAGCAGCCAGAATCTGGAAGTGTTGCTTTACTTGAGTAACTGGAAGAAGAAGGTGGATGGAGCTCGAGGCCAAGCAGAAAGAAATACAAAAGGGAGAGTGGAAACGTAAGAAAAGGTCACACGGCTGGGGGCACAACCATAACCCCAGCACCCTGGAGGCTGAGCCAGCAGGATTACAAGCTCAAGGCCAGCCTGGGATGCAGAGAGTGACCCTGTCTCAAAAAGAATAAGGAGTACGGACGGAGAAAATGGAAGGGAAGAGCAAGGGGAAAGGAAGGAAGACGTCACCCTGCTTAGAGTCGGAAAGAAGCAAGACATCGTTCTAGGATCTGGGAACACAGGAGTAAACTGGAGACAAGTCTTGGCCAGAATTTGAGAGTTGGTCCTCCGAGGAAAAGCAAAATCTGTATTTTAGAAGTAGTTTACCTTTAGTTTAATTCATTTAAGAAACAAATACAACTATTTGTAGGGAAATCAGTATAGAGGCTTGTTACTTAGATGTCAATTTATTTATTAATAAAAATAATAGTGTTTTCATCATTATTTTGACATCAATTCAGTACAATTATCAAGAAAGTTAGAACATAACACTCAAGATTTTTTTCAAGATGTTTTAAAAACTCTTTCTCTGCTTGTCTTATTTTTCTTACTGTTATGTACAGCACAAGGGGCAATGGGTGGTACAGACTAAATATAGAGTCAAGCATCCTATGAATGGCCCTGAAAGGCACAGCAAGCAGGAGTAGTAGGGAGAAAAGGGGACAGTAGACAAAGGCCCGTGTCACATCCCGCCGAGCCTCCATTTTGGCGGCCTGGAAGCAGGCGAGCCTTGTCCCTCTGGCAGAAGTCCTAGGTCAGAAAGCTTGGGAACGACAGGCTCTGTCTGCAGGCCCATGTGGTGCTCACACCTGGGCCGCAGAACTGATTTCTAAGGTCATCATGAATAGAAGTATGTAGAAAAACTGGGTAAAGTTCAGAATAAAGCAGCGAGAATGAGTGAAGACCTCAGGGTGATGGATTTATGAGAAAAGATCAGAAATGAAGACATTTACAAAGACCTTCAGAAGAGGAATCTAATTAACATCCTAAGGTCTTAAAACACTGATAAACAGGGAAAGAAAAATAATTATTTTCTTCAGATTATAAAAAGAGATGCAGCCACTTAGTCCAAATACTAACAAAAAATATTCTGATATTGTAAATACTTAATTTTTTAAATTCTGTAACATTTCTGGGTGGATAAAAGTTTCTCTCTCGGGCCTCAGTGGAATAAGTGCTTCCCTGCCAAGTATGAGGGCCTGAGTTCAATCCCCAGTTCCTCAAAAATAGTCTCTCTCTCTCTCTCTCTCTCTCTCTCTCTCTCTCTCTCTCTCTCACACACACACACACACACATGCTGAATATATAGAAGTTTTTAATTCCATATAAAATATTTACAGTATAGGAGAGATTTGGACCCTTTTTACTGATACATCATCAACTTCTGAAGCAGCACTTGACTTGCAGAAGGTGCTAGAAGAATATGTACACATACTATAAGAAATTATGTTTTACATTTAAACCTTTGGGTTATTCAGAGTCAAGTATAACATCACGGATGTCTAGGGATGGGAAATACATTCATGTGGAGGCAAAAATCAACTATTTTTTAAGTTTGATATGCGTTCTCACCACACAGCTCAGACTCATAGTGATCCTCCTGCTCAGCCTCCCCAGCTCTGGGATTGCAGGCATGTGCCACCACACCCAGGTTTGGGGCCAGCGTGGCATGCCTGGGGTTCTGGGACTGGCGCAGCATGAAGAACCAAGGATGAAACGCAGACCCTTGTGCTTACCAGGCAGGAGCTTGGAGTGCTGAGCTGTCTCCTCAGCCATAAAGTCAACTACTGTTCACAGTGCTCTCGACACGTGGACTTCAGTAGATTTACCACAGCGAAGGAATTAGTTTACTTTTAAATAAGTTTAAATTTACATTTCCATATATTAATGTAATTAGGTATTAAGTTCTCAAATGCTAGTATTTCCATATTATCTTAACAGAAATTTAATTATAACAAAAATACAATGAAATCTAAATGTTTCTTTAAAATAGTCACATTCTAACTCGGCCTCATGGAAAAGAGTAGTGGGACCAGAAACCACTCTGTGGAGCTGACCCATCCCAGCTTGCGGGCCTAAGGGAAAGGAGCCCCATAACCAGAAGCCACTGGGTGCAGCCTGCCCATTCCACCTCGGCCTAACGGGAAGGAGTAGTGGAACCAGAAGCCACCAGGTGCAGCCAATCCATCGCATTTCAGCGGGAGCCACATGAGCAGGAGCCACCAGGTTTAAGTGGCCCATTCCACCTCTGCAGGGCTAATGGAAAAGAGCCAGGTGACCGGCAGCCACTGGGTATAGCTGGCCCATTCCATACTGTGGGACCCAGCCAAGCCCAGTCCGAGACAAAGAACTATAGTAGCACTCTCTGGTCACAGAGGTGGCAACAGAAAATGACAAAAAGAAGGAGCAAAATTTATTCTCAGGCCCTGAGTCCACCTAGAGCAAACTCAGGAGACATCAACATAGAAGAAAGTGGAAGCCACACATGTGAGACCTCTGAAATAATAGGAACTGAAGCAAAGAAATAACTGCAGGAGAGTGTAGAGGAAATCAGAGCAGAGATAATCTCACAGGTAAAAATAAGAAACGATAACTACACTTAAAGAACTACTAAACATTTCTAAATAAGATACTGATAAAAAAGGAAGAGAATAGAAGAATGATGGAAATCTTTAATGAGAAATATAGGAAAGAAATAGAATCTGCGTGATGCACATTCAAAGAGATACACAGGAAATTAAAATTCAATCACAAGCTGGCAAACCCATTTGAAGGAAAGTGAAGATAGACTTTCAGATCTTGAGGACATCATTGCAGCTAGTGAAAAGGTAAGGAAAGATCTCTTAAAAACAACTAGAGTGCAGGAAAAATAATTCAACATCTTCAAGAAAATGCAAAGATGAACATAAGACTATTAGGCATCAGTGAGACAGAGGGAGGCAACACAAATGACATAAAAAGAATATGGGCAGAAATAATAGCAGAAAACTTCCCAAATATGGGAAAACAATCTGACATTCAGGTAATTAAGGCATATAGACCCCCAAGTAATATCAATCCAATTAAAACTACACTCAAAAAGTCCAACACTCATTCATGTTCAAAGTCCTACAGAAAATTGGAATAGATGGCCTCTACTTCAATCTGGTAAAAGCCATTTATGAAAACCCAAC
>NW_004524660.1:8298418-8307505 GCF_000260255.1 Octodon degus | reverse complement strand
TCTGTGTATTCAAAGTGGTTAGGATAGATATATAGTTGCATTCTCTTAATGAATAGAATGATTTGTTCTAATGGTGTTTGTAAATAGGATCTCAAATCCACATCTTTTACAGCAGTTAACCACTAAGAAGAATATATACAGTGTGTTATTTGTTGAAACTGTACTTCCGATTTGATTTGAAACTGTCTCATTGCTATCTGGTTATCAATGAAATTTTGAAAAAAGAATAAAATAAAACTACACTCAAGTATATAATGCTCAAGATCCCAGAAATCCAGCACAAGAACATACTAAAAGCCACTAGAGAAAACAAACAGATCAAATTTAAATGAAAACCCATCAGAATAACAGCATATTTTGGAGTGAAGTACTTCAAATCCTGCAAGAAAACAAATTCTAACCTAGACTGTTCTACTCTGCAAAACTGTCTTTCAAGTATGATGGAGAAGTGAAATACTTCCATGACAAAGAACAGCTAAAGATATTCATGATGACCAAACCAACCTCAGACAGAATACAAAATATATTCTAGAAAGAGATCAAAATACCCACAATTCCAAGAACAATAACAAAAAGAACCCACCAAACATGGCAAACTATTAAACACAGAATAAATGTAGGAAACCAACAATAGGAAAATAACATGATATACCTAAGTCAATACATATCAATTATAACTACCAATGTAAACAGACTCAATTCACCAGTTAAAAGAAATAGCCAGGCAGATTGGTTTAAGAAACAAATTCCAACAATATTCTGTACACAAAAAACCACATTTAACCCATAAAGAAATTCATAGGCTGAAAGTCAAAGGATGGAAAACAATACTACATGCTCCAGGACCTCACAGAACATCAGGGGTAGCTGCTCTGTTCTCAGACAACCTAAACTTCAAAAGAAGAAGGATCAAACAAAATAAAGGCCACTATATACTGTTTAGGGGAAAAATTGAAGAGGAGGAGATAAGAGATAACAGTCATAAATATGTATGCACCAAACACAGGAGCACCCAACTATAAAAGACAAAGTTTAAAGTTCATGAAAAATCCACTAATTGATATCACAATCTTAACAGAGGGCCTTAACAGCCCCTTATCTCTAAAAGATAGATTAAGCAAGCAAAAAGTAAGCAAAGAGGTAGCAGAACTGAACCAAGCCTTTGAACAAATGGACTTAGTGGACATATATATAGTGTTCCACCCAACAACATCTGAAGACACATTCTTTTCAGCTTCACATGGGACATTTTCTAAGAGAGACCATATGCTAGTCCATAGGTCTTAAGTATATGCTAGAAAACAGAAAGTATCCCATGCATATTGTCTGACCACAGTGCAATGAAACTGGAAATTAATGACAAAAGAAACCATAAAAAACCCATAAACATATGGAAATTAAATAACACCTTCCTCAATAACCAATGGGTTCCAGACAATATTAAACAAAAAATTAAACAATATCTACAATCCAGTGAAAATTCAAGCACAACTTACTGGCATTTGTGGGGTGCAATGAAAACAACTCTTGGAGGGAAATTTATAACGGTGAACTTACACATTAGGAAAACAAAGTGAGAACAAATAAACATCTTAACACTGCATCTCAAGCCTCTAGGAAAAGAAGAGCAAACGAAGTCCAAAGCCCAAAGATGGGAAGAAATCATAACGATTCGAGCAGATATTAATGCAACTGAAACAAAACAGTACAAAGACTTAATAAATCCCAAAGCTGATACTTTGAAAGATTAAATAAAGTTGATAAATCCCTAGCTAAACTTATCAAAAAAAAAAAAGAAAGAAAGAAAGAAAAATACTCAAATTCAAGTCATAAGGAATGAAAAGAGTGAAATTACTACAGATCCTGTGGAATTCAGAAGAACATCAATAGCTACTTTGAAAGTCTTTACTCTCACAGAATAGATGACACAAAAGAAATAGTAAGGTTCCTGGATAGGTACAAACTACCAAAACTAAACTTTGTGATTTCCTACTTTAGTTTCAGTTTGGACCAGTTTTGCCATTTTTTTCCTCAAGTATCTTCAAGTTTCTCATTAGATTATTTATTTAAACATGCTCTATTTTCCTATGCAACCAATTGTTGCAAGTGAACTTCCCTCTTATATCTACTTTCATTGTCTCCCAGAGGTTCCTGGCGTGGTGTACAGGCGCTGTCACTGTCTTCCAGAAATTGGTTCATTTCTTTCTTGACTTTTTTTCTGTGAACCCCTAGTCATTCAGGAATGTATAACTAGGTTTTTCAGGTATTTTTACATTTTCTGTGATTGATATCTGTTTTTTTTTGTTTTGTTTTGTTTTTTGTTTTGTGTTTTGTCTTATAAACATGGGGGAATGATGGTTCTTTTATATTTACATAATCAGGATTTGTGAACTAATTTGTGATATAGGTTAAAAAAATGTCATGTGCTGCATAAAACAATGCATACTTTGTTGAAAAAATAAAATTAAAAGAATAGTAGTCTTTTGAAATTGGTTTATTATGCTTTAGCAATTGAATGAGGCTCTAGAAAAAAATCAAATCAGAAATAATTTCTCAGATAACTGTAGAAATGTTGTCCTCAATAAAAATTATGCTTAATGACGCTAGAATAGAGACAGACAAAGCTACAGAAGCTTAAGAAAATTTGGAAATCACGAATTCTCAGCATATGAAAGAAATGGAATCCATAATGCAGATTCAAGCCGATATCCAGGAGAATAAAAATTTCATTAAATGTATCTGCAGCAGATTAAGCCAATGTGAGGGCAGGATCTCAGATATAGAAGACAGGCTTGTGGATAATGATCAATAAAAGAAAGATTACTTTCTTTCTTTTCTTTTTTTTTTCTTTTTTTTTTTTTGGAACTGGGGATTGAACTCAGGCCCTTGCACTTATTCTACTAAGCTATCTCCCCAGCCCCTAGGTTCCTTTTTGTGTGTGTGTGGTACCAGGATCAAACTCATGACCTTGTGCTTGCCAGGCAGGCACTTAAGCTGCTGAGCTATTTCCCCCTGCCCTTAAGACTTGTTAAAAATAGCAAGGCAACATGAAAAATCAATGTAGCAGCTGCTAGATGAGACAAAGAATAATCTCAGATTCACTGGAGTCAATGAAAAAGCAGGACATAGGACAAATGATATAAAAACACTGTTCACTGTGTTTTTTGCAAGGGGTTTGCCATGAGAGCACAGGTGTAGTGAATACCACCACTAAATGAAATCCAATATGGGAAAAGAAAAACTCACATTAATATTGTCATCATTGGACACGTGGATTCCTGAAAGTCCACCACCACTGGCCATCTTATCTACGAATGTGGTGGCATCAACAAAAGAACCATTGAAACATTTGGGAAGGAGGCTGCTGAGATGGGGAAGGGTTCCTTCAGGCATGCCTAGGTGCTGGACAAGCTGAAAGCTGAGTGTGAGTGTGGTATCACCATTGACATCTGCCTTGGAAATTTGAGACCAGCAAGTGTTACGTAGCCATCGCTGATGCCCCTGGACACACAGACTTCATCAAAAACATGATTACAGGCACATCTCAGGGTGACTGTGCTGTCCTGATTGTTGCTGCTGGTGTTGGTGAATTTGAAGCTGGTATCTCTAAGAATGGGCAGAGCTGTGAGAATACCCTTTTGGCTTACACACTGGGTGTGAAGCAACTAATTATTGGTGTTAACACAATGGATTCCACGGAGCCACCCTACAACCAGAAGAGATAAGAGAAAATCTCAGGAGATATGAGGAGAGTCAGCACCTACATTAAGAAAATTGGCTACAACCCTGACACTGTAGCTTTTGTGCCAACTTCTGGTTGGAATGGTGACAACATGCTGGAGCCAAGTGCTAACATGCCTTGGTTCAAAGGATGAAAGGTCACTTGTAAAGATGGCAATGCCAGCAGAACCACACTGCTTGAAGCTTTGGATTGCACCCTCCCACCCACTCGCCTCACTGACAAGGCTTTGAGGCTGCCCCTCCAGGATGTCTACAAAATCTGTGGTATTGGCACTGTCCCCGTGGGCTGAGTGTTGTCAAACCTGGCATGGTGGTCACCTTGCTCCAGTCAACGTCACAACTGAAGTCAAGTCTGTTGAAATGCACCATGAAGCTTTGAGTGAAGTTTTTTCCTGGGGACAATGTGGGCATGAACATCCAGAACATGTCTGTCAAAGATGTCCAGCATGGCAATGTTGCTGGTGACAGCAAAAATGACCCAACAATGGAAGCAGCTGGTTTCATGGCTCAGGTGATTATTTTGAACCATCTCCGCCAGATCAGTGCTGACTATGCCCCTGTCCTGGATTGTCACACAACTCACATTGCTTGCAAGTTTGTTGAGATGAAAGAAAAGATTGATTGCCAGTCTGGTAAGAAGCTGGAAGTTGGGCCCAATTTTTTGAAATCTGGTGATGAAGCCATTGTTGACTTGGTTCCAGGCAAGCCCATGTGTGGAGGGAACGTCTCTGACCACCCACCTCTGGGTCGTTTTACTGTTCATGATATGAGACAGACAGTTGCTATGGGTGTCATCAAAGCTGTGGACAAGGAGGCTGCTGGAGCTGGCAGTGTCACTAAGTCTGCCCAGAAAGCTCAGAAGGCTAAATGAATATTATCCCCAACACCTGCCAACCCAGTCTTAATCAGTGGCGGAAGACCAGTCTCAGGACTTTTTCTCCCGATTGTCCATTCAAATTTAATAGTGAAAGACTGGTTAATGGTAACAATGCATTGTAAAACCTTGAGAATGTTGTGTGTGTGTGTGTGTGTGTGTGTGTGTGTGTGTGTGTCAGTTTTTAAGCTATTAGTTTTTTAAATCAGAACTTTTTAATTGAAACAACTTGACCAAAAATCTGTCACAGAATTTTGAGACTCATTAAAATGAAGTTTAATAAGAAAAAAAAAAAAAAAACCAAAACCTACTGTTCACAGATGTCATGGAAGAAAACTTCCCTGGTAGAGAAGAAGAATTTGACATACAGATAAGTGAGGCATACATAATTTCAATTAACCATGATTAAAAATATCCACACCCAATCAGGATTCCAGAAATGCAGCAAAAGAAAAATTTTAAAAGCTAAAGAAAAATTTAAAGAAAAGAAACAAAGCATCTACAAAGGAAAATTCTTCAGAATCATGACTGACTTCTCAAAATAAGCCCTCAAGTCAAGGAGAGTTTGGAGTGAAGTATTTCAAGTTCTAAAGGAAAACAATCTTCACCTCAGGTTGATGTACCCTGCAAAACTATCTTTCAAAACTGAAGGTGAAATAAGATACTTCCAAGACAAAGAACATCTGAAGAAATTTATGGACACCAAACCAGCACGCCAAAATATTTTGAAGGATGTTCAAGAAAAAAACTAACAAGGACTGTAACTCCATGCACTTCAACAGAAGGAATCCACTAGGTAAGCCAAACAATGAGACAGTAGGAGGGGGAAAAAGAAGGAGTACTGGGGGATCTCAATGCCCCACCCTCACAAAAAAGACAGATCAGCTAGACAAAAAAATAAATAAAGATGTTAGAACTGACCCAAACTTCTGAACAAATGGACTTAGTAGATTTCCACAGTGCTCCACTTCACAAATAATACACCTTCTTCTCAGCTACACCCAGGATGTTCTTCAAAATAGTCCACATACTAGCTCATAGAACATTCTTAGGTAAATGCAAATGAATTGGAATTATCTAATGCATATTATCAGCCCATAGTGCCATGAAACTGTAAATTAATGGCAAAATAAACCACAAGAACTTCCTAAACAGATGGAAAATTAGTAGCATCCTCCTGAAGAACTAATGGGTCACAGATGAAATTAAAGAAGAATTTAGACAATTTTTACAATTAATGACAGTACAATACAACACAACGTACCAGAACATATGGTATGCAATGAATTGGGACATAATGAAATTAGACCTAAGAGGGAAATTTACAAGCGGTGAATTCTCCTATCAAGAAAACAAAGCAAGTGCAAATGAACAGATTAATGGTGAACTTCAAACTTCTAGAAAAAGAAGAGCAGGCGAGGCAAAAAGCTATACAAGGGAGGAAATTATAAAGATCAGAGCAGAAATTAACACATTGAAGATTAAAATAACAATACAAAGAATAAATGAATTGAAAAGTTGGTTCTTTGGAAGAATAAATAAAATCGACAAACTCTTATGGAAACTTATAAAAAATAAAAATAAAAAAGGATGGAAAAAACTCAAAGCCACACAACTATAAGTGAAAAGGATAAAATTGTAATAGATTCTGAAGAAATCCAGAAAATCATCTATACCTCCTTTGAAAACTTGCATTCTAATAAGGTGGAAAATGCAAAGAAATGAGTAGATTCCTAGATACAAATGAATTACCAACAGTAAATCAAAAATATATAAAAATCCTAAATAAATCAATATCAATCAATGAAATCAAAGATGTAGTTAAATACCTGACAACAAAGAAAATCCCAGGCCCTTATGAATTCACTGCTGAGTTATACCAGAAATTTAGAGAAGACCTAATAACACTACTTCTCAGACACTATAAGGAAAAGACTCATTCATCTATAAATATGAACCAGCAAAGCTGAAGCAAGGTTTTTAAAAAATCTGAATAACACAGTGTCTGTTAATGAGACTAGCAATGTAATTAAAAATGTTCTAACAAAGAAAAACCCAGATCCTGATGTTTTCACTGATAAATTCTGTAAGAAATTTATAGAAGATTTAATGGCAATACTCCTCAAAATCTTTAATGAAATTGAAAGGGAAAAAATAGTTTTTAACTCATCCCTGGATGCAAGTATTATTCTGATATCAAAATCAGAGAAAAGCCCAATGAAATCAGAGAACTCTAAGCCAATCTCCTTACTGCACAAAGATCCAAAAATCCTTAGTAGGATACTAGCAAACAGAATGCAGCAAATCATTAAGAAGATTACACACCATGACCCTGTGGGATTTATCCCAGGATTGCAAGGATGTTCAACATATCTAAATCAATGAATATAATATTAACAAAGCCAAATGAATTGAAATATGATTAAAATCATACAATTATCTCAATATACACAGAAAAAGATTTTGATAAAGTACAGAACCAATCATGATACAAACCCTACAGAAAATTAGAATAGATGATCTTTCCCTCAATCTGATAAAAGTCATCTATGAAATACCCACAGCCAGGATCATACTAAATGGACAAAAATTGAAAGCTTTCTCTCTAAAATTATAAACAAGACAAGGATATCCACTGTTTCCACTTTCATTCAACATTGGTCCTGGAAATTTTAGGCAGCAGTTAGACAAAAGAGAGAAATAAAATGACTAATAATAGGAAAGAAAGAAGTTAAACTATTATTTGCAGATGACATGATACTCTACATAGAAGACACAAACTCCCCTAAAAACTGCTAAACTTAATAAACAAATTCAGTAGCATAGATGGATAAATGCCAGCACTCAAAAATCAATAACCTTCCTAAACATGAACAAACTCACAGAGAGAAATTAGGAAACAATGCCTTTCACTAGTATCCAAAACAAAATGAAGCACCTAGAAATCAGTCTCACTAAGGGTGTAAAAGACCTCTACATTGAAAACTGTAGCATCTGAAAAAAGCGGATCCAAGTGCACACCAGCAAATGGAAAGATGGCCCTTGATAATCAGCAGGAAAAGCTAGCATAGAAAACAATCTTAAAATTCATTTGGAACCAGAAGAGACCTAGAATAGCAAAGGCAATTCTGGGCAAGAGGGGCAAGGCAGGGTGGGTTATGATCCCTGACTTGAAATTGACCTGTAAGGTTAAAGCTTTAGTGAACAAGCATCATGGTGCTGGAAAGAAAACTGACCAGACACAAAGATCAGTGGAATAGATTATAAGATGCAGAAATAATTCCAAACACACTCAGCAGCCATATGATTGACAAAGGGGCCAAACACATTCACTGGAAGAAAGCTAGAGTCTTTCATAAATGGTGTTAGAAAAACTGGCTTTCCTCATGGAAGATTAAAAATTGGACCAATATTTTTCACCAGGCCATAAACTAAATTCAAATGGATCAAATATCTAAATATTAAAACAGAAACATTAAACCTGCTGAAAGATAGAACAGATAAAACTCTTGAAGACAATGGAATAGGCAAAGACTTCATGAACAATATCCTAGCTGAAGAGGAACTATCACAAAGAATCTACAACTGGGATTTCATTTTACTTTGAGGCTTTCACAGAACAAGAGAAACCACCCACAAGGTAAAGCCACAACCCACAATGTGGGAAGAAAGTGTTTGCCAGGTGCTCCTCGAACAAAGGATTACTGTGAAGAACATATGAAGAACTCAAAAGCATCAGACCTCCCAAATTTAAAGCCTAATCCAAAAGTAGGCATCTGAGATGAACACATACTTCTCAGATGAAGAAATACAATCAGCAAATAAATATAAGAAAAAATGTTCAGCATCACTAGTTCTTTGAGAGATGCAAATTAAAATGACACTGAGATTCCTCTCACCCCAGAAAGAATGGCCATTATAAAGAAATCAGCCAATAACGAATGCTGGAGGGGCTGTGGGGACAAAGGAGCCCTGCTCCACTGTCAGTAGGAGTGCAACCACTGTGGAAGTCAGTGTGGAAGTTCCTCAAAAAGCTAGGATTGGAAGTCACTTTTGACCCAGCTATTTCCCTTCCAGGTACCCAGAATTAAAAACATCAGACCAAAGCAATATACGTGCCACTCACGCTTGTAAAAGCACAATTTTAATTTACCAGATCTTGGAAGTGACCCAAATGTCCATCGGTGGATAAAAAGATGTAATCTACTCAGCCATAAAGTAGGATAAACTGAAGACTTTTAAAGGTAAACGGACACAACTAGAGCCCAAACTCATAAGTGAAATAAGCCAGACCCACATAGTTAAGCATCATATTGTCTCTCTAGTGTGAGAAGGTCAAAGGGTGACTAAGATCTAAAATGTGAGAGATATTATAAAATGGGAAGAGATTGTTCAAAGGAAGGAGAAAATGAGATGGGGAATGGAAATAAGAAGGAAGGCTCTACATATACTGTGTGTGTGTGTGTGTGTGT
>NW_004524660.1:8296480-8297737 GCF_000260255.1 Octodon degus | reverse complement strand
TTTATAATAATTATAATCATCAGTAATTATTAGCGAAGATCCAATGCCAAATTTCTTCCCAATAACTAGAAATAATTATGGTAGCATACTTTAACACTTCATCATTAAAATATCTTGCAAACTTGAAAGTATGATTTATTGTCATTATCCAATAAATTATGTACTAATGAAACAGATGTCTGAATTAGAGTTAGTGAGGTAGCGACAGAGTAGAGGTGGACAGAGTACAGGCAGCAGGGACCGCACTCGAGGCAAACCCGCATTGATGCGCGGTGCCATCGTGGTACAGCCCGCTGAGCAAGTCGTCCGACAACAGAGACGTCTTCGGAGTGTGCTGGGAATGTTTCTCCAGTGGTATGAGCCCAGGGTAATCTTGGAAACAAAGCCTAGGAAAGGCAAAATAAGGAGGAAAAATTAAAGCTCATTATTCCTAAGTGTGTAAAGACCAAAAAAGAAAAAAAAAAAAACAGCTACAAATTATTGTCAAATGAAATTCAGCAATACGTAATCTCACAAGATGATCATAAAAACTAATAGAGTATGAAAGCAAAATTGGTTTAAATGTTTTGAATTTTCATCATAGGAGTAGATAACTGTTAGTAAGACCACATAAAACTCCAATAATTGCAATAAAATTAATAAATTTGAATATTAAATTAGCAGTTGAAATATCAGAAGAGGGACTTTTCTCGTTCTGATAATGCTTCTCTGAGAAAAATCTACATAAACATTATGATTAGTTATGTAGTATTGAATTCTTTTCCTTAAAAATTCAAAGGTGAAGGCTACTGCACTTACATCTTCTGTTTATCATTTAGATGGAGAATTTAGTCCATGCAAAGAAGCAAGGAAAGCCTAAACACTGGAAAGGAAGATATATTTTGTATTTATGGATGGTGTGATTTCTTACATAGAAAGAAATACTATTTATAAAAATTTGCTAAAACTAAAATAATTTTATATAGAATACTTATAGATCACAGGAATGAATAAAAAAGTTAATCTTGTATCTGTATATAAGCAAGTAATTTGAAAGGAACTTAAAATTATTTTTTTTAAAAAATCATTTTATTGAAGTATAATTTGTATCCAATAAAACACATCATATTCAAGTGCACATTCAATGAATTTTTGTACATGATTTCTTTTTTTTTACATCAGTTATTTTATTTTAAAGAAAAAAATAAAAACAATGGTACAAAATCTCAAAACAAGATTTTAGGAGAGTAACAATGGTTAGTACATTGTGTATTGTTA
>NW_004524660.1:8270585-8295165 GCF_000260255.1 Octodon degus | reverse complement strand
CTTTAGAAGCACTTAGTACTTCTTTGATTATAGTTACCACTACATTTTTTAGTTCCAAAATTATTTCTGATCTGATTTCTTCTATACCTTTCTGCAGTTGACTCTTTACTGTCAATGCTATTATTTCCAAGATATCTGGCATGTGATTTCCAGTTTCCTCAGTGCTAGTGTCTTCTGCATTTGTACTGGGTGGACTCGGGCCCTGAGACTTCATTTTGTTCCTTCTCTTTGTCATTTTGTATACCACTGTCTTCTGACCTTTGGTGAAGAGCTTGGATAGAGTTATTACCTTAGCACCAGGTCCGGATCTACGAAGTTCAGATTCCTCCAGGTGGGTGTTGCTTGAATCTGGCTGCTGTGCTCCACTTCTTTCTGCTGCAGGCTTTAGAGTTGAACCCTTTGTGTCTCTCTGGCAAGATGTTCTGCTCCTGAATCAGCTGGGTGGGTCTTTCCTCCAGCCTCTTTGCAGGGAGTTCTGGTGAAGGGTTCCCTGCTGGGCCTGCAGTCTGGATCTATTCAGGATCCGTCGTCTCACTCACTCGCCGGGCCTGCGCTCTGGGTCTGTTCAGGTTCCCGCGGCACTCAGTGGTCTCACTCACTCACCAGGCCTGCACTCTGGGTCTGTGCAGGATCCTGCAGCCCTGGGTCGTCTCACTCACTTGCTGGGCCTGCACTCTGTGTCTCTTAAAATTACTTTAAAGACATCATGAAATGTCTTTATGACTCAACATTGAACAAAAGCTATAACTTTTATAATGGCAAGTACAAACATTAGTGAGTGATATTAAATACTCAAATAAATAGAGATATTCCAGACCCAGGACCTGTGGGAGTATTGCTGAGATTTCAATTTTCCTCAAGTTGACAATATTGACTAAAATATCAAATGACTTTTATTGTGAAAATTGATAGCTTGTTTCTCAATTTATTTTAAAAATTCCAAAGAAATAGACTATTTTCAATGGTATCCTAATCATGTACCATTTCTAATGTCATATCAGTTATTACTACATGCTCTTTAAAATAAAATTTAAAAAGACAAGGGAAGAAAAAAAGAGAGAGATGATAACAAAAATTTAAGGTTTCTTGAAAGCAAGCTGTAATATTCAACCATAGGTCCAATCTTATATAACTACATCTGTTAATCTGAGTAACAGATTTGACTATAAAAATAGATAATATATCAACCATTGTTAATCAGCTCTTATTATTCTGAAAATCTGTAACTTATGTATAGTTGTATGTTAGGTCAGAGCAGGTCTTTCCTCTTACGCTGGCCAACACCCAGGCCCACTGCCTCTGGAAGTGTCCTCTCCATCTTTCTTCGAGTCCATTTGATGACGAAGAGTGACCGTGACACTTAATTAACAGGGTTATGGAACCTCATGCTACAAGAAGGGCTGCGCGAGAATGGTATAATAGCCTCCTCTACATTAGTAAAGTGTTTGAAATAATCCATATCCCTGAGAACCCAAATTAGTGTATATTTATACAATAAAAGGCTACCAGTTATAAAAAGCCATGAACTTCAAAACATGTTTTAAAAACATTGAATATTTTCTCTGTAACTCCATTTATGTAAAATTCAAAAAAATATGCAAAACTAATATTTACCTGTAGAAACCAGAATATAGATTGAACATCTCTAATTTGAAAATTCAAAATCAGAAATGCTCCAAAACCTGAAACTTTTTGAGCAGCAAAATGAGACCACTGGTAGAAAATTCTACTTGTGACCTCATGTCATTGGACACAATAAAAAGGACCTTGTAGGAAACTATGTTCAGGCTCTAAGGCACGTGTGGAAACAAATGAATGTCATGTTTAGACTTAGTCCTTCCCAAGAGATTTCTATGTGTATACTAATATTCTAAAATCTGAAATTATTCCTAATCTGAGAGACTTCTGATTCCAAACATTTTGATAAAGGATATTCAATCTATAGTTTATTTGTTTGTCTGTGTTTACTTTGATTTATAAGACCAAGTAGGAACCAACTGAAGGGGACACAAAGAAACTTTTTGTGGTGATAACAGTATTCTGAATTTTCTACAATACTGATAAAAAAAGGTCAAAGTAGTATATTGCTTTTATCTCACATTGGCTTGCTTGTGACAGCTGCCTTTAAATCTCAGGAATTTTGTGAGCTATAGGGCCAGTGACATAGCTCAGCTGACAAAGTGCCTGCTTTGGCAAGCGCAGGAACCAGAGTTCAATCCCCGGTCCCACATGCCACACCAACTGCAGCCCAGGGTGCGCTGAGCCAGCTGAACAAATAATTGAGTGAAAAGTAACAACTAAGTTCATTCATGAAAGGAAAGTGTGGAGTGGGTGAGAAGCTAGCTGTGCAGGCAGGCTAGGCCGAGCGAAGAGGAATGAAGTGTAAAGGCAGAAGCAGGCCGCGTGGGCTGCCGGGACAGTCACCAGAGTGGCTCTTCATGGTGTGGCTGTGTTCTTAACGTTGTCCAAATCTGGAGCCCAACCCATGAGAATTCTACCTGGGGGTCCTGAGAGGTGGGTGTGGGGCTCGTGTTGTAGGCTGATGGCAGGTCCCAGCCCCCCAAACTAAACCTGCTTGAGTTCTCATGAGAAGGCCACTTGCTGGGCACTGGGAACCAGTCTGTGTGTGTGTGTCCGGGGTCTTACTCTCTGCTCCAGCCGGCTTGGCCACACTCTAATCTGTCACATTGTGCAGTTGTTCTGTTGGGTCTGAACATCAGCTGTAACCCTTTCTAGCCTTGACACCTCAGCTAAGCCACCGTGGCCAAGTCTCAGGCTTTTCTTTGGACATAGAGATAGAAACACCACCATTTCCCAAGGTGAGCCCCTAGCGTACAGACAGTGTTGAGGTCAGATTCCATGACTTGTTCATCCCCAAACACTCACTCATAAAGATAGCTGAAAGAGTGTTTTGTATAATTAGCCATATATTTTTCATATTAGTCTCAATTTTGCATATTTTATGTGCCCCAAATTAACCTCAAAACAGTAATTCAATAAATGTGAAATAAATTGATGCATTATTGTAGAAAATAATATGGCTGCTAAGAATTCAGCAGCAACTTTGTATTTCAATTATGTAACCGTTTTTACTTATTCCCACATCCTGGTTTTTCTCTAGTCTTTCCCTATTACCCTTAAATTTGTAATTAGACAGATGAGCACTTAAAAATTTCAATCCTGTATTCCTTCAACATAAATAATAAGCAGAAAATACTAAGTTTTGTTATCGTTTAAATGTCTCATCACCCGCATATACGTGACAGCTAACCAGTCAAACGCCAAGTGACTTAGGTGTCCCTAGAGACAGCTCCCATGACGAGCATCACCATTCTTACGGCAAGCACGCACTCACACAATAAAGGCAAAGCAGATGATTTTTACTAATGTAGGAAAACATTTTTTTTTTGGAAAATATAAATCAGAAAAATTTTAAAGAGGCATCAGGCCTTTATCAGGCAGAATTTATAAAACTACACTCAGAAGAAATAGAGAGCATCTCAGCTCTCAAGAGAAAGACCTGATTGTAAGGAGCAGGGAACATGTATGTATTTCGTAAAGGAAAGTTTTGGGACTTGGAAATCTGTAGAAAGTCTGGACGTGGTGTACACGGACAGCAAACGGGCCTCCCAGAAGAGCAGCCAGCGCCTCCCCCGCGCCACACCCGGGCGAGGACAGCCAGGCCCGCGGCGGCAGAAAGCCCAGGCGCAGTCGGCGCGTTTCCTAGCACTGGGTGTCTGCGCTTGCCTCGCCAGCTTAGCTAACGCGCGGGCCTACAGCCTCTTACTAAAGCTTTTTCATTTTAAACAAAAAGAAACATCAATAAAACAGAGTTTTAAAACAAGCCGGTGGAGAGTGATAACAGACAGCCCACTGCGCATTGGTGTAGCCACAGAATTAGCCCAGAGAAACATTACAGTATGCTTCAGACGTTTGGGGTGCGGTAGGTCTAGGAGAAAGACCGTAAACAAGCTTTGGAGTATAGACATGGGCAAACTTGAGTCGTTCTGATTGTGTCCTGGAGTCCTAGTCTCCTAAAAGTATAATCTTTACGTTTGGATTTCATCGTGTCCCTTCAGCCTCTCTTGGTCCCTGCGCCTTACCTCGGCCCGGCTCCCTGCCCCAAGGCCCTGCTCACTGTCCCAGGGTTGTGTGCACAGTGGCTAAGTATCTGTCTTCCTACAGCTGCAGCCAGCTGATGAATTTAAGTGAGATTGAATTAAAAATGGTTGACTTGGGGACCGGGGAGGTGGTTCAGTGGAATAAGCACTTGCCTGGCAAGCTCAAGGGCCGGAGTTCAATCCCCGGTTCCACAAAAAAAAAAAAAAGATTGACTTAAAAGTTACAGATTGCTTCATACATAGAACCTTTTGTATTCAAAATTTCTGTTAATTACAGAAATGCCATTTTTGAATAATTTTTAAAGTTTTGGTTATTATTGATTAAGCAAATAATCCCAGTGCTTAAAATATTAATATTTCTGTAAGGTTCTTCTGAATTCATTGGCAAATATCAGGAAGTACGAAGATATCAGAAAGTAGGAAGACAATGCTACAGTATAACGTGTGTCATTAATATTTTAAGATTTGACTTAATGTTATATAAATAAATAGTTAAATGTCCTGTTTTACATATTTATGTTTTTTCTGTGGGCTGTGTATACTAGGGCCCAAACCAGTACTGTGAAGGACACAAAGCGTACTCGGTCTCTGAGACAAACCTCCAGCCCCTGAAAACAGTCAATTCAATAACTGTGTTTTTAATATCATTTCTTTTTTTAATGTATGTCATACAGGGTCTACAGGGTCTCACTACACAGGTCAGACTCGTAGTGACCCTCCTGTCTGCAGCCTCCCAAGGACTGGCTATACCAGCATGTGGCTGAGTTCACAGGCACACGCTACCAAGCCTAGTCTCCATCGCCGTCGCAGCATGGCCTGGAGGCAGGGCTGGCACGTCACACTAGGGGGACTGAACCTGCGTTTAATCCACTGAGCTATCTGGCCCGCCCTCTAATATCATTTCTAAGTGATCCACCCCTGTATACCTTTTAAATAAAGAATGTCATTATTGAAATTAACCTAGGAGTACACTAAGCAATCCGACAATTATGTTGTTAGAGAATAACAGTGTAGCATGGTTCTATGACTCATCAAAATAATATATTGAAATAAAAAGGTTGTTTTCTTTACTAAAATGAAGCACCACAGAAAAAAATTCTTGCTTTTTTCTATCAAAGCACCTCATATAATCACTAAATTTTTGAAAAAATATGATAAAAAATACTATGAATATGTAAAATTTTTGGTACCAGGGATCAAACTCAGGACCTTGCACTTACCAGGCAGACACTTATGCCACTTCACTGTCTCCCCAGCCCAAATATGTTAGGTTTTTATTTTTATTCTTATTTTTTAATTAAGAACACCTTGGCATTAATCCTCTCAAAATACCGCCCTTCACTTCAGAACTACTTCCTGTATGGATCTTGTCACTTTCTGAAGCAGTTGTGGAGCCCTGCTTTTGTGAGAAGGCTTAGTTGTGCTGTCATGGCTGTCTTCCACAGTCATTTTGACTTGGGAGGGCCTTAATCTCTTGACTGGATATGATGAAAGAAAAGCCAAAGAATGAGCTCTTGTCCAGGAGCTACTGGACTTAAAGCCAGTTGCTGGGAGAAGAAAACAGTCAGCTGGTTAAATCTATAGTTTCCAGAAGACACAAGCATAATTTCTTGAAGGATTGGGTATACCAGCATCTGGCAGGACGTGATTGCTCTGTAAGGAGTCTGTCAGGTCCTAGATTATTTCTTAAATTCCATTCAGAATACCCCATTACTTATTGTGGAAAAAAATGTTTCTCAGTGTCACAGAAAATGGAGGACAGAACAGTTGCTCATGAAACCTAGAGTCCGTGCTACTGCAGGTTTCTGTGGATGTGCTGTAAAAATCACCTAGGCCAAGGAAAGAGGCTTGCTACCCACATTGCCGGCTGGGTAAGGGAACGCGGGATGTACACAAGGTCTTTCTCTTTTTCTGGCTCTGACACATGAAAAGTCGTAATTGCTTACTTACAACAATTTAAATAAATATTTTAGTTTATCAAGATTCACTGTAAGAGAGAGAATGAAAGAAAAAGAATGAGACAGACAGAGAAACAGAGACAGAAAAAACAGACAGAGGGAGACAGAAAGACACAGAGATACAGAGTGACAGAGAGAGAGACACATAGAGACAGAGAGACAGAGACAGAGAGAGACAGAGAGACAGAGAGAGATAGAGAGAGAGAGATACACAGACAGAGACAGAGAGACCGAGATTCAGCTCAGGGCGCGGCTCCTCCTCGGTTTCCTCTCTTGTCCTCTGCCGGCAGAGCAGCCCTGCTGTCCCCTGCTTGTCCTTGCTTCCCTGCAGTCTAAAAAAGACCTCTGACTCCAGAAGTACTGAGTGTGTAACTTCAGTGTTCGTCAACAGGAAAGGCTCGTCACAGGCAGTCTGAAAGGAAGATTATTTAAAAATAATCCCCTGACCTAGCAAAAGTGAACTCCCTGGTAAACAGCAAAATCTAGAGCTGAGCTGAGTCCTGTGAGGAGAAGCAGGCGCAGCTGCAGCCGGGCGGAGGCGACCGCAAACACGGGCGCGCTGAACCAAAGCACTCTTCTGCTTACCTTGGCCGGGCCCAGCGTGAGCACTGCTCTGAGCTAAGAAAAGCTCCTGCTCTGCCCAGACGCGGCCGTGCCTTCTCCCTGGGACTTGGGCGCGCTGCTGGGACCGCAGACACGAACTGCTAGCCCCGGTGAAAGCCCACATGTGAAACTGAAGCAAAACCACACCCTGTCATATTATTTTTCAGACTGTTCTTAACAGAACTTTTGTGCGAAGCTTGAAACCCTCACTTTAAGTTCCTGCTCATTAAAGTTTTTTAATATTATATCAAAATACATAATGATTTGTATAAATAACAAGTCTAAAGCCCAAACCCTTAAAGACATTTTTAAAACAAATGGTCCCTTAGTTTTCATTACCTCGTCTATTCTTTAAAAGTTGTTTTCTGGAGTATTCTTCCAGTGAGGCTTCATTACAAATCTTAGAAACTTAAATTTATGGTCTCTCTAAAATCACTATAGATATCAATATGTTTTTGTAATATTATTTTACTCTTTGCTCCAAATAAGAAAATTACGGAGATATTAGTGACAGCATGATTTTTCTCTAGATATAATATAGCTCTTCAAAAGTTACTGGTCATATATTTAATGTATCAGAAATATCAGGGACTGGGGAGACAGCTCGGCTGCATAAGCACCTGCTGGGCAAGCTCAAGGTGCTAAGTTCAATCCCCGGTACCACATGCAGTGTGACTCAGAAACGATCACTATGACAGGACGATCACTATGAGTCTGAACTGCGTAGTGAGACATAAATAAATAAAATTAAATAAAGAAATATCAATCAACTTAGAAATCTAAATATCTTATTTAAGTACTATTTTATAGACTATCATCTACTACAATGAGTTTTGCATGGTGCATCTGAGATTTTGATTAGTCCACTCTATTTTTTTTTTTTTTTTGATGGAACTAGGGACTGACTCAGGCCCTTGTGCTTGCCAGGGAAGCACTTATTCTACTGAGCCATCTTCCCAGCCGATTAGTCCACTCTTAATGACTGCCTTTTATGTGAATGGTGATTATTGGTTACTGAACTAAACAGGATTTATAAAACTACTCTTGAAAACAAATTGGCTCATATATGATAGTTAATTAATATTGGAATTCTGAGCAAAAATGCTTTGAGAAAACATGGTTCACTTCCAACAGTTTAAATAAACTTTATTTTAGTTTATCAAAATTCACAAAGAAAAATTTGAGTCTTCTGCCATTACTCTTATTATTTTCTCTCAATAGTAACATTTGTCATTTCAAAGCACAAGAGTCGGGGGATTTACTGTAATCCCAAGACTGTGCAGCCATCAGGGATGTCTTCATCCCTGAAGACAGACATCTGGTGTCCTCCAGGGTCACCTTCCCAGCTCGCACGCCGCCTTAGGGCAGCCACCGCTGCAAGGGCCATCCCGAGCATCTACCTGGGCCGCTTGTTTCATAGATGGGTTGTAACCTACCTGCTTTCTGTGTCTGCTTCCTTCGTTTGTTGTGCTGTGTCCTTGCTTACTGCTGTGTCAGTGGCTGGGTGGCATTTGCTGTGTAGGACAGGCCACATTTGATTTATCTAGTCATCATGGTTTTCACTTTGGAACTATTTGGAGTAATTTCTCTGTAATGATCCAGTAGAGATTCCTGCTTGGGCTACGTCCCAATTCACTCCGACAGGCACCGACGAGCGGAGGTCCTGGGTCACAGAGAAATTCGGTGTCTGACTTTCAGGGTCACTGCAGCTTATTTTCTGAGGGAGCTGTGGGTGTCGCTTTCCCCCAGCATCACCATCCTTCCAAGTCCTCCGCATCTTTGGCAGCAGTTCTTACCTTTCCCCCTTATAAGCATCTGGTTAAATTTTTACTTCCTCTGCTTCTCAAGGAGATTTCAAAGATCTTGCAAAAGCAGAAGTGGAAGGAGTCAAAGAGGTCCCTAATACTGGTGACTGCAGGGAAGGGTGGGGTCAGAACTGGACCTGGGCCAGCAGTAGAGATGATTGGGGTGAGGAGGCCAATTACGGGACAGGTGAAGGAAGCACATTATTTGCACAAGCAGGACGAGAGCTTAGAAATATAATCAGAGTCTATGATGAGCGGTTTTTGAGACACGGTGGAGGTAAAGCATAGATTTTTGGAGTCACTTGGTCTGGGATTGTACCATCTTCAATGTTCATTATCCGACAGCCTCCAGCGTCTGATTTAATCTTGATGCTTCTCAATGCCTCCATTTGCAGAATTAGCACTACAATAGCAGCACACAGTCCCCACAGTTATCTGAGAGGTAGGTAAGTAAATAGTTGCACGTAAAATGCTTAGGAATGTGTCTCTCATATTATTAGTTAGCTTCCAGGAAAATGAACACAAAACTTAGTGTCGAGGTAGACCGCTCGCTCAGTAGCACCTTGGTTTGGAAAATAAATAGGCATCATTTCAGCCAAAGTGAGAGAGAGACACAGCAGTCCCCGCACTGACACTCGGTGCCCACGGCTGCCCCTGCGCCTTGGCACAGCGCCAGCAAGTGCTGCGAGAAACGAGAGCTCCTCCTGGACCTCCGGCCAGAGCTCTGGGCAATGAAAGCAAATTACCAACTGAAGACTTTGTATTTATTAAGTTATTAATAAAGATGCTGTAATAATAAAAAGAACCACTATTTAAAAATATCTTCATCTATTTTCTGCTGCTAATAACACCATATCAGAGAGTGGGGAATTTATGACTAGAAGACGGACTTCGCCTCACGGGTCCTGCCCAGGGTGAAGCTCTGTTTGTTAGCTGACTCCCCTGCTACAGAGCAGCAGATGGTGCACGGCGTCACGGGGTGAGACGCAGGAATGCTTGCGCCACGCCGGCTTTTGTGTGTCTCGTGGGCCCATCCTCACGGTGACAGATCAGTGTGTGCTAACTCTGTATTACCCACGAGTCTCTTAATTTCAGGTGGAGGTACAGTCCTGTCATCACCTGAACACCCCACCTGGTCCTGACTCTTCACCTCTAGGGAAAAGGATTATATTGAACCCAAATTTTGCGGGAGGCAAACCACTTTCATGCTTTAGCAGAAAATTTTTGCCTTTCATCCTAGCTGTGCAACATAATCTGTCTATGGTTTATTAAGATTGTACCTACCTTATTGCTTCTTGTGTAAAATTTGCTTTGATTCCTGATTTCTTAACTGTTATGGAATTAAACGGGATAGCATACATAAGAATAAAAACAAAACTTAAAACCCTGTAGACAACATTATTCTAATAAATTGAACATCATTTAAAAAATAAACTTGCGTTCTGAAACCACCAAAATATCATTCCCCCAATCTATAATTCATGAATAATATTTCGAGGATGATAGAGCTTTTTAAAAATATTGGTACAATAACATGATAACTTTTACAAAACAGAAATTAATAAGTGCTGATGAGAATCAGGGTCTGTTGCCGAGAATGTAAGATGATGCAGAGGCCGTGGAAGACAGCGTGATAGCTCCCCAGGATGTAAAAAGATGCAACTGGGTTACAGGCTCCTCCGGCATGGCCACGCGCGGCCGCGTACCTAAGACAGCGGAAAGTGGGGTCTTGAAGGGGTGTGTGAAGACTCATGCTCGTGATATCTAAGAAGCGGAATTAGGTGTTTCCGATTGCCGCTCTATAAAGTAGAAGTAACTAATACCATGCACCCGCCACGTTCACGGATCGGTCAGCTTGCACGTACTGGGCCGTGTGGTGGGGCAGGAGCGCAGCTCTGAGCGCGTCCGGAGGACTGATCCGGCCCGGCTCGCGGTTCCTCTGGTGTGCTCGGGCACAGCGCCCCGCATCAGCGGTTAGAGGAGGAGGGTGCTTCAGCTCCTAGGTCGCAGCGCTTTCTGCGGATGAGCTCGCTCCATCCAGGCAGCGGGGCACGGCAGCGGGACATCGCGGAGGGCAGCGAGCCCGCGAAGGAGCAGGCAGCGAGGGGCAGACAGCCACCAGACAAGGGGCGGCGGCAGCGCTTCGTCCCTTCCGTGGTCTAGCCAGGTCGCCAGCCCGCGCCAGCCCGGAGGCCCGCGACGTGCGCGCACCGAGAAGGCACCAGGCGCGGGCCCTCCTCGGGGCTCCCCCTGCCGCGGGCGCGCTGCGGGCGGCTACCGAGCAAGCCTGCCGCCGGGCCCTTCGGGACGTCCCTCCCGGCGTCTGCCCTGGGCCGGCGGCCGTCCCGGTGCCTCGGATGCGGGGCCTCTCGGTGGATCCCGCAGCTTTAGGCGCGCGCGCGGGCCCTGTGAAGTCCCCCACCTCGGCCGCATCAGCTCACTTGGCCAGTCTCTGCCACACGGCAGGAACACTGCGTTGCTTTTGCTCCTCCAGAGTACCGTAATGCACGGCCCCAGAGTGGCGGCGCGGCTAAGTGATACGCAACAGGCGCTCAGAACACGGTAACGACCAAGTTATCATTATCAGAAACAAATTTGGATGGACCAGGTTTAATAAATAATGGAAATGCTTCCCTGTCTGGACGGTGTAGTTGGGTACTGTTGCTCCAGGAAGGACAGCCATGGAGCCATAATCTAGGGCAGAGGCGGCTCTGGAAACCTCCAGGCTCTGCAGGGAAGCCACACACCCAAGACCTGGCGTGGGACAGGCCAGGGGCAGACGAGGGTCTCCGATGACAACTGAGAACCTTCTGGGGCAGTCCTAGCTCGCGTTTCCCGTTTGCCCGGAGTACACTAAGGCCGAGCAGTCATCGCGCCCAGGACTTCGGGTAGGGAAGCCGCGGGGAACAAGCCTGCTCTCCACCCGTGTAAGTGGCAGAGAACTTTGTAGCTTTAGCGCCAGGTTCGCTGTGTGATTGTACTGCACGCTCTGCGCGTCAGGACGGCCCCAGCTTAGCTGGGTTTGTGCAATTTCAGATTCTTTAGAAAGCAAAAGGGCAAAGAAGAGAGTGGAGAATGGGCGATTGCGCGCGCATAAGTGCTTTGGAAACATTACAGTAACCTTTTCTCCTTTTTTTTCTTATTTTTCCATTACTTGTAGTAACTAGAGATGGGCTCTGTTTTTTTAAAAGTCTCTGAAGCTGGCGCTCAGTAGTTTTTCAGCTAATAATTGACATATGTTCTTAAAATATTTGCCCCAAAGATGAGCTGTAGACTAAACAGAAAATCAGACTGGAATCACTGGTTTTGCTTAGCCAAATTGAAATCTTAGGTTCTTGCAAAATTAATGAAAAACAATATGGTATAATGCCTACTGTGCATTTATGGGGTTCAGTTTTAATTTACATTCAGAAGAATATCAGACTGATAGTTTTAAAACTTTTTGGAAGAAACAAATTTTTTTTACTGCAAAATATAGAACACAGGCTGTATTCCTTCCATTAAGAAACTTAGACTTGGAGCACCCCGGAGTCCGGGACTCATGTAACGCACCGAACTGATGTTGCACCCTTTCACGACCTCCACTATCCCCTCTCTGCCTCCTCTGCATGAATTCTGTGTGCTTACGTCCCTCAGGCCAAGGAAATGCTGCATCTAAGGTGCAAGCGGGCTGTGTTTTTCTAGGGTGAGCTTGCTGACTGATGTGTTTGTGTTTTTCTACTCTTGTCCTTTTCGTTGTCTAGGTTATATACGTGAGCAGCAGACATTATATAAATTTATAATTTACTTATATATTCATCATATACACATAACATAACATCTCTATCATAAATATAAAACATCATATGTAATACACATTACATATATTGCATACATATATCGCATGCATATATAAAATTAGCACACCGAAAGAAAAATTTTGAGTTGTCACCCCAAACTCTTTGTACCTAGCAAAATGTTAGTTGTTCTGGAAGCTCTGAATAGGTGTCATGCAATTTTTTAATTAGTTAATTAACTCTCTTATTCCTTGCTTCATGGCATATGCAGCAGTTGTTGAGTTTATTGTCCAAATTCCAGAAGAAACGACATTTTGCTTTGCCATTTTTAGATGTAAGATATTTGTAAGAGCAGATTTTGTCCATTTTTCCTTGCAGCAGAGTCCAAACAAGTTTATTGTGGTGGTATTAGACACCAGATTAAATAAACACAACATCAGGCACACCCTTGACATTTCTCACAGCACAAGTTCTTTTTGGCAGCGACGGGGACTCAAACTCAGGACCTTGCACTTACCAGGCAGGGGCTGAACCACTGAGCCTCACAGTAAGATTTCTAATATAGTTTTAATGTATAAAACAAATTTGATCACTAATAAAACTAATTTATGCTTAGAAATTCAAATAAATCTTAGATTTGTAAATACACCTGACACCCTTCAGTGGTAGGATTTGCTCAGCATATGCTTGTTGACTTCAAGTTCCCTTGCCACTCACTGGGAGGCCGATTCTCATAAATACTGCTAGATTGTAAAGTGCATTTCTTATATAATAGCTGTCTGTTGGAAGACTGGGAATTATTTCAAGTACTGCCTAAGTCTTGATGCAAGTAGTGACTAGCGTGAATAAGATGCGCGTACACTCTCAGAGGCAGCCAATCACTGCGACACCTCGAACTGAACAAAAGACTGAATTTAAGTAACAACAAGGTCAGCAACAAAAATGATGCACATATACCCTAAGAAGAATAAAATCTTCCTGAATTGCTTCATACTAAATTTTTCTTTAATCTTATTTTTGTATTTTAGGGAAGGGTCTACAGAGTGTTCAGGTTCTCACTACAGAGATTGGATTCATAGTGATCCCCCCGTTTACAGCCTCTCCAGAGCTGGGATTACAGGTATGTGCCACCACACCCAGTCTCAATTGCACTCTCAGTGCGCCCTGGGGGCGGGGCCAGTACAGCAGGCCCCGGGGATTGAACCCCCAGCCCCTGTGCCTGCTTGCAGGCACTTTAATCTGCTAAGCTATTTGGCTGGCCCCCATACTAAATATTTAGCCATGTTTTTTATAAAAACTTTTTTGTCCATTAGGATGTGAACTTGCTAAACACTTTTCCCTGAATGACATTCTGTGTAGCGCTACTCTTTTGACCTTCCCCGGTTCCTGAAGGCCTCACAGACCCTATAGCTGTCCATGTTCTGAATCTTCCTCTAAAATAATCTTTCACACCTTTTTGAAGACATTAATCCGCACCTACATTATTTCTTTAATCCACTGTGTACTAATTTGACTTTGAATTTTAGCACGCTCCACAAAAAAAATAAAAAAAAAAAATAAAAAAATAATAATAACAAAACAGGGGCCAGGGAGGTAGCTTAGTCGAATAAATGCTTGCCTGGCAAGTATGAGGTCCTGAGTTCAATCCCTGGTACCATAATAAAAAAACAAACAAATAAATAAATAAAAATTTAAAATAATTTTAACACGCTCCCTTTGCCTTTGGCACTTTTGAGGAAATATTTGGCCATATTCAACTGTTTTTAATACACTAATTCTTTATCAGATTAGATACAAATTATGTTATATCTAAATATGACTATCAAATTATATATAAATTATATATAAAATTATTGTATAAAATAATATTAGATGTCTTCAAAAATACCACTTGCCATGGTGAGTGAATTTATCTAGAAATGCTATATTTTATTACCATCGTGCCTGCCTGGATCTAGGCAGAAGACTGCCGCTACGAGCTGGTAATCATGTCCTGGAGCAGCGGGAGCCCAGCACATCTGTCATCGCGTAATACGCCTACGCAGGAATAAACTTAATACAGAACCGTTTGGGGCTGCTTATGCTTCCTACCCGCGCCGAATACCAGAGCTGCGGGGCGTTTCTGACACCTCTATGGGTGAGATTTCTAAAATTATTCCTGGTTTTTGTTACTCTAAAATAAAATAATTGGAATGCATTATAAAACAGATGTGGCTTAATATTTAAATTTTCAATTTATTTAACTGCGATCGTACTCTATCTAAATAAAAATATCAGATTTATATGCCCCATGATCTGAAAGGCCTTGATGATTATGAAGCTGCAGAGGACATAGAGCCTGCGGCGACTGTCCCCCTTCCCGTCCGCACCGTCTGCCAAGCGCCGACATTACTGACATCTGCTCCTCCAGAGACGCCTTCCTTTTGTCCTACCGCCCCCGCCTGTCACCTTTCTCTCTCTGGCACATCAAGAAGGAATTTAACATGATACTTAGAAAGAAAACAGCAACTATCTTTTTAGAAATTTCATGTGTACATGAATTCAACAGTTGTTACCTGAGTGTATGTGTGTGTAGGAGTTTGTATATGTGTTTCTATATTGTAGGAAGTTCTGGGCCATGGCAAAAAAAAAAAAAAAAAAATCCATCTTTTGTGGGATTTTTAACTGTTATTTTCAATAGTTTGGAGCTCCTACAGTATTTTACTCTGCTATGGCAGAATAAGTACATTTCCTCGGAATTGATCATGAAGTTCTTCCAGATGAGAGCACTAGTTTTGCTTTTCTCTGAACCTCTCCCGAGGCATTTATGATTTTCTTTTACAGAACTCACTGACTGAGATGCGCATCTGGTAGCGCCCCCGACAGATTTCTGACCGTTGTTGCAGAAACATCATCATGGTTGTGCCATCCATTATACATAGAAAGACAAAACTGGAGCAGACACGATAAGATCCTAAAGAGTTGATTATGTCTTCTGAGTGTGTGAAGGAAAACAGACAGGCAGAGAGAGGAGAGTGTGGCAGAGGAATTGAAGAGAGATTTCGAATCTTATTTTATTTTCCTAGGCAAAGATTGTGGGAAGGCAATTTTAAATGATGTCTGTAACATGATTCTTTATAGTAGCAAAATTTGGAAACAATCCAAGTGAAAACAAAATAGAGTGCCAGTTATATTCCTTATGGTATATTGTGTTTTGACTACACAGTTACTAAAGAAATCACTAAAAGATATAACATGGGTATTAACACTATAGGGAATAGGCAGGCAGGGTTGTGCACTCCTGTAATCCCAGCACTCATGAGGCTGAGGCAGGAGGATAGCCAATGTCAGAGGTCAGCATGGGCTCCATAATACTGAGTTTAAGGCCATCTGAACTACTTGGCAAGATCTTGTCTCAATAAAACAAATAAACAAACAAGAACCAAAAATCTATAGTGATAAGTACTATCAGCATTTATTTATTTATTTTATTTTATTTTTTTGCAGAACCCGGGATTGAACTCAGGTCCTTGTGCTTGCCAGGCAAGCGCTTATTCTACTGAGCCATCTCCCTGGCCCCAGCATTGATTTATTTAATATTTAGTAGAAACCAAAGTACCTGTTCCATCTAGGTGGATCAGCCAGCTTCCCATCACTGGAACAAACTTTAAAGGAAGAATGGTTTTAACTTGGGTTTTGATGACTCTTCTCTTGTTTCTGAGACAAAATACTTGATGCCCAAAATTAAGGATGAGAAGGTTTATTTAGCTCCCTGTTTGGACATTTTAGCACATAGTCAGCTGGCTCCCAGGCAGGGTGCACAGCCAAGGCACAACTGTTCAAGGTGGTGGAGGACAGAAAAGCAACAAACGCACAATGGGGGCGAGCACTTCGCCACTTTCCCTCCCTGCTGTTGTAAGCAGGCGGCCTGCCCTAGGACGGCTGTAGCACTCACACCATCTCCCTGGCCTCCCCTTGTACAGTCAGGGTGTTTTCGAAGAAACGAGGACCCTGGCTCCCTGCTGAGTCACTTCAACTTCTCAACTTCTCAAGTTGACACAATGGATCAGCCATTACATTTGGCAAACATGTCAAGGGATTCAGTCCATGGTGAATTAGCTCCAGGGTGGAAACAGCGTGACAAAAGGGCAAGGCATGGGAAGGCTGCTGGACCCAGCCAGCGAGCAAGGAGAGCAGGAAGGGTATCAGAGATATGCCATGGATGGGAGCCCGATAACCTCAGCGAGTGTGAACACTGGCGAGAACGAGATGAGGAAGGGGATTTATAGGAGAAGGGAGAGAGGCAGGAGAGAGGGGAGGAGGGATTTACAGAAAATGAGCAAGCTGCATTGCGCTCATCTTCCCATTCCTCAAGATGATTGCAAACTGCATGCGTCACACACTGACTAAAACTGAGTACGCACTTCCAGTGCTGCCTGCAACTCCTGTCCCTTCTCCCCGGCTCCACCTCTGAGCTCGACATTTGTGGGGGGGGGGCATTTAGATCTAATCGTAAAAGTAGGGTTATGCAGATTTTTAATCTCTTTGTAATGTTTGTGTCCATTTTTTGCACTTAACAAAGCAATATGAATTTCACAGTTTTTGTTGTCATACACAGTGTTGTCTTCCAGCCAGTTAATCGTATTACCAGATATACGCATATAAAATTGGAAGAAGAAAGAAAAAAGAAAGAAATGTATAAGAAATTAAGAGAAAAAGTACAAACAATTGAAAAAGGGAGACAAAACAAATTTAAGCATTAACTGTTTTAATCCAAAATCACAATCCTGTTTTTAACATCCTGGTAGACCTTGACTGCTACCAGTATGTTAAAAACAGCTAAATGCTATCAACAGCTAAATCACAAATAAGAGAATTTGTCATCACCTTCACTAATTTTCTTTTCTTTCTGTTGTCCGCATAGTTCTGTCTCTATTGGTATTTCCTGTTTTTCGAGTAAAATTTTCAAAGCGCCTTTGATCTGCTCAGACTCCGTTCTAATCGAGAAGTTTTCCTGCTGTGTTTCTTCACACTGCCTTTCGCTTGCCCTCATAGAGCAGCAGAGATGCACAGTACAGTTGTCCAAACCGTCCTGCTGACAAACACAGATAAATCTCTATGTGGCCTTTTTTGAAGCTGTGTCTTCCAATATTTTTAGATAAATCTGTGCATAGATGTCCGCATTTCCAGGATGCGAGGCTGACAGTGCTCATGAACCAGAAGTGAGAAGAGTTCAGAGAAGCGAGAAGCAGGAAAGGGACCACGGGTGGCAAATGAGGGAGGTGGTGTCTGGGATGCAAAGGAAGACTCGTGCAGCTAGGGACAGGTGATGTGAAGAGACACAGCGGGAAGCCTTCCTGGTCAGAACTGAATGTGAACATGTCAAGGTTGCTTTGAAAAATTCTACTCAAAGAACAGAAAATAGCAGTAGAGACAGAACTATGTGGACAACAGAAAGAAAAGCAACTTAGTGAGGCTAACGACCAATTCTCTTATGGTGATTTAGCTGCTGGTAACACATCAATGAACGTCTACCAGAATGCTAAAAACACAATTGTGACTCTGGGTTTGGATAAAGTAGAATTCCAGATAAATACTCAAGTCTTGTTAGTGAGACCCCACTAAACCAGACAGAAGACAGAGAAAGTTTAGGAATACAGAATGTTAAAACAGAGATTTCAAAATGAGTGTGTGAGTGTGTGTGTGTGTGTGTGTATGTGATGAAGCAATGTGTCATTTAAGAGAGAGTGCCCATGAACTCCTCAGAGGAAAGGTTTTAAATAAGTAAAATAAAGCATATGGAATGATAATGGAGGACAATTATTTTTAAAACAAGCTATCAGAATAATGTATGATAAGGTATAACATTATACATACGTAAGCACAATGTTTCACCTTGTAAAGGAAGCCAAACTCTTGCCAAGTCTATTTTGCTTAATAACCTCTTGTTTAATACTTGCTAAGTTTCAGTTACTCTTCTTTGTGTCTGATCAACTTTAACTTATTAAATTTTATGACTTAACATCTGAAGTTCTTCTGTAATTTATATGTATACCATAAAGAGTGATTCTCTTGAAACATTGCTGGGAAAAATTCACTTAAAATATACAAAGAACAAATATATTTAAGAAGTGATATAAATGCTATCGTGGTGTGAACACTGGCCTTTGTCCATGACACTAGTCTCTGAATCTCAATAAACAAAGAATACATAGGACTAGATACAGCTACTCATTTATTCATATAAATATATAATATGATTATGTAACATATAATATATTGAATACATAGGACTAGATTCACCTACTCATTTATTCATGTAAATATATTTCATAATACGGTTGTGTAATGTGCAGAATGTATCGAGGACTGTGAATCTGCATGTGAATACGTACAGAGCACCACATAAAACAATGTGTTCCCTGATTAAAGGAAAACAAATGGACATTGAATCTTTACTGATGACATGTAGAAAGCAGCGATATATGCTGAGCAAAGAATTCCAATAATACAGGAAAGTAATTAATGATCTACAGTGCCTGGAAGCTTAAAAAAATAAAGTCTATAATAAGCAGAAAAGCAAATCCCATGGCGGATTGTGTAAGAATATAGAGTAGGGAACATTTAAACTGAAGCAGGGCCCTCATGTGATTTGAAGCGCTTACGGCTACACAGCCAGGAGGCGTGCAGCGATGGGCAGGCTTCAGCTGGACCACACTTCACCTGGGCTGGCGCGACGTGTTAGCGCTGTAAGGGAAAAAGCATTCGCTAAGCCATCGAGAAAATGCAGCCTCGCTGGCTTCGGGAAACAGCTTTCCAGCAGCAGGGTGCTCTACCAGAGCACTACATATTTTGGTTTTGCCATTTCTAAACTTTGATTTCTGGAAGAACTAGAAATATCTTTCACCTCCAGCTGGCAACCCAGCAATTCCCCACCTTCCAAGTTGGACTGCCACAGTCCTACTTAATGAGTCTACCATCGCTCGCTCTGCAGAGCTGCCAGTTGAATCAGAAACGAATCCAGAGTCAAAGAAGCAGCAGAACACCACAGTCTCTGCATCTGGATGCAATGCCTTTTTTCATTAGTTGCTACTTGATTTCTATTCCAAAGAAGAAGTATTTTGAAAAATTAAACTATGGCGCTGGGAAACACATGAGCCTTATTTGCTTCTTTCCACTTTATCAGAATAAAAACATTAACTCCACTTTATGAGAGATCTCACAATTTTGCCCTGGTGTCATAAGAAAAGGACAACCTATTTTTGAGGGTGACATAGAATGTCTTCTCAGGCTAAAACATTATTTAATGTTCTGCAATATGAAAACCATTCATAAATGAATTACTGAATGAGAAAATGGTAAGTGACTAGCAGGGCTGCAAGTCCAAATGAACTTTAACATCTGCTCCTCTTTTAACAATAACATATGGGGGAAAGGCTGCCCCTCTGCTTTCGGGAATGCTGCTGATCTTGTGTTCCATGAAGCAAGTCTGGAATGAACAGCATTCCACAGTAGACTGAAAATACCATCTGGGTGAGTATCTCATGAAAATCTAGCAAAAACGGACAACAGTCTTATTTTAAGGTAAGGAGAAGGCAGTATTTGATTTATGCATATTTAGCATAATTGAATAAATGGTTCCATATAACACCAAACAGCGTGAAGAATGGAGGCAAGAAATAGGCAAAACTTCCCAGGATAATTCCATGTGGGCACAGAATTACATGTTGGAACAGGACAATCGGTGACTCTTGACTTGTCAAAAACTTTCTGTTTATTTTTCTTCCATATTAAGACCAAAATTATGAAGGAACTGTGAATTTGTTGTGTTTCAAAACAATAAAGAAACAAATGATGCAAGGAGTATTTTCCATTGTTTTACCTTCAAGACGAAAAATAGATGACAAAATGTCAAGCTCTCCTCAGCAGCTTCCCCAGCTTGGCGAAGTGTAGCTTATTCAAGTACAACAAACCTAATACTCAAATCAGCCTGAATTTCACAAGACAGTTATAGGGCCCTAATAATGCAATAAGTGAAATTTAATGCGGTTTCTACAGAGTCAATTGGCAAGAAATTAGAGTTCTAGTTAGAAACCTTCCTACCTTTAACTAATATAGATAAAAGATATTGACTGTAATCAAGCTGACAGGCACCTCTGGCACATTTTAATGCAATACTTAACATGATTTCCTGTTTTTGGTGTGACAATTCCAATATACAATTTTAACATTAAGTCAGTCTTGCAAAGCCTGCATAGCTACTAATGCATATAATAGATGAGGTCTTCTCATAAATGCTAAGTTATGGACAAAAGATTTTAAGAAGGAAGGAGGAGGAGGAGGGAGGCAGGGAGCAGGCAGAGAAGGAGAAGGAAAGAAAGCAAACAGGAATGTGCCAGAGCATCCTGACTTCTTTTGGCAAGAGCCAAATTAATACAGATGCTGAAAGGCTTATTGATGATTTGCCAAGCCCTCGCCCATGTGCGTGGTAAAGAAGCAAACCAGGGGGAGAACTGACATTCAGGGGGAAGGGGACATTTCTGAGTGTACAGCACACTTTGGCAGCTGCCAATTTTGTGCCACTTTTATTTTTCGTACTGTTGTCTGATAAATTGGAGTTGGAGTAAATTATTTACTGCTAGCAGATTTGGAAGGCCTGACTTTTCCAGCCACTGTTCAGCCATGTGACAACAACTCCATGAATCAAAGGCATCAAGTCCAGCCTTACCTGGGATTACGGCTCGCCCTCCCCCTCCTCCCCCTCCTCCCTTCCCCAGTCCTCCTTCCCTCCCTCCCCCTCCCTCTCTCTGCTTTTCTAGTGTCTGTAATAGTAATTTCTGAAAGCCTGAGTGCCCCACGCAGGAGGTTCTGTGATGTGTTTTTCAGTTGGAAGCTCACATTCTTTGGATCTTTGTGGGAATTCTTTGGGGCCTGGGTAAAGGACGTGTTCCCCGGGGAGGCCGCAGCCCAGGCTGCTTCCACAGGCACAACCTTGGTCGGAACAGTATCAGAGCCGCCAAGAGATCATTTTGACTAATCTGTGAAATAGCGCCCTAAGTAGACTTTCACTCGAGGAGCCCTTCGCGCGTCGTGGTGCAATCTTTCCTATTAGTCAGTGATCCTAATTAAAGGTCTAGGATTAGGTTGGTTTAATAGCACTCAGAGGTGGAGGAAGCACAAAATACTAGTCAAGAGGGAGCTACCATTGCTGTTATTCACTTTCTGGCTTTTAATAGTGTTGGTTGTCTAATTGGAAGCTTTCTCTATATCGGTTACACTTACAGGACCTGTTTTTCTTCCTTTGGCGTGAAGTTTTAAGCTGAATCAAATGTGAGTTGTAGTTGATATTTCTATATTGTATACCCAAACCACAAATTCATGATTTGTTCTTTTGATAAAAATATTTTGTACTTGGCAATCATATGTAAAAATTTACTTACAAGTCTATTTACTCAACCATACAGCATCTTAATGCAAAACTTCTTTCCAAAATGATTGCACCAATGTACATTCCAGGCAGGATATGTATATCCAAGCCTGATACACATTTGAAAAATTTAGATTTTTTTTTTATTTTGGTGATTCTGGGAAATATATAGTAGTGCCACATTTTTAATTTAATTTGAGTCTCCTGGATGACTTCTTAGGTTGATGTATGGCTTGTGTCTCAATGTCCCCTCGAGCCTCAGGCACTCATGTACTGGGGCTGGGGGGTGGCGGGGTGGGGCGTGTGGCTGTGGGCGGAGGTGTGTGGTGCCCCCAGTAGTTCACTGACTGCTTTGTGTGGTTCTGGGTGTGGGCACGGGGAGGTCCCTGGGTGTAGCGGGCAGCAGAACACGGGCTTGTACCCAAGATAGGATGGAGAGAAAGAAAGGCACGCTGCCCGGACTGCGGCTCCTTTCTCTGTCCCTGGGTCCCGCCACCCAACGCTGCTGCCAGCTCACCAGGAACTGAAGTCTCTACAAACCCAGCTAAAGCAAACCTTTCCTTCGCGTGGGTGTTGGGCGTTTCATTCCAGTGAGAAAGGAGCTAAGGCAGCTGAGGGCTGTTACTGCTTGTTAGGGTTTGGGGACACATCATTGGTATAGTGTGGCACATTTATTTGTCTATGTTCAATTGAGGTATCTCTATTTTTGAAAGCAGCTTTCTACATGCCAAATATAAGATTTTTATTTATGAGAACTGCATAAAATTTCTAGACTGTAGCTTAAGTTTAATTCACAACATTTTCTAAACATATTTTAGTAAATTTTTTTTTAAGAAAT
This sequence comes from Octodon degus, assembly GCF_000260255.1. Classification (NCBI taxonomy): domain Eukaryota; kingdom Metazoa; phylum Chordata; class Mammalia; order Rodentia; family Octodontidae; genus Octodon; species Octodon degus. Next base: position 8,272,658 of record NW_004524660.1, on the reverse strand, counting down.
CTCTTAAGGTTATAGTTTGCAATGTTCTAATTTTTAAAATCTTTGCCTATTCCTAAAATCTTGACAGGTTTTTTTTCACATTCTGCCAATAACTTATTTATGTATAATGTATAAAACAGGGAAAGAGCACTTTTATTCCATGCACGACTCCAGTTTTATTCCACAGTAACTCCAGTGCCCTGTGAGCACTTCTGAACAACAGGACTAGAAGAGAAAAACCCACACGCCTGCAGTGCGCTTTGTCTGCCTTCATCGCCAGTCAAAGAGTATTATCTGAATGTGGGACAGGATCCCTTTTTGAGCTCAGTTTAGGGAGTACTCTCTCGCTGAAACCTCAATTAGAAGTTAAATGCTCAGGCTACGTAGCTACTGCGCTTGGTAAGTGCGGGCAAAGACAAGAAAGGAGCAGCACGCAGAGGAGAGAGCTCAGGGAGCGTGGAGAGCCAGGGCAGCGGGCGGCGGGTCGGGCCGGAAGAGGACACTCGGAGGGAAGGCCTCGAAACCAGAAGTTATGCTTTTGATCCTAATACCTCCGTATAACTATGACCATATCAAGTAAGTGCAGTGAACATTTGAATAACAATGTCTATAATTGTGTTCTGAATATTCCAAGCACCTTTTTATATTATTTAGATAAATTCTTTCAATAAAATTTAGTAGGCAAAAATTAATTCAATGTGTAGCAATGACAGAATTCAAAGAAGGTTCTTCTTAACCCGAAATTGAAAAATGCTTCACTTTACTGGCTCCCCCCATGGCGATGATTATACGGATTGGGCATTTAAATTCTTATGCTTAGAGCATCCTGAAAACATGAAAGTTTAAAATACTTCCTGACTTTTGATATCATAAATCAAGTACTTATCTACTAATTCCTTGTTGTCAGTCCCTGTCTGGGATCTTGACTTTCTCTTCTATAATACATTCAGTCCTCAGCGTGACAGTTAAACTAGCACAGTGCTGGTCTTAATTTTCAGTCAGTGTGATCCCCATGATGTAGCTAACCAAAAATATGCAACCTAGTCATTGACAACTCCATACTCTGATGACAGGGCAAACTCTGCCATAAGCTGCAGCTGGGGCAATAGAACACAGGGTAGGATGTGCGCACACGTGACATGCACCCCGCCAGACTTCTGAAAACCTATCCATGAAAAATTGTCACAGAAGGAACAGCCAGGAATTCACTGTTGCTTTCTGTTGTCATCAAATGATCCATGGAAATTACATTCAATATGCAATACAGTACGACTCACGGATTTTTTTATTTGCTCGGGCTTACAAAGACGAGATGTCTGCTTTTGAGAAAGCTTTCAACTGTATTTTACATGAATTGGAAAAATGTATTTTCTTTTTAAAAGGGTAGATTACTTAGAGTAAAATGCCAAAGTGGGAGCCGGAGAGATGGCTCAGTAGAATAAGTGCTTCCCTGGCAAGCGCAAGGGCCTGAGTTCAATCCCCAGTTCCGCCAATAAATAAATAAATAAATAAAATACCAAAAAAAAAAAATATGGAAGACTTTATGGGGTGGGGGTGATGCTCTCAGATACTTTACATCTGTAAAACAGGTTTTTTAAAATTAATTTTATTGAGAAACAAATAGCAATGAGACAGTTTCAAAACTGAATAGTAGGACAGTTTCAATAATTAGTACATTGCATATTGTTGTGTTCATAGTGATTATCCATAGCACAAGATGCAGACATGATATCCTGTCCAAACACTATTAGTACAAGTCTTTCTTCTCATTGAATTAAGAGAGAGTAGCTGTATATCTATCTTAGCTATTTTATATATACAGATACAAAATGGTCCTTCATTTGTATCCCTTTTTTTTCTTTAGTTTTGTCAGCGATTACTCCTGTAAAATAGTAAGGTACTCAGACGATTTGAATAAAACAGTCTGAAAGAAAAGCTTATTTCTATAATCAATGTATGAACTAGTTTTAACTAACCATAAATAAATCAGATCTTACATATTTGATTTTTTGTCCAAACTATCTTAATATATTTTTTCATCTGCATATAATTTTAGTAACATCCACTTATAGGAGGAAAATCATTGATATTTTC
>NW_004524660.1:8268464-8270485 GCF_000260255.1 Octodon degus | reverse complement strand
TGCTTATTTTGCAAAATTTTATTTGTCAAATCGTAACTCCTGCTCTTCTTTTAAAACACAATATTTGGGATTCTACTCCAACTGGCGCCCAGGCCCAGCGTGTGTGTGAGACCTTCCGCACTCACCGGATTTTACTCCAACCAGGACCCAGGCCTGGCATGTGTGTGGGACCTTCTGCCACCCAGGATCTAGGCCTAGCATGGGAGGTGGAACCTTTCTCATGCTCCCTGGAACCTCCTCCATCAGACAGGCCTTGTGTGGAACCCTGCAGCTGAACTCCCTGCAGAAAGGCAAGGAGCAAGACCCATCCAACTAATCCAGGAGCAGAACATCTTGACAGAGGGGCACAGTGGGTCCACTTCCATGGGCTGCAGCAGGAAGAAGCAGAGCACAGCAGCCAGACCCAAGCCAGGCCCACCTGGACAAATTTGAACTTGGTAGATCAGGACCTGGTAAGCTGAGACACTTTGCTAGACCCAGATCTATGAAAGCATCCTCCCTCTATCTCTCTTGATTGAGAGAGGGGGCGACAGGTAACCAGGGTAAACTAGTCTGCTTGGAAGACTAAAGGTATAAAAGGTGAGGAGATCACACAGAACATATGTGAATTAATTTAAGTAAAAATTTCCAATGTAAAGACTGGTTAGCTATACAGTCATAATATTTGTTCTTAGGGTCTAAAAGGCAAATCCATTAGATGGGAAATTTTGTCAACTGCTAAATCTTACTACCCATTATTAGTGTTGCTAATTATAGTTCTGTAAATACAAAACTGTAACTGTCTTAACCACACAATCTCTTTTGGGTAATGATATCAGTACATGCTAAGGTAATAACTGCACCAAAGCTCTACACCAAAGGTCAGATGACGGCGCTATATAAAATGACAAAGAGAAGGAGCAAAATGCATTCTCAGAACAAATGCAGGAGACATCATCATAGAAGAAATTGGAAATCACACAGCTGAAATCTCTGAAATAATAGCATCTGAAGTAAAGAAACAACTGCAGAAAGGAATAGAGGAAATCAGATCAGAAATAGTCTCTGAAGTACAAAAAGAAATGACAACTATGATGAATAAATTAGTAAGTGATTCTAAAGAAGACACTGATAAAAAACAGAGAATAGAAAAATGATGGAATCCTTGAATGAGCAATGTAGGAAAGAAATAGAACGCATGAAACAGATTCAGAGATATACAGGAAATTAAAACCTCAATCACAAGCTGGCAAAACTGCTTGAATGAAAGTGAAGATAGAGTTTCAGACCTTGATGACACTGTTGTAGCTAGTGAAAAGGTAAAAAAGGATCTCTTAAAAACAACTGGGATGCAGGAAAAAACATAATTCAACATCTGCATGACAATGCAAAGATGAACAATGTAGGACTAATAGGCATCAATGAGAAAGAAGGAGTCATTACAAATAATATAAAAAGAATATGGGCAGAAGTAATAGTAGGAAACTTCCCAAATACAGGGAAACAATCTGACATTCAGTAACCAAAGCATACAGAACTCCAAATAACATTAACCCAATTAAAAACACACCCAGACATAATATACTCAAGATCTCACATATTCAGCACAAGAACAATACACTAAAAGCCACTAGAGAAAAAAAAAAAAAACAGATCACATTTAAAGGAGAACTCATCAGAATAATGGCAGACTTCTCTTCACAAGCCAAGTCAAGAAGAACATGGAGCAAAGTACTTCAGCACTTGTAGACTGGTGCAATCAGCATGGAAATCAGTGTGGAGACTCCTTAAAAAGCTAGGACTGAGGGCCAGTCAAGTAGCTCAGCGGATCAAAGTGCCTGCAAGCTGGCGCAGGGGCCAGAGGCTAGATCCCTGGGCCTGCCATGCCAGCTCTGCCCCTGGAGCATGCTGTGATGGAAATTGGGACTGGGCGTGGTGGTGTGCGCCTGTAATCCCAGCTCTTGGGAGGCTGTAAACAAGCGAATCATTACGAGTCTGATCTAGGAGTGGGATCCTGAACAACCTGTAGACCTTTCCCTAAA
>NW_004524660.1:8263250-8268329 GCF_000260255.1 Octodon degus | reverse complement strand
AAGAAGAAGAAGAAGAAGAAGAAGAAGAAGAAGAAGAAGAAGAAGAAGAAGAAGAAGAAGAAGAAGAAGAAGAAGAAGAAGAAGAAGAAGAAGAACTGGGACTGAAAATCCCATTCAATCCAGCTATCCCCCTTCCACGAATTTTTCCTATATCTATTACACAGAGTATCACACAGTTGTAGTCCTTATTCATAGCGGTGCACCCCCCACCCCACATCTAGCTCGTGCACAACGGCAGGAAAGCCATCCGCTAGCACAACCTGCACGGCAGCAGTGCTTGCGGTGTGGGGTGGCTTCCTCCAGGAGGCAGTCCCCCTGCTGTCACACAGCTATGAAGAAGGCCACCTCTCTGCACTAACAGCTGACTGGCGGAGAGGTGAAAATACAGTAGTCTGAAACAATTTTGAGCTTGAAGTCATCTCATTTTCTGTTCTTATTTTAGTAAAAAACTAAGTCCACAGATAGTTGTTGATTACATAAAAGGCTAGGAGTAGGTTTTAAGTGGTAAAAATTCAGTGATAATAAATCAGATAGAAATCTTTGCACTAATTATGCTAACTTTCTGTTGAACTTACCTTGCCTCAAACTAATACATATGCACTTTATATATGCTAATGTATTAAACATGAGTATACTATATGTATATTACTATGTATATTATGTATACTAGTTTGTCAATTTTTTAAGCTGCATTTCACATACCATATAATTCATTAGCATAAATTGTGAATTGCAGGAATCATCATGTCTAATGATGTTCATCACCTTCATAACTATTAGCAGACGCTTCCCTCCCACCCCGTCCTCCGAACTCAGGGCAAGCTGTGACATATCTTATGTCCACAAAGTTTTGCCATTTGTGGACATTTCATGTAATTGGAATCACCCGTGTGATATTTTGTCCTTCAACTTGAGATTTTTCATGCGCCATCCATACTATAGAATGAGTCAGTGCTTCATGTTTGAGATCATCTGCTTTAAAATAGTTACTAATTTAAAACACCACCAGCATTGCTTTGTGTCCTTTTCAGATTTTCTCATCCATCGTAGAAGATGTAAGCTCTAGTGGAACACGAGTTCTGAATGGGATAGTTTAGTTTCAGAACCAGAGATACCTGGAGAGCATTCAGTCAACTTAAAGGTGAGGACTACGAAAAGGTGTGGTTTGCTGAAGACCTGGTAGCAGATCAGATTACAAAATTCTTTATCACAGGGGTTTACTTAGGGTGGGTTGTAATTATCTTTCAAGTTCTAGAACTGCCTTGAATTGAAGAAAGTTATATTTATTCCTTCTCATTTATGATCTATTTCATTTTACTATAAAGTAGATCTTTATTTCACTTCTGTAATGTTAGGAAAGAACAAATAAATCCAAAAGTATTTTTCATGATCAAAATGTATTGATACATTCTATATTATTCTTACAAAATATTGCAAAACTTATTCACACATAAAACTGTGTACCCCATAATTTTTACTAGCATCTTTTCTACCTCTCAATCTGATTGGTTGCTCATTGAAAAAAAATTATAAAGGTTCAATATAGCAGCACCAGCTCCAATTTTGGAAGCATTCAGCTTCCACTCAAGCCCACATTCCCAAAATTAAGGACCTAATTGAACAACTACATATCAAATTACTCAGAAGCTTGTTTTTAATATCTCGGAATTTTACTGAACTTTTAACTCATATCCTGAAGTTTTCTTACAGTTCTTTATCTTTATTTAATATAATATTTTCTTAATACTTCTGTTGTTGCAGCATCTTATTAAATTTCTTCTGGCTAAAATTTCTCTTTTGTTCCCCCAAGAACAACAACCGTTCCAATCCTTAGCATGTAGTTTGAATTCTACCTTATAGTGCAGGAAGGGTAGGCAGCGTTTGTATTTCGAAAGTGGATCTACGTACACCCACAATTGTCTACTGTTCATCTAACTGTTTTCTTACATTATTACTGAAAATGCAACTTCAGACTTTATGTTAACTTCACATAAATACCATACATATTTTGGCAGGAATATGTTACAATTATAGAAATTATGACTATTCAGTTAGCTGTTTTTCTATACTTAAAATGATCTTAAGTTACAACAAATACCTTGAGATCTACTTTCACCTGTACTTAAGCACCAGAGTTAGCTCTTATTGCAGTACAAATTCCGAACCCCTGTTCTTGAGTCCACTTTTTCCTTGAGTCCACTTTTTCCTTACTATGGTCTCAAGATCATGCCCAGTCTCTGGGCCCTAAAGCATAATGGGACATGACCAGCAGCACCTTGGCCAGCTGAGCTGCCTGCTTACGAATGCTTGGAAGGGCTCCGAGTGACAAGCAGTGCTCATTTTGTAACAGAGACCTTTTAAGACTAAGTCCAGCAAAGGGCAGCACATAACAGTACGCCTTTCAGTTGCAACCTGGGGCTGACCTGAGGCTTCGTTTTTGGATTCCAGGGTTATCTCTTCTGCTTTCCAGATAGTCCCTTCCCTGCTGCAGTCAGGTGAGCAAAGTTGATATGAAGAGCTTGCCTTCGGTCTTTAGTTTACAAACTTTTTAGTGTTCTCTGTTCAACATTTCCTAAGACTGAAGCCTTTCTAAACATCTTTAGAAGGTCCTGCAATTCTGTAACCTCACAGAGAGAAGTTGTAATTTTATAAATATAGGGATTTGATTTGCATGACTCTTTTCTTTTGAACCACAGCACAATAATTACATTTTATCCTTGTTTCTTTTTCTGTATGAATACCTTAGCCATCTTTAATTTTTCAGGAATGTGTGTAGGAATATACTTATAACAATATTAATAGACATGGAGAATTGGGAACAAGAGGCGTTACCTTGACATAGGAGATGTGGAGCAGGAGGGATGCTAAAGGGAGAATTCTGCACATCGGCTTAACTTTTTCCTGGTGTCCTTATTTGTAGCATAACCTTTTATGTGCACAGATGTTCCTCCTGGACCAGAAGTTATTTGATGAACCACGTGCATTCATTCTCTTCGACACTTCAACACTCTGGGGTTGAACTCTGCGCAAGTAGTTTTTCATGGTTGCTCCTTGTGCAATATTTTAAACATTTGATTTGTGTCACCCAATATCTTTAAGCATCAAAGAGTAGTAAGCTTCACTAATAAGCTGGGAGGTGGAACCTTGCAGGCAACAGTGCAGGAGCTACCTCTCTGCAACTATTCCTAATATTTCCCTGGTAAATCTTTTTCTTTATCAACTTTTAAAGATATTATTGACAAATAAAAGATATATATATATACATATATATACATATTTGCAGTGTGCAAGTGTGTTTTTAACATGCAGGTACACTGTGAAATGACCACCGCAATCAAGCTAACTTCCATCTGTTTTATCGCTTCATTACTTGGGACATAGGACTCCCTCTACCATAAGATGAAACTAAGCGTGAAGTTCATGGGAACTCTCTACCAGCTTCAGACCTTGATGTCACTGTTCAAGACAAATAATTTCAGAGTTACAACCTTACAATTGTATGGCTCAAGGATTTCTAAAGTCAAGAGAATGGCTAAATCACAAAGGAATAGCTTATATGTCATTCTGATTATTACCCGAGAAAACTATTTTGAGGCATCCACAGTTACAATCTCAGTGTAACTCTGTTCTGAACACATAAGTAAAGGCTTTGAAAATTTTTTTACATTAACAATGTTCAAAGAATTTTGCATGTAAGTGAAGTTGTCAACGATTTCAATGATACTTCGCCATTATGCTTTCCACTGCCTTTGGTGAAGGCCCCAAACAGTTATTGTACTATTATAAGAAAAATTTTATATCATATTATATTAATTATCTTATATGATAGTAGAAGCTGTTACCTAATTATCCATGTGTTCCACAGAAAGTAGAATTTGGTGGGATAAAAAGCAAAAAGTATTAATTCAGAATTTGTTTTGTGCTCTCTATCAACTACCTGGTAGGGTTGGATGTCGTTTCTCCCCAGCGTTTCACGAGTTAGAAACCTGGTGCCCGAGGTGGTGGTAGTAAGCAGGGGTGGCAGAGGCTGCGGCAGGTGGCCCGCTGCCAGCCCGCAGGCTCCGCCCTCGCCCGGTTCAGCGCTGGTCTTGGCCGCCAGCGCCTTTGCGCGAAACTGCGGTGCGGTGAAGGGCGCGCCCGGCCCGGCCAGCGGTTCTCGGCGCTCGCTCCCGCGGCGTCGGCGGCTTGAGGATCCGCGTAGAGCCCGCCTAACAGGGACGGCGATTTGCGCTTCCAGTCCCCACACAGACCTGCCTACATCGTTCTTAGGCGGCCTCTTCTCAGGTCTTTTGCTCACAGCGATGGAAAACTGACTGCCCCGCGTCTGTGCTGCACGTGGCTCGTCTCGCATCGCGTGCGGTCAGCCTCGCAGGGCATCACGTTTGCAGGGAGACAGAGACTCAGTGACCGTCCGCAGGCGCCAGCGCCGGCGCCCACCCGAGCTCGGGGAAGAGCGCTCTCCCCGGTCGTGCTCGCCACTCTGTCCCGCCAACGCGCAGAGCGCCTGACTAAGGTTTATAGTGAACGCATGATGAGAATGAGTAGCCTTCTCTGCATAGGTGCATGTATCTGTCGGAGAATCAAGAGGAGACAACGCTTGTGACCGTAAATATCAGACACTACTGCAGGAAACGCCAGCACCCTGCCAGGTGCTGCCGTGCGCGGGCGGAAGAGCCAACAAGAGAGAAAGAAGCGAGGATGCGGCCAGGATGTGTACCTGCTGCGTAGCCGTCTCCAGGAAGAAATTCTCCTCTGGAGTCACGCAGGGCTGGGCAGAGATGCCATCTCGTGGCTTAGTCCGTGGTGTCATGGCTCGTCTGTCTGAGCTCAAGCACGGCTGCTGATGATAAGGAAGGCTGGTCCGTCAGCCGCCTGCTTTCATGAGGATGCGCACGCAGCCTCGGCCAGACTCCAGAACTGAACCGAAAGCCAGTTTGGGGAAATCACCTCTACACGGCTTGCGCTGCTCACAAGTAACACAAGCACACTCGAGTCTGGGGAAGGGCAACGCGGTCTTCCACATATGAAGTCTCCAGAGTCTTATGCCATGGCAGGCAGATTGCTGGTCACGCTGAAGGA
>NW_004524660.1:8244962-8262460 GCF_000260255.1 Octodon degus | reverse complement strand
TGGATGGATGGATGGATGGATGAACGGATGGATGGGTGGATGGATGGATGGATGGATGGATAGATGGATAGGTGGATCGATGGATGAGTGGGTAGATGGATGGACGAATGGGTGGATGGATGCATGAATGGGTGGGTAGATGGGTGGATAGGTGGATGGATGGATGAGTGGGTAGATGGATGGATGGAGAGAAATGATAGATGATAACTAGATAGTCATTCCATGTCCTTATCCAATATAGTATGGTAAATATAGTTGTTATCAAATCATTGACTCTCTAATGAGCTCATTAATGAGTTAACATATAAAAGAGAAATTTAGGTAAATTATGAAAAAGTTGAGATTTTCTAAGTTTTCATTTTAGTATCAAATTATTCTGCTCAGAAGGATTATTATATTAAATGAAGGTTATAATTTCATGATACATCTAAATCCCTATTTTTCCAGTTAATTAGCCCTCTTCACTGCGTGTTTTCCTATTTTCCACATGATGCGACTTTATGTGTGCTATAACCCAAAGGAAAGGAAATAATGAAGTGAAATATCAAGTGACTTAATTTACAGTCAGCCTAAAGGGTAGCACACAAATAGAAACTCAAAGGCAGACACACTTTGAAGCAATACCATACAATTACCAATTTTTTAAAAGTAGTTTCTCTGCTATGCATTCGGTGGAGAAAACAAAATGCTGTCTGGAGATTACACTACAGTGCACACTACACAGGGGGGCACGGTGTTCCCGGGGAGCCAGGGCACAAGTGCTACCTAAGTGGAGTTACCGCACTGTAATATCACTGCTTTAGCACTGGCAGGATTTATTTAAAATCCTAGCAAAAACTGTCATAGCATTAAAAGTTGATCATTTTTAAAAGTGCTTTCTCTTTAGGGTTAAGGACATTTCAATGTCATCTTCAATAAAAATATAGGTATAAAATTAATTGCTTTGACAATGCTAAGTGAAGAGCTGGGAAGATAGCTCAGTAGACTAAGCACTTGCTTGGCAAGCTCAAAGTCCTGAGTTCAATCCCTGGTAATGGAAAAAAAAAAAAAGTAATGAAAATGCTGAGTGAATTTACTGCCAATTTCAGTATTTTTCTGAATTTTTCTAGGATTAAAATATTTATAAATTTAAATAATATCTTAGTCTACTAAATACATTTAGGCTGAGTATGTGGAGTAGCTCTGAAATGAAAAAACTTAAAGTTAACCAAAAGTAGAGTCTCAATGTCTATATCTGCCATGATTTTTTGTACCTTTCTTTCTAATTGTTCACATCTGCCAAAGGCAGTTTTCCTTCACTGAGCTTTCTGGATAAAAATCCAATATGGTCAGTTTCCAGCTTCCATATTTTTTGCCTTTTTTATTAAGTTTGACTCAATGCTTTGAACTAATTTAGATGATTCCAGAAGGTACAAAATTCATGAAACAAACCCTTCCAGTTCATCATTTCCAGGGATCTGAAGTAGGCCTTTGTTTTCCCACCTGCTAGTTTTATACCGATCAACCTGCACACAAATTCTTGTGGCACTCAGAGGAAAACATTTCTGTTCTTCACTAGCTGAAAACAGACAAGAAGGCATCAAAGAGGAAGTCATATAACCCGGAATCTTTAAAAAGCTAGGGATACATGAGATGGAAAAGTTTGCAGGAAGACAGCTCAGAGAAATAAAAAAGTGTCCTGCAGTCAGGCGAAGGAGCTCACCACTGGGCTGAGCATTGCAGAGAGAGGCTGAAAGGCGCATGTTCAGTGCCCGCCTGTGCTCATTTGTCCTCAGCGGCCACTCTGCACAGTCCCTGCATCAGGGCGAGCGATGCTTCTAACTCCACACTGTGATAGAATTCTTGCTTTCCTGGGAAAAATGCATAAGACAGCAGTCGTCAAAAGTACAAGACAAGGACCAAAGCTCAGCAGTCTAAGACACCTGCTTAGGCAAGCTTAGGCAAGCGCAGGGACCGCGGTTCAATTGCTAGCGCCACAGGCCATGTCAGCCCTACCCCGAGGGTGGGCCTAGCCAGCCACACAGAAAAAGAAAAAAAGAAAAGAAAAAGTATAAGAAAACAACAGAAAAAAATCAACAGTGACATCAGAAAGAGTAATAACTGCTATTTTTACTCTCTACCATATGTCAAGCTTTGCATTGGACACTGAATCTTGATTTTTGTCCATAAAGCCCTGAAAATAGATATTTAGACATGAGATGATGCAGTGAGGAAAGATTAAACAGCTTACCAAAGATGAAAACTAATGAATGGGAAATTATGGACGTGAATATCGATACAGTTATACTGGCCACCTGTCTATCGGTATCTTTCTGTTCATGTCAGTGGTTTCTCTGTACTTTCACACTTTCTTGTGTTCAGTACTCATGCTTTTAATCCTTCTTCCCTTCTCTCCATATCAAACTTTTAAAATTGATTTAAGGTGCTGCAGAGATAGCTCAGCAGTCTAAGTGCCCGCCTAGGAAAGCACAGGACCTGCGTTTGATCCCCAGTACTGAATACCATGGAGGCGCTGGAGCCCCGGGCGTGCTGGGCCAGCCACTGAGACCAGGTATGGTGGTGTGCGCCTGTAATCCCAGTGCTGGGGAGGCTGAGACAGGAGGGTCACTATGAATCCAAGCTGCACAGTGATACTCTCTACCAAATACATAAAAAAGAATGAATGAATGAATGAATGAATAAATAAATAAATAAAATTGATTTAAAAGTTAAAGTTTCTACTTGATTGTTCCTATAATTACCCTATTCTACAACTCATATTTTTCAGTCAGCATTTTGTAATGTTACTTTCTTTCCTTTTTTTCAGGCAAATGTATACTTATTGATTAGGAGAATAAACATTATCCAACAGCATTCTGAAACTTCACATTACTTATTTCAGTCAGCAGAAAAGTGATGAAGAGGAAGATTTGCTCTATGTTGTTAGCCTTTCTTCTTTCATGCTCCTATTTTTGGATGTAGCTTTTTCTGCAAGAAATTTATGTTGTACTATAAGGTGTTATGTTATAAAATATATACTGTATTCTCCGGCACTTTGGGAAACACTTGCTTTTATTCGTATAAAGTCAGTCACTCTCCAAAGTCTCTCTTTCCTTGTTCTTAGGATTGATTACAGATCATTTCTGAGCTACAGCTCAGAGCCAAGGTGGAGTGGGTTCTCCTGACCACTGCATTGTTATAAAGAAAGCTCATACAGTAATTTTCTCTCAAATGACATCACAGGATTTTCTTTCCAAGACATGTGTATCTTTGGATGAAGGAGGCAACCCAAAGTGAAAATAGATGTAAGAAATTACACATTATACTTTGTAAAGTTTGTATTCAGCATATTTTGGGCCAACATCTGTCCCTTAGATGGAGTCACATAACTGTATTGTTGAATATCCAAGCACAAAACCCTTTGAAAGGATTGAATTATGATCAGAGCTCTAAACTTCTACAGAAACAGGCAACTTTTATTTCATATAGGATCCAGCCTACTAGAATGTTTTTTCCAAAAGCAAAGAAAGCATATTCAGTGTGCCACCTGGCTAATTCATACCCTCCTCCAAGTCCAGGTGAATTCCATTCTCTGTGACAGGGACCGTTCATAAATGTGCAACTCCAGTGTTTACCCGGGAAGTACTTTGAAAATGGCCAATGTTTATTGAATACACAATGAAATAAAATTTTAAGTACATGCTTCTTATTGGAAAAAAGACATAATTGACAGTTTTCTGAAGCATGAAGGTCACTGTGGAAAAGCTTCAAAAGGATTTTATTAGACTGCAGAAGGGAAACGTATTTCTTCACTGAAAATGGCCCACACCATGTTGAAGTCATGCTTTCCTTTGGTAATCACATGCTGCAGATGTGTAATTTTTTTTTATGTATTCTTGAAGAGCTTATAAAGAAGCACTTGTTTTTAATTGTGTGCGAGTTGCCTAAATTACTTTTTACTGAGGAAACAGTAAAATAAAATGTCTGATAGTGTTAAAAATCTAACAACTGCTGAACATCTAGCACTAGAAATTCCATTTGACCCAGCTCTTCCGCTTCTGGGTGTCTTCCTAAGACTTAAAGGCGCTGTGCCTCCGCAGTCACAGCCAGCACAACTCGCTGCAGCCGAGTCTTGGCAGCAGCCCACACGGGCACCACGGATGAGTGTGGAAGTGCGGTGTCTGTACACAACGGAGCGCTGCCTGGCACGCGGGACACAGGAATCACTTGTAGAAAACCCGGTGCACCTTGAGACCTTAATGCTAAGGTGAATAAATCAGACACACAAACTCAAATACCATAGGCTTTCTCTTATATGAGAAACCAAAACATATAAAGAGTTAAATATAGATAACTGGAAGCTAAGTGACAAAGATTTACAAAAGGCAGACACCAAGAGAAGGAGGAAGAGGAAAAGAAGGGAAAGAACGAGATGGTAAGGCATGCTGTGTGCATGTACCGATTGCCACAGGGATGCGATGATTACGTGTTGTAAACACGTACTAATAAAAATGTAAAAAGTTTGAATGCTACATGCTCCTTGGTATCACAAAAATAAGAAGGTATGGTTGTTTTTACCAATTAATTGATTTCATAGGTATGGCATACCTCGCTGGAGAACACTTTATGAAATAATATGTCATTGGGGCTGGGGAGATGACTCAGTAGGATAAGCACTTCCCTGGCAAGCCCAGGGGCCTGAGTTCAATCCCTGGTTTAACAACAAAAATAATAATAATAATAATAATGATAATAATATATCATTATGTTAATAAAATTTTACATTGTTCATAGGCATAAACTTTTAGGGTTTGTGGACTTGTTAGAGTTTTTAGAAATTGTGCATTTCCTAGGCATGGTAGTGCACGCCTATAATCCTAGCCCTCTGGAGGCTGAGGCCAGAGGGTCCAGGCAAGTTTGAGGCCAACCTGGGCTATGTAGTGAGCTCAAGTCAAGCTTGAAATACAGAGTAAAACTCTGCCTTAGAGCAACAAGCAAAAACAAAACAAAGAAACTACACATTTCCTTATGTTACACAGGAGAAATCAAAGGCCAGATCAAGCTGGACAACTTGCCCAAGGCTGAAGCGCCAAATGCTTCAGGTTGTGTCAGCAGAAGTTCAGCTATTCAGTGTGTTCACTGTGTGCAACTTTTCAAAGCCCAGAAAAATAATTATTAAATGTGTACAACATAAAAAGTGCCCACATGGGAATTATTTCCCCTTTTTTTGTTATTTCTATAAATATAATCACAAGTAGTTTACTAAAACATGAATTCACTTCAAAGGAAAAAAAACTATGATGGAAAATGGAGAAGTACTGAATTCATTAAAAGGAAATTATTAAAAATTAAAGGGTTTAAACCAAGAAGTAAAATCAGAAATTCAGTGCATATGTTTGAAATACAGATAGCAATGTTTTTGTTTTCAGTGGGACGGCCAAAGTCACCTGCATACTGTCTGATTTTGGATCTTCCTACACCCTACATGGCAGGAAACGCAAACTTTCTCTCATAGTACAGAGTGCTTTCGGGGACTCTGGTTTTTGTTGCCACGGCTTGTTGAATTGTCCTCTTCTTTAATGGCCTGCTGACATGGTCAAAGATGGGGAAGTTGGGTGTGCTCCTTTAGGCCCATGCGCGCAATGGCTGGCCTTCTGACAGGGTCTCCTCAGGATTAAATGTTTGCTGGCTCCTGAGCCACACCGTGGCTGCAACTTAGAGTGGGTCTGGGGCAAGGCCGTAAGCAACAGAAACGGTCACCGGGCTGGAGCCCCACGTTTGGCCAAAGGGAAAACAAGTCTAGAAATCAGTTCATAAAGCAGGGTCATTTTCAAAGCAGCTGCTCATCCTTTGAGGAAGGACGCACTCAGTGTTAGGTCCTCTTTGCTGAGACCCCGCAGGAAAAATAATTGCTTTGCGCCTTAATCATTACAATTGTCAAAGAACAGGTTTTTAGCATTTGCTTGCTTTCCACTTGCCTTCAAGTCTCCCCACCATCCAGGCCACACCGTACACTGTGCTGGAATTCACCCCTCCTAAGATAATAGCAAGCTCCAGGTCCCAGGACAGAATCTCTCCTCCACACTGGCCAGAACCTTCTGCACGTGCGCACGCCCCTCCTCACACACATGGCTGGCTCCTCTCTGGCACTCAGGATATTTCAAGGCAATGATTATTCATCTCAAGGAGATAGGTGATGGACTCTTCTACTTCAGTTATGAGGGCAATTCCCTCCAGCTTCTAGCTAAACTTTCATCTGCAAATGCTCTTGCTGGAGGAGTGCTGCCTGGAAGTGTGTAACAGGAATTTCTAAAATCTTAGCTGTTTTCCTGTCCAAGTATGCAGATATACTGTTTTCAGAAAAGCACAAGTTTTACATCATTTTATTGCTCTCTGCTGGTGCCCTTCACAGAAAATCCCTGCATCCAGTAAGTTTGTCAGCATCATTTTTATTCAACTGTGATAATTAATGGATTGTGTCAGTTTAAGAATGAAACCCCCAACCTCATCAGTCCAGCATGTTACTGTGTGTGGCTGAGGAATTGACTGAAATACAAGACCCGCCCTGGGCAGGCCTGTCTGCTGCACAGAATGGAGAGGAAACGAAGCAGGAGCCTCACCGCTGCTTCTCGGAGGAGCTCCGGTCTTCACCTCCCCCTTCCACATTGGTTTCTGCCTTCTAGTGCAGAGCCTCAGCCTCCACTCCTGATCCCCAGCCTCCTGATGCAGACTGACCTGCACGGGACACTACAGAGAGCTCCAGGCCTCGGCTGGGTCCTTCCGATCTCCGAGTCACAGCTTGGCACTTCTCCACTTCTGGCCCTGGGTGGCCACTGGGAGCCAGTCTTATCAATTCTTAGCTACTTGCATCTCTTGCATTTAATTTTTTCCTCCAAGAAACACAGACTGGTGCCATGTCATTCGTTCCCTTGGTGTCTCTGTGTCACCTTTTGGTGATTCCTACAATGTTTCCAACTTTTTAATAATTATTGTATCCAGTACAGCGATCTGTGGACAGTAATTTTGGATGCCACTTTTATCATAGTTTTATTGGTTTATAAACCTTAAGATGAAAAATATTAGTCAAGGTTGTTTGTGTGTTGATTGTTCTACTGAGGAGCGATTTCTCCATCTCTACCTCTCTTTGGGTCTTCCTATTCCTGGGGACATAACAACATTCAAATTAGGCCAATTAGTCATCAAACAATGACCTGTAAATATTCAAATATTTACACACTCATCATTTTATATCATACTGAAAGTCTATAACTTAGTAAGGGAGAAATATCAAAAGTCAAGGTAGGCCAACAGCTGGACTTCTTGGGTTAAAGAATCAAATTGTAAATCTGAAGAAAAAGTTTGAGGAAATTAATGGTGATACTCCAGGGAACACCTGGATGATAAGAAAAAGGAAGCAAACTTTCTGGTATGTGGACCAAATTTTTGTAATTTGGACAGATCAAACAAGCTACACCATATCCTTAAACCCAAGTTTAACCCACACAGAGTAAAACCACAACTCTTAAGCTGTGGGAAGGCCGAGACAGGAAGAAGCTGCAAAAGCGAAGTATGAAGCCAGTGCAGGCTCACGCATGAGCTTCACGTGAAGAAGTCGACTCCATGGAGAACAGGGTGAGCGGGAGCAGCAAGTGCCGAGGCAGACGCCGCAGCAGGCCTAGGTGCAGCAGCAGCTGACGCAACACAGTGCGTTACGTGGTAGACTTTCGGCGCAGATGCAAGTGCCTGTGTCAGAAGCCTGTGCCCTCTAGGGCGGTCACAGCTGGACAGAAGAATTGGACACCTGGCCATCAAGCTCCTACGGACAGGGTAACCCTTTACTGAGAGGCTGACGCATCTGGCAACTTTCAGTTAAAGCCAGTGCTTATTTACTATGCAAAAACTTTCAAGGATTATACTAAATCTGCTCTGCCAGTGCTCTGCAAATGGAAGAGAAAGCCTGCATGATAACCCATCTGTTTGCAATATGGTTTACTGAATACTTCAGGTCCAATGTTGAGACCTCCTGCTCTAAAAAGATGCTCCTTTCAAATATTCGTGGTGATTGGCAATACACCTGGCCACCCATGAGAGCCACACAGAAGCATGGTGAGATTAGTGTCTGCTATTTTGATATCCATTTAAAGGCCACAATCAGGATAGAATTTTGATTTTCACATTCTTATTTATGAAGTATTGCTTACAAGACTAACTACAAAAGATAGTGATTCCCATGATGTATTTGTACAGACTATTGAAAATCCTCTAGTGAAGGGCTTTCCGTTCTAGGTATCATTGCAAATATTTGTAACTTACAGGGAGAAGTGAGGGTACTAACAGAAATAGTCGCTGGGAAGAAGCTGGCCCCCGACCTCAGGGGTGCATTTGAGATTGCAGCGGAGGACGGAAGTGCGGGTATGGGAGAGACAGCGAGAGAGCCCGAGTTGGAGGTGAGCCTGCAGATGGCCCAGTTGCTTTAATCACCTGTGAAGCGTTCAGGGCTGAGCACGTGCTTCTTATGGATGAGCCAAGAAACTGTTTTCTTGAGGGAAAATCCACTCCTGGTGGAGGTGCCACAATCACCAGAGGGGGGCCTCACTCAAGGCCCAGGACGTTGTTAGCATTTACTTCATTAAGATATGTACATTGATTTTTAGACATAATTTAATACTTAATGCATTGTTTAGTACGCTGGACTATCAAATAAATCATGGGACTTTTATTTTTTATTTTAATTTTTATATATTTTAGTACAGGGTCTACAGAGTCTCCCCACCCAGATCGGACTCCCAGTGATCCTCCTGTTCTCAGCCTCCCAAGCGCTGGGATTACGGCGTGCGCCGCCACCACGCCCAGCTGCAGGACTCTGGAAAGTGCAATCACGATTTTGTTGCAGCGCCTGGAAGCAAAGCTCCCGTCTGTGCGTGTGCTTGAACGTCGTTTCTGCGCGTCCTTCTTCATAACTAACAGGACAGGACGGCTGATTTCGGTTTGAACTGTAAACATTTATACACTTAAGCAGAGCACATTTTATTAACTTATAAAATGTTTATTAAATACCTGTAATAAAAATATTTTTCTTTGATTCTTCAAGTGTATTTTTAAAACATTTATACTTACCTCTTAAGTTGTTCTAAGCGTTTTAAATTCTTATTATGGACTTTATGCAATTTAATAAACTATGTTTCACTAACTTTGTGTAATAAACCAGAGAATGAAATAATTTACCCTTAAATTTAAAAATAAATCTGTTTAAAATTCAAGATATTTTCATGTTTTAGCCAGTTGTCTATTTTATGAAAAAACTAATCTGGTATCTCTCTAAGAAAACATTTCACCAGAGACTTTAAAACTGAGACAGTTACTGGCTTGGTTGTGCTGCGCTTGCTTTGTACCAGGAGTTGAACTCGGGACTCTGCGCCCCCAGCCGCGCTCTTCGCCGCCGACGTCCTGCGACCCCCGCACCCCGCTCCAGGGCCGGACCCAGGGGGGCTGCGGCACGTGCGCATGTGGAGCGGGGATCGCAGACTCAGACCCCGCTGCACCCCGCGTCGGGTTAGAGCAGCCGTTAGTGGGCAAGTAAGGCGAGAGGGCTTGGGGAGGTTTGAAACAGGCTGGGTGCCCTGAAGCGTAAGGTTAGCAAGCTCAACGTTCCGCGCAAGCCGGCTCCCGCAGGCAGGCCGAGCGCGGAAGCTCCGGCTGTGCTCGGGCACCTCGCGGCGTCCCACGCGCGCGACGGGCGATCCTCGGGCGCCTCGCTGGCGAGCACGCAGGAGGTCGGCGGGACGCGCGTGTGCAAGGCCGCCCGGCCGCGCCCTGCCCTCGGCCTTGCGCAGCTCGGCAGCCCCTTCCCAGGCGCTCAGCCCTGGAGTTGTAACCAGGTTGGGTCAGCGGAAGGCTGCACTCCCTAACGGCCTCGCTGGGTCTGAACAGCCGCTGCTGCTCTTCCGTGGCCAGGCCGGCGCTGCGGGAGGCTGCGGGCTGCGTTCTGAAAACTTGGTTCTGGGCAATTACTTTTGTCTTTCCCTTTGGCTCAGGTGGGTGTGAAAACAACTGCGTTCTGCCCTAATCCCTGGTTTCCTTCAGTCTTTCTGTGTTAGCTTGCAGGCTTTCTCCCCATCTACACAAGGGGAGATTAAAATGTGTATTCATTCTGTTGTAACTCAAAAATCAGATGACAACGAGGCAAGTCCAAAAGTTAAAAGAAGCACTTTATTTTAGCTGGTACCCAGCGGCAGTCTCTATACAAGGTGCAAAGAGGTGCGCCGGGCATTGACAAGGGGTCAGTATTTAAGCTTGAAAACCGCAGAAACAGGGAAGGGGTGGAGAGGAAGAAGTGGCAGGGTCATTAGTTCATTAGGTGGTCCTTATTGAGTGGGGTGTTGGAATCAGCAATCATGGGGTACAGCGAGTCATTAGTTTATGGGGTGGTTCTGTTGGGTGGAGTGCTGAATTGGCAGTCATGAGTACATCGAGTGGGCGCATTGGGCGGGGGTGCTGAAATCACGCAGAGTTCTGCAGGACAAGATAAGGTTTGGGGAACAGATATCGTAAGACTTGAGTCACAGGGGTGAGGGATTGGAGGAACTGGGAAATTGGAGGAATTGGGAGGGGTCGGCGCATACAGAACAGGAACTGGGGGAGGTTAGAAGGGCAACAAAATGGAGTCAATTTTAACAGGGTACAACAATTCATGTAAATTCATTCATGTAAATGAATGTTTTCATCATTAAAATTTATTGCAGTAAAAGTTACATTGCCTTTAAACATCCTCAAGATATTTCCCCTGTTCCTAGCACACCTATCCCATCATTTGAAGTTATTTACTGAACATGTTTTAAATTCGAACACGGTCATTATATAAAAATATAAGGCGACAAACTTTCAGGTAAATGTCTACTCTGGATGTAAGATTTTTGAATTTAGAGTATTAAATGAATTTTTTTTTCTTAATCAAATAGCAAATCCCATTTCTGTTGTCACTGGTTTTTAAAAAATGAAAAATTATTTCAAAATATTTACATAATTTAGAGTTAAATTTCATGTTACATTTAAAAGTCATTTAATCTATTTTAAGTCTGCAATTTCTTTTTTTCTTTTAATTTAATTAATTTATTTATTTGGTACCCGGTCTCCTTATGTAGCTCAGACTCAACAGTGATCCTCCTGTCTCACCCTCCCCAGTGCTGGGATTACAGGCACGAGCCAGCATGCCCGGTTTAAGTGGCTGGTATGGCAGGTGGTACTGGGGATCAAATCTGGGTCCTTGTTCTTGCTAGGCAGGCCCTTAGACCACCAAGCTATCTCCCCGGCCCTAAATGTGCAATTTCTACCTTATATTTTGTTCAAATTATCCTTTCATTGTGAGTATGCCAATTAATAATTGCAAACATTCATGACATTGATCATCTTTACATGATGAAGTTATAGAAAGTGTAACAGAAAATTCCAGTAATCTGTCCTTAATTTCTATTTTATCTGCCACTTTTTATAAGTATTGCGCTAGTTGGTTTTTAAAAACATTGATTATCCTGAACATGGGCATACAGAGCTACATAGCCAAAAAGAACAATGACTTTTGTCCTAAGAATATTTCTTCTGGACAAGCTCAGTGGTACCATTAAGAAGTGGATGATGTGGACACAGAGACAAAGACTTACAGGGAGGTGGCTGTATAAAGACAGGGCAGAGATTAGAGTCCTACATCCACGTGCAGGGAGGTTCTGAAGGCCACAATCCCAGAAAAAGCAAGGATGGGATATTTCTGAGAGCCTTTGGAGACTGCATGGTCCAGACGATGCTTTGAGTTTGGACTTCCAGCTCCAGATCAACAGGAGAGTTGGTTTCTATTGTCTGAAGTCCTCCAGTAGGCTTCAGTCCTAGGAAGCTAACCCAGAGTTCTGGTCACGTGCGGAGACGTCAGGGCGTATAGTCACAGGAACATGCACACACCTGCATAGCAGCTTCACTCATAGTAGCTGAAAACTGAAAACAGAGATGTCTACCAACAGTGAGGAGACAAAATTCTGGTGCACGTGTACAAAGAACAGTGCATGAATTATTAAGATACTCAGTGACAATGAACACTAAAAATAATTGTGCTATATAAAAAAACAGAAATTAAAAAGTATATACTGAATGCTTCCATTTATATGAAAGTCTAGACAAGTTGAAACATTACATTATGGTGTAAAACACATCATAGTAACTAAGGCTCTAAGGGAGAGTGGAGTGAGATAGAGGGAAGTTCGAAGGGACATAGAGGAACTTTGTTAGCGATGCAGAAGTTCATTATCTTGATTTGTGGAGATGGTTTCATGGGTGTGTGCATACGTCAAGGCTCATTAAATTATACACTTTATAATGTGTTGCTTATTGTATGTCAATTATATTTCAATAAAGCTGAAGCTGGCTGAATTTACTGGCATGAATGCCATGAGAAAGAAAAGCCCCGAGGTATTTGATGATGTGTTAGGAAGGCAGCCAATCCAGGTGAGCGTGTAGAGGAGTAAAATGTGAGGCAGAGCAAACGTCACACCTTGAAGGCAGAATGAGGTTGTTGAGAAAAGGGAAACTTCTTAGTTAGCATGAAGCGGCAAATACAGAATGACCTAGATGCAGAGAAACTGGAGACTTCACGGAGGCTGAAGGGAATCAGGGAAGGGAGGTGGAGAGCGAAGCAAGTGAAAGCAGGATGAAACCGTGTCGGGGAACTCAGTGCACTGTCCTTGCACTTTTTCTGTAAAAGGAAAGAAAGGAGATCAGCAAGCCCATGTTCCCTTTGAATGAGTTGAATTTTCTCTTGGAAATTGTTGGGAGTTTCTGAATGTTTACAAGTACAACATGCTCCGTACTATTTCTTTAAAAGAAGTTTGGGAAGCCAGGAAAAATAAATGGCTTATTAGTCATAGGCAATATAGGCATTTCTGGCGGAAAGTATTCAAAAAATTCTGTCATCAATTATAATTCAATTTTGTTTGTGCTCACCACAGTCCTTTGAAATCATTGCCTCGTTTACACTGCATTCCACAGCAGTCCCGGAGTCACCCTTCCAGAAGTACAAACACTAGCTGCTATAATATTACAAAGAATTTCTTTTTAATTTAGAATAGTTTTCAATAGTCTAGTTTTAAATTAAAGACATTATTCTATTTCCTTCAAATCTAAAATGCCTCTTCCAAGATTCCAAACCTCATACCTCATACTCTCTACTTGGTGAAAACACTAGACCACCACAGAAGAACGGTTTTTAAAAATCCATTATTTTCACACTTCTGATAATCTTTTTCTTTTTTGTCTCACTATATGATATTCCGTGTTAATATCTGTTATATATATTTCCTTACTCTCGAATATATGCAAAGATAAGCATGAATGTATAGGATTTCAGTACAGTTTTAATTTATGAAAATAGTGTTCTATATTCAAATGGTACCTGCAATATATCATGAACATTTCTCTTGAGTGTTTCTACTTTTATTATGAAAAAATTACAAAATGAGCTCCTCCTGTTTCATACAAGAATCATAAGCCCTCAACTCTGTTAGGTGGCTAAAGCTAAAGTTTCTCCCCGATGGAGCATCTCTCTATTATGGGCAACACCAGCCAACTTACTTCACATGATGACACCCACAGTCTCTCTATCAGAGAGTCTGAGAGTAAATCCCATGCCAGTTTACAAACTTTGTATTGAATGATGAGTTTTAATAAACCTAATGAGGTCACTATTGGTTGTGCTCTGCTAAATCTTGAGTTCTTTCCACTGTGCTTTCTACAATTCAGAATCGCTTAGGTTGAAGGTCTTGTAAATTCAGGTTCTCTGTGTAGGACCAAGTGAAGGAAGACATAGAACATTTCTTACAGAAAACTTCCTGGGGCCTTGGGTTAACATATATATATAGTGTATTATATATGTATAAGTCTTGAGAGAGTGTAGAAGTTTCATAGTATTCACTGCAATATCAAATTGCAGAACAATAAATCATAAGTAAAGATTTATTTTCATCTTTACCTTGTCAAGTTGGATTATGTTGAAGGAAACAAAGTCATTATTTAGGTTTCAGTCAAAAAATCCTGACTGAGTGCATCATGTTTTCAATGCATGTTATAATCTACCTATTAAGATATGCTTACTGAAGTGGATAGATCAACTCAGCCATCGCAGATGTGGAGAACTGTTTAGTATCACTCAAAACAAAATTGCCAGAAATTTGGGTAATGCTAATAAAAGAATAGTGCTGAATTGAAATAAGTGGAATTCACAGTAATCCTTTACTTTATGAAACATTGTAGCCTTTTGGAGCCATTTCTTGAGGAATCTCAAAAATAGGGACATTTTCTACCGAGAAGTTGTTTCTCTGTATTAGCACTAGGAATTTGATTTAGCTAAGATGCCAGAGTTCCAAGAAAAATTGTAGCATGTCAGATAACTCATACAGTAGAAACTACACAGATAGATGATGATGTAAGTAAAACAAATATTTCAACCAAAGTCTGAGGTTTTGCAGAAGCCTAGGAAAACCAGCAGTTACGTCTGCTGCAAAAATTAACAATGGACAAGCAACTGTATATATTTATTGCTAGTCACACCAAAAAGTAAATGAAAAATGGTTCAGGCTTAGGGCCTATTACACCAGAGTCTACAGCAGGCTCCCGCACATTCCACATCAGGAAATACCTTCCAAGGAAGGGCCTGGGTTGATTTTATCTAATATAGTATACTGCTGCCATGGTGGTCACTGAGCTCTCTGCCTCGTTCTAACTTATAAAAATCTATGTTTCCAGTTTATTCTTAGGATGAGTGATGACACTTCCCCGTGCATTCTGGATCTCAACTGTACATTCCCATGATTGGTAGATGATCACCGTGAGTTTTGTCTGAGCGCAGCCTCAGAGTCATACTGCCTTGTGGGTTACGCATACAGCCTAGACTCTGTTCTGTGTATCAAGTGGCCATGCCTATGGGCAAGGTGAGGATAGCGTGATCCAGGTGTGGCCCCATGTGCCAACAGAACTACCCAGAGGTACGTCACCAGCAGAGGGATGGAGTCAAGGTAACATTAGTTAAAATGAGCAAAAAAG
The DNA here is from genome assembly GCF_000260255.1 of Octodon degus. Classification (NCBI taxonomy): domain Eukaryota; kingdom Metazoa; phylum Chordata; class Mammalia; order Rodentia; family Octodontidae; genus Octodon; species Octodon degus. The sequence continues at coordinate 8,247,403 of NW_004524660.1, read as the reverse complement.
CGTGTGTCTGATGGTACATGGATAAGCAGTGCTTGATCAAAAATACATTGGAAACTGGCTTTCCTAATATAAGCTAGCTCCTAAAGACGCGGGTCTGTTCACACACAGGCGCACGCACACACATGCATGCACGCACCATGAAACTCCTCTAAGTAGGTTTTAAATGTGCTCATCACCTTCCATTGCTTTGATTTCAAGATAAAGGAACTATAAAGAATGGGCAGTGAGAACTGAAGGAGAATAAGTTGTGTATTACTGAATGGCATTAGTAGAAACTTTAGTGAGAATAAGGCAGTTATTAGCAATGACGTATTCTCAGAGAAAAGCTAAGGTGTAGATGGCCAAGATAAGTAATTCTAGTTTGAACTTGAGAAATTTAGTGTTCAGCCCCCTTCTTAACAAAGAACAATGTTAGATTAGTGACAAAGAAGGGTCATAGAAATTTTTTAAAGTTTAGAAAAGAATCATGTATGGGAATTTGTTAATTATATGATCTTTAAAAACTTTACACCATTGTTAGAGAAAAAATATTTGTGCTTAATCAGTGCGGTCACTGCAAACAAGTTTTTTTTTGTTAAAACAGAGCTAAAGTTTGCAAAGCTCTTTCATTTTGTCTTCATGAAAATCCACAGAAAAGCAAGGTACAGCAAGCAAAGTGACTACCTGGCAGTATTGTGGCACTAAGAAAACACGTGATGAATACTTGGCAAATTGATGGTGAGTTAAGAGGTCCAGGAGAAGGAAGAAAAATTCAGTACTATCATGTGGATGACAAAACCAGGGATGACCCTTGTGTTTTCTTGTTTGCTTGTTTTGGCTTTGGTTTTCTGAGGTAGGATTTTGTGATGTAATCTAGACAGGGCTTAAGCTTTCCTTCATACTAGAAATCAAACTTACAACCTCATGATTTCTTTTTTCTTTTCTTTCTTTCTTTCTTTTTTTTTTTTTTGTTGGAACCAGGGATTGAACTCAGACCCTTGTGCTTGCCAGGCAAACACTTATTCTTATTCTACTGAGCCATCACCCCAGCTCCACTTGTGATGTAATCTATGCTGACCTCGAACTCACAGCAATCTTCTTGCCTCAGTCTCCAAAGCATGAACCTTGTATTTTCAAATGTACACTTTTAACTTCATCACTTCTCCTTATTTGAGTAGCAATAATAGTCTATAATTAAAATGTATAATGTACCTGACAGTATAACGTTAGAATTTAAGCAAATCATGTAATTTAGTATTAGCGAAAGAGAGATGTTTTACATAAATTCCTCTTTGAATACATTTACATTTATCTAGATAAATTCTCAGTTTAAAGCACCATGGAACACAAAATGATAGACACGGATACTAATTGTATTTAAAAATTTTAAAGTTTACTTTCAGCAGTGTGTGTCTGCAGAACCTCCGCACCCCGCTCACCGTGGGGCGCTCGTGTGCGTGTGTAGCGCTGCTCAGAGCTCTGCGCAGTGCCTTCCCACCCCTCCTCCTTCTCCTGGTCCCTCTGCATTTGCAAACCAAAATCTCAGTCTATTGTACACGAGGATTCAATTTTGGCAGTAGGAGCTGCAGGGTAAAGTTTATTTCATTACTAGAAGGTCTTAGGAGTACACAAACTAAGTAGGCCCAAAAGCTAACGAAGGTCAAAGAAAAGAAACACTAGAACTGCATTCACATGAACTGCATTAATATTTCCACAGACTAAGAATATATTTGAAAGAATAGCTCTTTATGTCTAGGTTAATATAAATATAATCTTGAGGGAATTTAGCTCTTTTTATTTTTTAATTCTCATTTTTATGTTTCATTAAAAAATAGAGGATGATGCTGTTCCCTGATTAATCATACAAAGAATTCAAACAAATATTGTAGGAATTTTGAGCTAAAGGTCCCTACCCAGCATATAGAAGTGAGGCCCTCAACATCCAGAATTCTATACCAAACCCAAGGAAAGGACTTGAGAAATGAACACCCACAGCCCTATCACACACCTGTGAGTTTAGAAACTCTCAGGCGACAGAAAGTCTGTATTTCTAACAGTCTATGAGAGTTTTTGTATCCATAAATTGGAGACTATAATTTTAGGCCACCTGATTTATATGCCCCAAATAAGGATTATGACACATGTGCTGTTCTAGGACCAACCCTGAGGAGGACAAAGTCAAAGACGCTAAAGAAGATCTTACGGTGTAACTCACAGATGTGCCCTTGCGCTCTACCACAGAAACCACCGCTCCTTGGGCTGGGCAGAGGGTGCTAAATACACAGCAGTGCGCCTTCTACCACTGTCAACTAGGAGCGCTTTAGCGTTTAATAATCTAATTTTAGTGAACCCCGTTTTAGAAGAGCCTTTTTTCTTCCTCTCCCAATTCCTCTTCTTCTTAAGCCATGGTTTTTCTTCACTGTGTTATTTCTTGTAAGGATATATATATATATATATATATA
>NW_004524660.1:8228789-8244862 GCF_000260255.1 Octodon degus | reverse complement strand
TGTGTGTGTGTGTGTGTGTGTGTGTGTAATATATACATATCACAGTGATCTTGTTTTGAGCTTCTCAAGAGCTGGGATTATAGGCATGTGCCACCACACCTGGTCTCAATCACCCTCTCAGCGCGCCCCAGGGGCAGGGCCAGCACAACTCCCCAGGGATCAAACCCCGAGTCGCTGCGCCTCCCTAAGCAGGCACTTTACTCCGCTGAGCTATCTGGCTGGCTCAGCATTGCTGACTTAAAAGCAGAAAATCACACTGATTTGTACTCTAAAATAATCTTTCAAGTGGAGCATGGTGGTGCACAGCTGTAGTCCCAGCACTTGGGAGGCTGAGGCAGGTGGACTGTTGCGGGCTGAAGACCAGCCTGGGCCGCAAAGTAAGTTCAAGGCCAGCCTGAACTGGATAGTGAGACCCTGTTTCAAAAAGACAAAAATAAAATGAAAGTAAAAATAAAAAATTCTTGCTATAGTACCTATAATAAAAAGCAGTTAGAAAACTGTGTTTGAATTGTGTAAAACACCTTAACATTAATTTTTAAAAATCTTCTATTATTATTTCATGTAATTGTGGATGAATATAACTGTAAACGTATTTAGATTTATCAGATTTTTTCACATCCAGAACTTTTGACATAAAGTGATAAATGCCATATTTGAAAGTTCCTTTGCATTCATGAGTAATAAACATTTAATTACATCACAAATTTTGTATTATATATTCATTCAACCCATATTTATTGAGAATACATTGAGGAGTTTGCAGTCTAGTGGGGGAACATGAGCCACTCACATGGGCAGTTACCAGCCAGTTTTCCCACCGCTGGGACAAAAGGCCTGGGATCCAAAACTTAAAGGAAGAGACATTTAATTTAGTTCATATTTACTGATTTTGTCACAGTCATCTGGCTCAAAATAAGAAGCGACTGTGCCGCACAGCACGGCAGAAGACAGCTTTTTCTTCTCCTAATTCCTCTGCAACCAGAAACCAGAAAGAAGAGGCAAGGGGAAGATACGCCCTCCAAAGGCAGCGCCCCAGCGGTCACTTTCCAACCGGACTTCGCCGTTCAAGTGCACATTCAGCTGAGTCCATTAATGGAGACTGCGCGCTGAGCGGAACAGCGTCTCCACGACCCTGTCGCCCTTCAGAAGCCGCACACCTGGCTGCAGAGAGCTCACGGAGGACACTGTGGACCTGCACCACGGCGTTCTGCGCTGGCTCAAGAGGCTCCGGCCCACCTCCATGTACAATGTGTTTAGTCAGCTGTTGTTGGTATCTTTAGCCAATCTCTAGGTGTCATTAATGTCTTTCAAGCAGTACTGAAAAGTCTAAATCCGAAAGGTCCTCTGAGACTCAAGCCAAAATCTTAGCTGTGAACACCTAGGAAAATAAAAAAGAAAGTAATATGTTTTTAACGTGGCACAGGATTTTTTCCATTCCAAGAGGGGGTAATAGGATATTAGGTAGGAACTGAACCAAAGTGAGATTCCAAACCAGAAAATCAATCAATCAATCAATCAATCAATCAATCAATCAATCAGTCAATCAATCCTGTAGCTCTATGTTCAGCATTAAGGCAAGTTAAGGTCAGATGTGAATTCCTGAGGGCATAGATGCTCCTGGCCCTGTTACATGCTCGTTGCAGCCAATGTGGCTTTGTAGAGAGCTCTTGCTGATCCCCCTCTAGGTCCAGAAGTTTACATTTGTAATCCTCTGGATAAATTATTGGAATCCCCTCAAGTCAGTTCCAGTCTACCACTTTCAGTACAACCCATGGCGAGAATAAACTCACTAAGCATGTTTGTACTTTTGGGGAGCCAGGGGCCCTAATCTAGCCATTATGTTGGCTGCCCAGAACAAAGGCCTCAATCGAGGGCCAAACACATGCTTTCTTCAGTCACAAAGGAGGCCTGGCTTGAGGCTGGGTGACTGTGAATGGCAGGAAAGCGGTGGGCGCCAGGAGCTGGGTGTGGCGGTCCAGACACTGCACCAGCTTGGCTGGATCCACTTCACAGGTGCCACATTCCGGGTGTGGGGCGCCACCCCACGGGGCGTCGAGGGCCTGCCCCAGAGTGACTCAGCACAGAGAGGCGATCTAAAAGGGCTGAGGAAGGAGCCGGTGGTGCCCCTTCTTTGGAGGAACTTCAGTCCTCGCAGGCAGCTTGGACTCTATCTCCTGGCTTGCAGCGCAGACTCTGACCTGCAGCTTAGATCCTTCGCCTTCCGTCACAGATTCTTCAGCTTGCATTGCAGACCCATCGGCTGGCTGATAGAGACTTGCACAGAGCGCTGCAGTGAGCTTCACACCTTGGACTGAATCCTTCAGTCTCGGGTGTGCAGACGGCCTCGGCATGCTTCCCCATCCGACTCTGCGGATGAGCGTCATAAGCCAATCTTGTCATTTCTTCTGCATTTGTACATCTTGTGTTATATCTGTCCCTTGTACTATATCTGTTCCTCTGGCGAAACCCTAATACACTGGGCTAGACAGAAGACCTGCATTTACCTCTGCAACATGTGTAGAGAAGCACATGCTGAGAGCAATCTTCATTAACAGCTGAGATAGTGTCTAAGGTCTGAGGGTCCAGTGCTTCAGCTCAGAGGTGTGGTCTTTTAAGCCCCAGGAAGTCGTAGCCTCTATCTTGAGGCTCGATCCCAGCCCCAACAGTGTGGCACATTGGCTCTTTGCCCCATCTGGACCTTGCTCACATTAGAGAGCAGCAGGTGGGGGCTTGGGGGAAGACGCCTGCCTCCACAAGACTACCACCGGCACCTCAGCTGGACCAGTGTGCACTGCTGAAAGGCAACTGAAGGGATGAGGAAAAGTCCTAGTCAGCTCTGGACATATCAGTCCAGGGAAATAGGGCCAGGCACAGCCAAATGGAGAGCATCGCTCTTCTGTAAAGGACAGCCACCTAGGAGGTCCTCCACAGGGCTCCGCTCCTGAGCTGGGCCGTTCCCTGTCTTCTGCCATGCCCAGCAGACTGCCACACTCCTGGAGTCTCCGGCTCCGCATTGTCCCCACAGCACCTTCAGCCTTACTCCTACAGCTCCGTGCTTCACCCTTTCAGTGACACGTTGCTTGGCCTCGCAGGCCTTAATTTGAATCCTATCTGGAAAGTTCCAACCCCCCACAGTTGTTCTATCCTGCATGCTTGACAATCCAACACCACAGGGGTGGCATCAAGTTCCCTGTCAGCTCAAGTGGCAGCCCCCTCCCCCATTGTTACAGCTGTGTCTGATCGCTCGAGGCTAAAGTCAAAGAACCTACTTCTGTGTGTGGCTTTTGGTGGTTTTTTTTTTTTTTTTTTTTTTTTTTTGCAGATCCAGGGATTGAACTCAGAACCTTGTGCTTGTCAGAGAAGCTCTTACTCTACTGAGCCATCTCCCTAGCCTCTGTAGGTGGATTTGAATGAGGTTAGCACCTTGCGGGCACTTCCCAAAACAAAAACAAAAATTTTACCCTGTTACAGCTTGGATCTTGTGAACCAGGGAGTGTTCAGGCCATTTTCTGAGAAGCCTAGAAGGCAGCTTTCCCTGATGCTAAGTAGTTGGGCCCTTTTTAGTGGTGCTACTGTCTCCCTCAGTCCCACTCACTTTACCTCATCTTTTCAGGTGGGTTCCTTTTGTGATTAGAATTTAAATTCTTCACATTTTTCCTGCTCTGTTGTTTGCTCTCAGTTATCACTAAAAATCTGGCTGAAAGCAGCAACAGTACCCATGCCACAACTGAACGCTGGCTGTCTTTTTTCTTTTTCTTGGTAGCAGGGATTGAACTCAGAACCCTGTGCTCGCCAGGCAAGCACTTATTCTACTGAGCCATCTCCCTGGGCCCGGGCTGGCTTGAAGTTTTCTCCACCAGATTAACTGGTGCTGCCCTTCCTCTCAGCGTGGCATCGCCCACCGTGCTCTGTTGGTAGTACCCTGGGCCTCGCTGACTGGCAGCTCCACGCTCCTCCCTCAAATCATCTCCCGCATCTTCTAGAGCACATGGCAAGGCACAGTCACAGGAATGACGCTGCTCTGGTGCTGAGTCTTGGTCCCTGCTGCTGGGACAAAATACTCAGTACCCAAATCTTAAAGGAGGAGATGTTTAATTTGCTTTCACACTTTTGGAGTTTCAGTCCATGGTCCGCTGGTTCCCAGGCATCTTTCTACAGCATAGTAGAAAGATTTGTTAAAGAAATGCAGCTTGCTTCATAGCATCCAGGAAGCAGAGAAGGGAAGGGAAGGGAAAGGAAAGGAAGAGGTGTGAAGAGGGGAAGAGAGAAAAGGGCAGGGAAAGGGGGAGGGGAGGGAGGGGGAAGAGAGGAGGGGAGGGGAGCAGGGAGGAGATTGGAGAAGGGTGGAGGGGAGAGAGGAGAGGAGGCAGCAGGTCCAGAAGCGCTCTCCCAGGGACACAGCTCTGCAGGCAGCCTCGCATGCTAATCGCACCTCTGGTTCTGAGCTCACCGAGGGGCCAGCCTGGGCCCACCAATGGCTATAGCATCCCCAGCTCCAATCACCTTCCAAAGGCCCCACTTCTGCACACATGAGAATTCAGGGACACTCTAGATCAGGCAGCTAAGATTTGATCTGGAAGGTGATGTAAGGGAACACATGCAGGAATACAAAATAAAAACTCTTGGGCCTACAGAGATAAAGTTGGGGAACACTTCAGGAAATACGACCTACCTAGCTGAAATGTAAGCATTAGGAGCTACCAGCCAAGTGGAAACCCGATGGCCAAGTGGAAAGAATGACTGTGTTTTGGGAACTTGAAAACAATTTAACATAGTCAGGGGCGACATTTGAAGCTGGTAGTATAATCAGGGTCTGACTAATGCACCTTTGGGGTCACAATTACATATTAGGATTCTGTTTGATGCTGTAGAAATCTGTGAACAGATTTCAGTTTTCAATAACTGTATAATCAGATTATTATTTTAAAAAGAAGTGCAACAGTGATGTAAGCTGGTTGAAGCCAACCAGCTAGAGCCTAGTGCCTGCCGCGGCGCCCAGGCAAGAGGCCCTGGCAGCTGAGGCCAGCGAGGGGCAGCGAACAGGAACATGAGGACGGCGAGCCTGACTGAGGCTTCGTCTTCAAAATATAGAAACATAAACGGTAAAATCACATCCTCACTTCTAGCTTTGGGACCTAAGTGGAAACCAGTGTTTTGACAGAGGTGAAAGAGGAGACAGTCACTCTGTGTGGAGAAGAGGAACTGAAGAGCTCGGTCTGGGACGGTCAGCCCAGCGGGGGCTGCAGGGTGTTTGTGTGAAGTCTGGAGGGTCTTTGGGTGGCGGTGACAACATTGGCGTGGTAGGCACGGCTGCAGAGCGCAGCGACCGAGGCCTCAGAAACTGATTCTGTCTTCCACAGTGGGAGGCAGAGCAAGATGTGGATGGCCCGACACACACCCGAGCTGCCCAGAGCACATGCAGAGAAGTCTGCGAGGGAAACTGGGACCAAGCAGCCCTAGAAGAAGAAGGTAAAGGAGACAAGCAACTTTAGTCTGCTGATAAGAAGACTAAATGGAAAGTGAGGATGTGGAGACTGCAAATTGCACTTTCAAAAAGGACGGCTGTGAAGAAGAGAAAGGTAGGGATCGTGTGTGTGTGTGTGTGTGTGTGTGTGTGTGTGTGAATGTTACATGTGTGTGGTATTTTTTTAAACAGGAAGTCCTTCTGCTGCCTCAGTGCCTACACAATGAATGAATCAAAGTAGAAAAGAAGAAAAAAAAAGTAGAAAAGAAGAGATCCCAACTATAGATGTGAAAAATAGTTTAATTAAAATGATTTGCCTATAATATTGAAATATATTTCAAAAGATTAAATTTGTCCTTTGGAAATATAATTTTGTTACAGAATATATAACATGAGACCAAATTCAAAATGCCAATCTTTCTACATTCAAAAGACATAATAACTCCACTGTCAGAATTAATAAATAAGCACAACTAATTGTGTGTCACAAACTTTGAAAAGACAGGAGTGGGAATCCAGAGGTTGAATTCAAGGACCAGAATCATGAAACAAGTGCCCTCCACGTTCTGTAGAGCCTCCCAAGGTAACATAGCTTGTCTCCACACCAACGATCAATCTAGAGAAATGGGAAAGGCAGGGCAGGTTTTAACATTTAGTTCTTGCTCTTATAGGTCGTTAAAACCATGAGTAATCCAAGGCCCAGTATGGACCCTCAAGCTTAGCTCATTCCTCCTTGCCTGATAAGCCTACGTTGGCTAATGTCCCACAGCATCTGTCCTGCTTTCCTTCAGGATTGCTTACACTGTGGCTCTTCTAATACATAGTACATTCAGCCTACAAAACAATAGCCAAGTTTTTGGGGTTTTTTTACTTATTTATTTTTGGCCTGCTCAGCCCACCCTGAGGGCAGGGCTGGTGCAGTATGTGGTGCTGGGGATTGAACTGCCGTCCCCTGCACCTGCCTAAGCTTGCCTAAACTTGCTTAAGCAGGCACTTTACACCACTGAGCTATCTCGCCAACCCAGTAGCCAAGTTTTAAAAGTGTGGATTTCTTACTGAATGTAAAGAAATGCAAATAATACCTCCACTATGGGGTAAACAGTAAAATAAACTTGGAAGGCCAGTTATTTCTACAACTATGATTGTAAATAGTTGGAAGGGAAATTTCAATGAGCTGCAATCCATGGGATTTTTATTTGGCTATTGATTATTATGAATGCATGAAAAAACTGACTTATACTCAAAGTATGTTTGTTTGACTGTAAGAAGATGAGAACTATAGGCATTTTATCATTGCAGCAGTGACCTCAAGAAGAGTTGCAAATGACAAACCAACCTTCATTCTTTTTGCCAGAGCAGTTGCAACCTCTGCAGCCAAACTTGAAGACAGAAGGAAGATGTGCAGACACCACCTGAAATCAGCTTCCCCTGCCTGCTGCTGAGCACGCGAATGAACACAAGCAGTCTCTTTGGAACTCACAGCCATGCTGGCTGGAAGTGATTACTTGGGAAGCAACAGACCTACCAAATTGTTGTCTATGAGTCAAACTCCTTTCATGTATTTTTAAATGATAAATTTCCTTTATCTTTTTCCATTATATCTAAAAATACTTTTCAATAAAATATGCAAATCTAATTCTTAGCTAAAGACAAGTGCTGGAAAGAAAATACCCTTCTGTTGATAACTTTTTTTGTTTAACAGTGCTCTTCTAGACAGCAAAATACATAAGCTATAATTGTCTCTTTGTATAGAACTTGTATCTTTGATCTTTGTCCATGTTAAGTAAACCAGTGCTGCACGTAAATATTTGGCCGAACCACATCCCAGAAACAGAGTTTAATGTGAGCAAGAGCTGCCAGGGCCTGTCAGGTCTACTGTTTCATTCTCAGAGCATAAAAGACATCTTGGCAAGCAAAAGACAGTAAAAATGTATTCAATGAAAAAATTTGCTTCATTAATTAATCTTCAATAAAATAATCCAAATGACTTTAGCTTTGAACCAAGGCTCTTAAATTCTGGTAACGGACTAAACAGAAAGATATATTGACTTTTAAGTAAAGTTGTAGCTTTAATATTATGAATTAAAATTAATATAAACAAACATGAAAAAGACACAAAGTGCAGAGTTACTACTCAAATCTAGGCCTTTTAACAGTAACTTACGCCTTTTGACTATAAAACGGGCACTTTTGCATGCACTATATACATTAGTATGATCTACACGCATTGTCTTGCTGTCGTCACTATGGCTTGAGCTTGGCCTGTCCCCTCCAAACTCATGCTAAATGTTTTGCCAATATGGCAGCAACTGAGTGAGATCAGCATTGTTCTTATGGAAGGGGCTGGCTCTTGCAAGAGGAGGTTACTGTGAAGCGAGGCTGCTCCTCGTGTCTTGTCTTCTCTGCGGATACTCACTTGCTCTCCCAATTTTCCTCCATGAATGGAAGACTCGAAAGTTCTCACCAGGAGCTTCCACCTTTCTTTTGTGCTTCCAGTTCTGCGAAGAAAGTTGTTGGTATTTCAGCGAAATGGCTTTCAGTGAGATAGCTCTTGGTAACACAGCCATTTCAAAACTATTCTGTCTCCAAGAATATCTTTCTGTTTTCTAACCTCCTCTTTGATCACATAAGTTACAGCTCTGCAGCTTTGGTCGTGGAGTTCTTCCGTCCCTTTGGTTAGGTTGAATCCCAAGGAGCCTGAAGATATTGTGCTCACAAAATCACACTGAGAGTGAACAAATAGGATTATATAAAATTAGCTTCTGCACAACAGAGGAAATAATTCACAGAATGAAGACACAACTTACACCATGGCAGATACTCAGCCAGCTAGTCCTTTGATAGACAAATAATATCTAGAATATATAAAAACTCAACAAACATGCCAATTGATCCTGTCAAATGTGGACCAATAAACTGAACTGACACATCTCAAGAGTTCAGTTGGCCAGCAAGTACATAAAAAATGCGTGATCTTTACCACTACGGAATTGAAAATCAAAGCAGCTGAGGTTCCATGCTCCCCCAATCACCAGGACTTCCACGAAGTTACCCAAAGTGAGGAATGATGGTGAGGTCCTAGGAAAAAGGAGCCCCTCGACATACATGGTGGAGATACAAGTTAGTGTAGCCACAATAGAAATCAGTATGGCAATTCCTCAAAAACTGAAAAATTAAAATTTTATTTATTTTTTCATTCCAATTTTATTTAAAGTTTTTATTCTCAGTGATACACCTGAGAATATCTTTTTGTATCTTTGATATTTTATGGAGAAATAAATAGCAATGAGACAGTTTCAAAACCAATTACTAGCACAGTTTAAATAACTAATACATTGCATATTGTTGTCTTAGTGGATCTTCATTGTACAAGATGCAGACATGATATCCTGTCCACAAACACTATTAGAACAAATTTCTCTATTCATTGAATTAAGAGAATGCAGCTTTGTATCTATCCTATTTTGAACATACAGATACAAAATGGTTGTTCATTTATATCCCTCTTTTTGTTTTATTTTGTCAGAGAAGGGTATTCCATTGTCATTTAAATACTGTAGGTGCGTGAATTCAGCAAAATGTTCCCATATAGTCCAGTAGGCCATAATAGTACTGGGTTTTCCGTAGGACTGACAATGTCAGGAGTTTTTGACTTGAGCCTTTTACAGCTCAGCACATTAACATGGCTTTACTTTTTAATACTTTGTTTTTATACTTTTCTGCTGGCTGGTTAAGACCAAGATAAAGCAAGACCTCTATAACAAGAAATGTAACTTTCATCTCTGATAAGGTCAGTGAAATCCCCTCAGGATTGATCCTGAGATCCTGTACCTCAGATTATAGATCCTTTGTGAGTGTCAGCCATGTGGATGAGTCACGGCCATTTCCTGGCCAATGTGCTCTCTGTGAAAGCCTGAGAGAATGTTTTCTCTCCATGTGACTCTCCTTGGACACAATCTATATCATGTGATGTTTTTTGAAGGGGAAAAATATACAGGAATAAAAAGAGCCTTTTAAAAGCAAGCCAATCAGAGAACCGACTGAGCAGCACCACCCACACTACAAGCCAAAAACGGGGTGAATGTCACACGACTCAACAGGCAGCCTCAAGGTTCAGATCATCTGTTGCTTGATTCTGGCAGGCAGCGGGCGCTAGGGTGGACTCGAAATCTTGCTTGCTCACCCCTGGCCCTTTCTCCAAGGAAGGCCCTGGAGGGTGAGAGTCCCTCTGGGTGGGGTAGTCCCGGAATTCGGGGAGGGCATCCCCCGCACGCACCTGCACCTGCTTCCTCACTGTTACCCTAACTTCCTCAGCGCTCCAGTAGGGGAAACTTCCCCACTCAGCTGGATCCAACTTCCCTTTACCTTTCCTGCCCACACAAGGAGCCTGCAATCCGCTCCTTGGGCGTCACTGAGCGCGCCCCTCACGCTTCCTCCTTAGCTGAAGTTCACAGTCTTAGCCCCGTGCCTCAAGCAATTAACTAAAAGCTGGCCGATGAGTCAGGCGAAGCAGCTTCTGAGAGCGTTTCATGCGTATCAGCTCCTGGCTGCAGCATTTGTCCCTAGCATAATCTTGAGGACTGGTTTCTAAGTGAGCAGCGAGATATTCCTGCCCCAGTGTGGGAGAGGGTAGATTTAAGAAAAGCTTTGAGGTAGTTTCCAGCTGCCACAATAAAAGCAGGAAGAAATAGATAAGCAAATTCTAAAGAATACTCCTTAATTTCCATAATAAATAAGTCCCTACGCCAGAAAGGTCCCTTCCTAACCAGGCCTGAAAGGAGTGCTTACCTTTGGCCAGCTCATCCATCGCACCTGTACTTGTTACTTACCCAGCAACAAACAGCAACTAAATGCACTACACGGGCGTTCTAGATGCGTGGGACGTGGAAGGGAAGAAGAAAAATGTCCGGCCTCGTGGACTTTACATTTTATATCTTACTAGAAGAATTACAATGAACAAATACCTAAGTGAAAATTCTCGTTATGCATTACCAGGTGAGAGGGAAAAATTGATTAGGAGAAAGAGCCAGTGAAGAAATGGTGCTGTAGTGGTGGAAAATAAATGCAGACTGGCACACTGTGGAGATCTGTGTGGAAATTCCTCAAAAGTCTAGGCTTGGAGCTCCCATTCCACCAGCTAGTCCCCTTCTGGGTGTTCTTCCAGAAGAACTGAAAGCATCATATCGTGTTTGTAGCAGTGCAATTTGTCATAGTGAAATCTTGGAGACAACCCAAATGCCCATCATCTCAAGACTGGATAAAAAGGATGCGGTATTTTTTATGTAATGGAGGATTACTCAGCTATGAAAAATAAACTCAAGGTTTTTATAGGTAAGTGGGTGCAACTAGAGACCCTACTAGTAAGTGAAACAAATCAGACCCTCATGCACAAATATCATATTGTCTCACTAGTGTAAAAACTGAAAGAGTAAATAAAATCTGAAAGGTATAATAGATACTGGAAAGGTTAAGAATCTCTTCAAAGGGAGGGAACAGCTGGGATGAAACAAAAGAGAAAAGACAGGAAAAAGGAAGAAGAAAAGAAACATATATATGTATACACACAGGCTAGTCTGGGTAATTGTGCTGTTGATTTCTACTGGTCTATTGACAGTAGCAGTTAATGCTTAATTTTTTTCTTTCCTTTTTATTTTTTATAAGTTTTTTGACCAATTTTGCCTGCTTCTATCTGGTAACTTCAACAGCTTCTTTGTAGACAACAATATTCATTGTATAATTATATCCATTTTGTAACCATTGTTGAATTCCTATCATTGTTTGGTTTAGTGAAATTCTGTATCATTTCTAATGTATTTTTTATTATCTTAAAAATGAATAAGGCCAGGAAGGGCATGAAGAGGAGATACTGTTGGACAGAAACCTGAACACATAGAAGGGGAAAGCTATTTAGAGGAAGAGTTTTCTAATCAAAGTCAAATGCAAATACAAAAGCTCCACAGGAGAATGGCTAGTGTATATAAGATGCAAAAAGCAGGTGAGGGCCGGGGAGATAGCTCAGCAGCATAAGTGCCTGCCTGGCATGCACAAGGTCCTCAGTTCAGTCTCTTGTATATAAAAGAAAAAAAGATGAGAGTACAGGAGGGAATGACATGTGTGACTATACCGAAAACTCCAAATCTCAAATTCTGATCACCACTATTCTTCATGTCTAAATTTAAATAATCAATCAAGCAGAAAGAGACCTATGACAAAGTTAATATCATAAAATAAAAACCCTGACTGAAGAGTCTCCCAATGCTAGGCACAAAAGGAACAGTATACAGAACAGAGGAAAAAAAATAATTTTCATGGTTAACTTGTTAAGTTTTGAGAGATCTCCAATTGCTACTCAATCTGCCTCAGATTCCTGGGCGTGAGAAATCATCGCCTCTCAGCTTCCACATAGCTGGGATTACACGCGCACAGCCCCATGCCTGGCTCATGGTTCACAGTGTGATTGATCGGCTGTTACAGCCATGAAATAAAACCAGGCAATGGCATATGAAAGATGGGTGCTGTAGAAATGAAGCTCTTAAATAGCTACTTTGAACTTTACACATATAACAGTGGTATTCTTAATGAAATAGCGTTGATCTGAGCCAAAGGCCTAGGTAGTATTTCCGACAAAAGCTCTGAGCACTGCCTTTGCTTCCCTGTTGAGCAGAAGGCTATCCAGGATCACACCAATCGCACACTTGATTAGAAACTTGATTAGGAACTAGCCGTCCGTACTTAACTGCCAAGTCAAGCTCTTAGCTTTACTCCGATGAACCTCAAGCTCTTAGCTTTACTCCAATGAACCAGATACTGTGTTTGGAAACAAACATAGCAGTGCTTAAAAGTACTTATTTATACTCACTTTGAGCACTGAGGAGATTTCCACAAAGTTTCCCGAAACTAACATCTCCCTTTTATTGAAAACCAGAGACTGTGAGGGATGGATATAGGCGCAGCAGGAACAGAGGGTCTGAACAAAAAGTGTTGCTAAATTGACATCTCTCTCAACACTACCTTCACGGGCCGATTTCTTGATGACAGCCGTTCTTTCTCGAGTGAAATGGAATCTTGGTGCTGTTTTAACTGGAATCTCTCAAATGACTGGTGATGTTGAATACTTTTTCATCTATTTGTCATTTGCATTCATCCAGGAGGTGTGCATTCATTTCAGACACCCATTTTTAGATTGCGTCTCTATACTTGGGAGGCCTGAATTTTTAATTTCTTTATATGTTCAAATTTTTTTTTTCAGAACCAGGGATTGAACTCAGACCCTTGCACTTGCCAGGGAAGCGCTTATTCCACTGAGCCATCTCCCCGGCCCCTGTATGTTCTAGATTTTAACCCTGTGTCTCTGGGAAACTGGCTAAGACGTTTTCCACTCTGTGGGTTCTTTGCACGCTGCTGGTGATTGCTTTTCCTGTGCAAAAGCTTTTTAAAAGGGTGAGATTCTAGTTGTTGGTTCTTTTTATTATTTCCCATGTGATCTGATTTATTATATTTTGCAAAAAATCATTGCCTGCACCTATGTCGTCAAGAGCTCTACCTATTTTATTTTCTACTAGACTTAGTTTCTGTTTTCATATTTCTTTATTTTTGATCTTTAATAAAATAATGTTAATTGGAAAAAATTCTAGCTATAACCATAATGGCTTGATTATATGGCATTTATGTGGAGAAATATCATAAACAAGGCAGTTACGCAGGAAACTGCTTTTGTACTTGTTTATTTATTTTATTATTCTTTTTGGTGGTACTAGGGATTGAATTCAGGAGCTTGTGCTTACCAGGAGAGCACTTATCCACTGAGCTATCCCCCCAGCCTCTGCTTTCATATTTAGAGCTTTGACCTATCTCAACTGTACTTTAGTACATGATGAAAGGTCTAATTTTTAGTCGTTGGCACAGAGGAAGCAGTTTTTCCGGCATCATTTATCTTTCTTCCGGTGAACATGGTCAGCCCAGTTTTTGAGGATGAGTCGGCTGAGTGTGGTGGGACCTGCCTCTCAATCTTCTGATCTTCAGACCTGTCTTTTGCCGGTACCATGCTGATTTTAGTGCTGTTTTGTAATACAATTTCCACTCAGGGATGGTGATGCTCTCTGCCTTGCCTTTGTTTCTGAAAAACTGCTTTGGCTACTCTAGGTCTTGTCTGGTTCCAAATGAATTTTAGGAATGCTTTCTTAAGGTGTTCTAACAATGGTTTGATTGGGATTGCATTAAATCTGAAAAGCAACATTGGGAGTATGACCATTTTCACTGTTATGGTTCTTCGTACCTATGAGCTACTATGAATGCTTTTTATTTACTGGTATCCTCTTGATGACTTTTTATGGTGTACTGTAATTTTCAACAAATGTATCTTTTACTTCCTTTGTGAGATCAATTCCTGCATATTTCATTCTTTCAATGTTATTGTGAAAAGTGTGTTTTTTTGTAATTTCTCTCTCAGTGAGTTGTTGTTTATGTACAGGAATGTCACTGATACATGGTTGTCATGAAGATGCCAAGCAATAGCATGCTGGTGGGGTTGTGGGGAAGACCCTTTTCCACTGTTGGCAGGTGTATAGACTGGTACAAGCACCATGAAAATTAGTGTGGAGATTGCTGAAAAAACTAAGATTACAGATTCCATTTAACCCAACTATTTTCCTAGCAGGCATTTTTCTGGAAGAATTAAAAAGAATATGTCATAGTGATATACACACATTAATGTTTATAGCAGCAAAGTTTGTAATAGCTAAAGCCAGGAAACAACCCAAATGCCTGTCAACTGAGGAATGGATTTTTAAAAGATGTAGGTTTTTGAAAAATACAATGGAGTAGTTCTACTCAGCCATAAAGAAGGATAAAATTGACACATTTCTAGGTAAATGGATGCACTGTGAGACTATACCATTAAATAAATTGGACACACATATAAATATTACACTGTCTCAGTAGTGTAAAAACTGAAAAAGTAAATAAGAATCAAAATGCACAATAGATAATGACAAACAGGAAGCAATTGCTTAAAAGGAAAGAGGAACTAAAGAAGGGTAAGCAAAGGAAGGGAGAAGGAAAAAATGATAAAAGATGGATAAAATGGTCTTGTGCACAAGGAGCACTACATCTGCAGCGTAGCTCAGTGGCGCTGCTCAGGGTGACCACCAATTCGCCAACATGCTGGGTGTGTCGCTCTTCTTGCATATGTTCTCTGTCACTACGTAGCCTCGACAATCCCTAGAAACAGGAATGAAAGTGGTGCTTTCGCCACCCCAGGGTGGAGGGACATAGTCTGAGGCCAGATGGAAGGAGTGAAGGACCTTCACGCTTTGCTTCATGCCTCTGCCCATCCCAAATTACAAAGCAACTACACCTGAGATTTCTAAACACTTTTTATTTCCTCCAAGTCTCCTTTTATGGGAGGTGGTGGGGGTGCAGGGAGGCGGCTCAGCCCTCCTGAGGGTGGATCTGGTGCTGGGGACCCATCCACAGTCCCCTGCCTGCCTGTGCTTGCCTAAGCAGGCACTTTACACTGCTGAGCTGTCTCGCCAGCCCCTCCTCAGAGTCTTGTTAACCGTATGGAGCAAGAAGTTGCCACTGAGTAGAGCCCAGTATGGAGGCTACTTTCTTTTCTATTTTCTACCCCAGAGGGATGTCACCACCTCGTAATGCAAGCATGTGCTAGAACCAAATAGAAACTGAAAACTGTACTGCCTTGGAATAAACATTATTTGTTCCACTCAAGTCAAATGAAATTCAAATACCCCCAAATGGTGTGGGAAATATTTCCTGCCTTCACCGCACTCTATAAGAAGAACTTTGCTCAACAATAGTAAGAGTAATAGGAGCAATCACGAAGTATTTATTTGCTATCCTGGAAATACTTAGGGGTGAAGAACAGAAAAAACACTTTCACTAATGATTAAAGTCCAGAGAGGGAATTAGGTAGCCTGGGATAGCCCCTGTATCGACATACTCCAAGGGCCATTCTGAGGGAATTCCTTTCACTAGTAAATACTGTTTTTCTTCTGTATTGCTTTTCTTTTCCTAATAAATTTGCAAAGTTCTTTACAGTAAACCCCACTATAATTCAAGTAGCATATATTATGACATTTAGGCAGACAGGCACTGAGAAATGCATGTTTTTGGTTTTAAGCACTTTTTTCTTATTTCTAGTTCCTAGGGATAACTATGATACATGATAGATTATTTGTTTATCTATGATTAGTATGCTTCGGACTTTATAAACTGTCTTACCACATTTCTTAGGTCACAGGATCCACTATGTGACTTACACTAGACTGCAGAGTTTGAGGAACACAAGTTTATCTCTCAGTAATGGAGACTGGAAAGTCAGAGGTCAAGATTCCTGATTTAGTTCGCAGTGAGGGCTCTCCTCCAGGCTTGTAAGGGCTGTCTTCACATCAGCTCCCCACACCATCTTCCCAGAAACTTGGTCAATGCAAAAGGATCTCACGACGGAGGCCAAGAGGGCAATCACTGACCGGTTCTCCAGTGAGAACAGAGAAGTCCAAACATCGACCAGTGAGAACCCAGAGAAGAGCCCCTAGTCCCGAGCTTCCCCCGACCACCATTCCTGAAATAAATGCTTCTTCTTACATACGTA
>NW_004524660.1:8205851-8228654 GCF_000260255.1 Octodon degus | reverse complement strand
TTAATTGAATCTTTACATGCACTCTAAGGAAAAATTCCAATTATCTTTCCCATATCAAGATAAGAAAATAGGGGTTTAGTAAAATTATCTCTGCCCTCTTCATATACTAAATGCTATAGCATTTTTTTTCCAAAATTTGTTTTAATTAACTTCCCCTCTGTTCTACTTTCAGTTGAGGCTATTACTATATATCTCTCGCATATTAATTTTTTTATGTATTTAGGACAGGGTCTTCAGGGTCTCACTACATAGATCAGACTCAAAGTGCTTCTGCTGTTTTCAGCTTTCCAAGTGCTGGGATTACAGGCAGACGCCACCACACCCAATCTCCATCGCTGTCCCAGTGTGCCCCTGGGGTGGAACCAGCACAGCAGGCTGGGGATTCAGCCCTGGCTGAGCTATCTGGCTGACCCTCCATATTAAATTATTGACTTAATATTAAATTAGAAGTTTAACTCACTATCTCTGAAATTGCTTTCTGTTTAATATGTTTGAAGTAAAAAATACATATTGTAGGTTTACCTGAGAAATAAAAATTATTCTCAGAGGAAATGTTCTATTATTTAAAGATTTTTTACTGGATAGTAGGAATTTAGTTTAGACTACCGAAATTTCAGATAGGACAAAAACCTAAAAGAAGTAATTTTGCCATATTAAACATTTTCCAAATGTTGGTATGCTTTTGTTCTTTAAAGAAGGATAATGTAAATAAATTTTTCAGTTTATTTGCTTAATATTTGCACTCAAAATAATATTTTAAGGTAATTTTATCTTTTAATAATGCTGTAAACATATTGTGGCAAAATTGCTTGGAATTAACTGCTCTCATGCGAAGTGCACCACAAAATCAACGGCTTCATAACATCTCTGTGGAATGACTGAGGGATTTTAAAACTCACACTAAACATCTGTTTGTTTCCTGAAGAAAAATATCATTGAGGCTGTTTTTGCAAATGTTAATCAGTGACTCCTCAGCTATCAATTAGCACAAATGATAAATCTCAGTGCTTTCCTTTGCCTTGACGGGACAAGGTGAGGACAGCCTGGGCTGCCGGCCTTCCCGCGCAGGTCAGCGTGCTGCACACTGCCCTCTCCTCAGGCGCTCGTGGTTGTGCTTGTGTCATTTTCTCTCGCTAAAGATAAGACGTAGAATTTAAGGCCAAGTTAGGAAAACGAGTTTTCAGAAAAATTTTCAATGAAGCATCAAATAAAAAGGCCAACAGATGTATTTTATCACTTCCAAATACACAGATGTCTTTGGTAACATGAAAAATATTTGTTTGAAATCAAGACAAAGAACTTGAACTCCGAAAAATAACCATTTTCAGTTTTCCCAAGTGTTATTAGTGTAATTAATTAGCTACTCAAAAAGGAATAGGGGAGGGCCAGACAGATAGCTCAGCAGATTAAAGCACCTGCTTAGGCAGGCGGAGGGGCCTGGTTCGATTCCTGGTGTGCACAGCCAGTCCCACCCCCTGGGAGTTCTGAGACAGACTGAGACTGGGCGTGGTGGTGCATGCCTGTAATCCCAGCGCTTGGGAGGCTGAAAACAGGAGAATCACTCCTAGTCCAATCTGTGTAGTGAGACCCTGTTAGACCCTCTACTAAATACATAACGAAAGGAAAGAATGAAAAGAAGGAAGGAAGGAAGGAAGGAAGGAAGGAAGGAAGGAAGGAAGAAAGAAAGAAAGAAAGAAAGAAAGAAAGAAAGAAAGAAAGAAAGAAAGAGGGTCAGGGAGATGGCTCAGTAGAATAAGCACTTCCCTGGCAAACGCAAGGGTACGAGTTCAATCCCTGGTTCCAAAAGAAAGAAAGAATATATCCCAATAGTCTGCAACCAAAAAGTCTTGTGTTTTGAACATATTTTAGTCTATTAATATCTAGACTTTCACTTGTTCACACTAAAAAGGCACATTTCAACTGTTTTCAGCCTCCCAAGCACTGGGATTACAGGCGTGTGCCACCACGCCCAGTCTCAGTCCCTGTCTCAAAGCTCCCTGGGGGGGCAGGGCTGGCACGGCAGGCCAGGGATTGAATCCTGGTCCCAGCGCCTGCCTAAGCAGGTGCCTTAATCTGCTGAGCTATCTGGTCAGCCTTTGTTGGGATGTTTTCATACAAATTTCTGTTAGGATTTGCTTCACAAAAATGATACACTACACAGGAGAACTGACCATAATAAAAAACACAGATTGTGGTAGAGATTCCTTTTAGCACAGGAATAGAGAATTATCTGTAGTGGAAGACAAAAAAGTTTTTAGCACAAGAGTCACTTAGCTAAATTTTAAAAGCTAAAACCACATTATTTTCAGCCTTGAAGAGGGAGTAGAGAGTTCATAAAAGTAGAAAGGCATAAATAAATACCAAGCAAATCACTGAAGGGTAAAACACATTCAATAAGAATATTTTGTTCTTTACTCTTTTATTACATTATTGGACAATAAAATGAAGATTTTTAACTTTATGAAATGGATTGCACGTGTTAGTACTTCATTTGGAGCACTGCTGAGATAGAGCCACTCATTAACTGGTTTTTCCAGTTGGTAGGCTCATCTGATGAGAAAAGTTATTTAAATACTACATGGATTGAATAACTAATCATGTACAAAACATGGCGCTGTCCGTATCAACCTCTGGAAGTGAACTTCTGCCACTCGTACAGCCACGAGCATCAAAGCGGCATCTCCCGACCTTTGGCCACAGCTTTTGAACCAGAGGTCAGCACCTGAGTAGAGACGCTTTCCCTGGTGCAGCGCAGGTGCACGAGCTGGTGCTAGTCCTCCGGGCTAGCGGATCCCCGGCTGCTCTTCTTTGTCTCAAATCTTTATGAGGACTTGCAGATCTCTTCACAGTCACATGTATCAGCAACAAAGTGGATGCCCCAGTTGTCAGGACAGCAGCCTTCCTGGTGAGCGGCTAGAACCCCTGGATTGCTGTGCCCTTGCGTGGCCTGCCGTCCTAAGGAATTCTGAACCATCTTACGAACAGTCTTACACAAATCACCAAGCTTTGAGTGATAGCGGAGAATAGTCTACGTAAGTGACACTTTCAGTTGCTTTCTGTTCCTTCCCTCATGTAAAGTTAAATAAACTTACATTGGTGTCATATTTAGGCAAGTACAGTTTATTCCTTTTACAGACTACTGAGCCAGAAGCCCAGAAACTGAATGTCTGAGATGACTTATTTGGACATACGCTGATGCTTTCTGCAAGTCGGCATACACTCATTGAATATCATTTTACCAGCAGTTGTTCAAGACTCTTTAGAGTCCTTCTGGCTCTTATGGAAATGGTTCACCAATGGATGATAAATTAAGAAAATTCCCCCAAGCGAGCAAGTATTCCTGTGGATCCAGCAGCGACATCCAGAGGTTTAGAATACGTGCCCAGGAGTACAGTCATACTTCTCCAACAAAGCGCTCTTCTGGAAGTTTGTTCTGAATCTTTCCCAGTGGGGAAAACTTCCAAAAATTGTGAGCTTCTTCTTTAAAATATAACATCCCAGCTTATTTCATATTATGAAAGAACGGGAGTTAGAAACCAGATAAAGGCATTTCACAACACCTACACCGCCACATTCAGGGTATGTCTCTTGCACACAATTCCCTACGACGGTGGCAACGGCAATAAAAGAACCTGTTTCAGGACCAGTATGGTGTCTTACTCACCTCTGTGCTTTGAGATTTTAAAACCCCATAACAGCTGTTCAGTGAGAAGATGTTTAACTCATTTGAGGCAACTATTGCAAATCTTATCACATTGTTATAAAACAATTGTTATTATTGTCAATTGTGAAGAGTTATTACAATTCAGATACTCATGCAGCAGACTATCCCATGGCCATTATCTGAGGTATGCACATACAGATTCATGCACTGAGCATGACATGTACATGTTCAGTTCCATGATCTTATGTGATGACCAGTATACAGGTGATTGTACACTGACTAAATCACCATAAAGTATGTGACACTGTATGTGTGTACATATATGTGTGTGTATATATAGATATGTGTGTATGCACACTTATATATACTTCTTCTTAAATATATACCTCTCCTTAGATATAAACTTCAATACAACTTTTACTAAAATAACCAGGATGTACATTGCATGTATGAAAGAATTTAAAATTTTTACATCTTTGTCATGAAGACTGGAAAACATCATATCATCTTTTATTTTGTTATCATCTTATCCTTAATTTAGCAATTTTATACAAACCTATTGTTTTAAAGACAGTATAAAGTGGGCTGCAGAGATCACTCGGTGGTCTAAGCACCTGCCCAGGCAAGTGCAAGGACCTGGTTCCGTCCCTGACAGCAGATGCCATGTCAGCCCTGCCCCAGACACGCCAAGCCGGCCACCAAGTCTGGGCAGTGGTGCACACTGTAATCCCAGCACTGGGAAGGCAGAAAAGAGGAAGATCACTAGAGTCCAAGCTGCATAGTGAGACCCTGTACCAAACACATAAAATAAAAAGTGAATGAATAAATAAAACAAAAGTAATATAAAGAAATAATTTAATGCCAATATGCATCACATAATCTTCATTCAGTTTCTTTTTTTCAAAACTTGGTACAGTGCCTAATTAATAACAGTTTATTTGACATTCTGGAAACTTAGGTTATAGAAATAGAAATACAGGGGAAAGCAGAAGAAATAAATGAGAAAAAGGTATTTACAATACATAAAATTAGTGTTTCATTTGAAGTCACATTTTTAAAAATATTCAGCTAATCAATTTTCATAGCAGTCTCAGAATCAAAAATATGGAAAAGGATTTTAATATTTTATAAAAATGCAGTCTGCATGATAATATGTCTTGCACGTGGGGTGTTTTAATTATTTTCACTTTCAGTTTTTCTCATTGCTTTTATAGATTTGATATTATGCCAACAGGAACATCTTCCAGCTGAACAAATAGAGTCCTCTGCACTTCACTGGAGCATTGCAATTACGCTGAAGATAATTTTAAAATAATGTACAGTTTTGGCTAAAGACTAGATAGGATTATTATTTAGCACATGCCAATTCCTCTACTCTTGGTGAATCATTTGGGAAAGATCTACATCTTCATTAACAGTTTCTCATTGCTCTGAGAATACTTAAATCAAAGGATGATTAATTCAGTTTTATATATATTATATAATATATATTTATACATAATAGCTATATGTAATATGTACATATATATTTAAGCTATAGGTAGGGTCATTATTCTTGTGCTCCACAGCATTCTAAAATAGGAAATAGCTTAAAGATATAATCATTAGTTTTCTATTTTGATCTTCAGTCTGGAAATTGATTCTTCTCTGTAATGTATAGTCATCAGCATGCTTTTAAAAAACAGACGTAGCTAAATAAAAACTGAACTTGCAAGAGTACATCTGAAAATAATTTTAAAAGCATAGATTTCTGCATGCTGCATCTTATAGGACAGTACACTTCCAAACGCAAAAGCATATCTTCGGTCCATTGCTGCCCCATTTAAAAATCAACTCTACATTTTCAATATTCAACTACAAGTTACTATTAATTGTCACTTGGTAGGGGGGTGTGCACTGTCACTGCACGCTCCAATTAATTATAGTGATGAAGATTAGATTTCATCTGTTTGTAGTCGCCAGTTAAGAGCTAAGTGCAGTGTCAGTTTATGTAAATCATCTACGTGTCAGGCTGAGGTTTTCTTGTCTGTTTCTACTATAGCCCGTGAGACAACACTCTTTTGGCTTTGACACTATAAATGAAAACCTCTTCACTTGTAATCTTAAACATAATAATTGAATATCTCTTTGGTTTGATTCATTTTTCTCCTATAGTTAAAAAGAAAATCTATTCTTTTCTTAAAGCTTTTCTCCTTAGCTTGGCCTTCAGCCCATGATCTGCTGCTTCAGCTGGTGCCAGTTTGGCTCCTGGTTCTCAGGATGTTGTGTGCTTTGATAAGCCACATGGCCAGAAGAAATTTTGACAATTTATTGACACAAACACCTGCTGCTTTTTCCACGCCAAAGGCATAGACTCTCCCTCAGTTGTGCATTTGCTCGGTGACAACACTTTTTTAAAAATCTTGATAGAGAGAAATCCCTGAAATTTTCAATTAGTGCTAAAACAAAATATAAAATTCTGCTCATTTTGTTTCTGAACAAAATGACACCAACAAATAGTTAGGAGAAGGCCTGTGAGTTCTCATGAACACATTGCCTCACCGCGCTCCTTCCAGGCAAGGCCTTTCCTTGCCCAATTGCCTCTTGCTCGTAGCTTACACGTTTCTTGCAATTTGATTTTAATCTGCAGTGTTAGTACTTATTTTCCTGAATAAACATGACTAACTTGGAACATCTCTGAATGAAAGATACAAAAGGTTATACAACCTGAAACTTTATGGGAGTCACCATGATGCCACAAGTGGAAAATTCCACACCTGATCTCATGGGATGAGCTGCAGTCAAAACACAGGTGCAAAGGCCAGTTTATGTGCTGTTCTCAATGGGAAAAGGCATTTTCAGCCCCTTCAGCTGTGGTAGATCTGTGAGAAGGGCCTAGACTTTCCTTTGTAAGCCTGCTCACAAAGTGTAATAAAAAGGCACACATGTAGGCCAGATGCACCGTGGCACCAGGCCCCAGTGTGACTGAGACCTATGTGTGCTCCTTAGTTTTTTTGTTTTGTTTTCCTTTGCTTTGGTTACTTCTTCTCTGCTCTATGGTGCAAATATATTGCTGAAAGTGTCACAGAAGGCCTGTGGATTTCCCGGTGGATAACGCTGGTATGAAGAAGAAGAAGAAGAAGAAACACTCATGTCTATTTGCATTCATCTGCAGCAGAGGAAGTCAAGCTTTTGGAGCAACTGGATATGGTAGTGTAAAACGTCATACAAAAGACTCTTGCTGGAATACGCGCTACATACAGTAAAAACCTGAAGAAACAAGGATAGACTTGAAATTCTGCATTGAATGTGATCATCTAAGTTAACAAAAATAAAAGAATTGCAAAAAGCTACAAGTGGAGATCTCGATCATGCATCAAAAGACAGGAACTTTACCAATCCAGAAACACCTTGATCCTGAAACAAGAAAAGACACATTACAATGATCTACAATTTGAGGAAATAATTAATATTGAACAGAAATACAGGAAAGGACATGATATTAAATTTAAAATTTGTGGTGATAAAGCATCTACTGAAAACAAAGTAGAGAGAAATTCTTTGATGAATTTTCTGAAGTCATTACTGACAAAAGTATAATGACACAAAAAAATCTATAATGTAGTAAATTCTTGCACTTTCTCAGAAAGATATTCACTATAGCAAGTGAGACAAGCCTATGAAGAATTCAGGAGGCCAAGGGCAGAACAAATCAGCTTAAATATGTCAGCTCAGCAAGCACATCTAGGACTAAATTTGTGTAGTAGATAAAAGCTTGCAGGTGGCTTTAAAGGAGTGAATTTCTCACCAGTCAATTACTTTGCTAATAAAAAAGCATGAATAACCAGGGTCTTCTATTCTGATTTCACACTTTACACAAGTGGTGTGCTTGTGTACTATTGTTGAGAAATTCTGTCCAGTATAATCCCTCCTCAGCACTAGAGGTCAAATCTTTTGTCTCTCAACTTATGCTTCTTCTCACTTGAAAAGACAAAAATCAGAAGTCAATCCAATATTTTCTTTAAAACACTAAAATATTCATCATTTAGTGGTTTCTTTGACTTCTTCAAGATTTTCATAATTTTTTTTGCTTTTATTATTTTTTCTTAAATGTTGGATTTACTTTTCATATCACTTTTTCATTTTAATCTGATGACTATTCATTTGTTATGGTACTATATGTATTGTTCATATATATACATATATATAGAAAGAATAATGTTAAGATTTGGTCAAACTAAAAAATTTTTTAAAAAGATTTGGTCAAACTATAGTTTCCCATTCAAATTCAAAAATGTTTGCAAGGTTAAAGAAAGTACAATTGCTAAACAAGTTGTAAATAAAGACACCGAAAATTTAAAATAAAATAAATAATAAAGTTCAGCAAAGAGTAACTCTTCAAGAGTTCTGCTGAGTCTGGCCAACACGCCTCACCCTGAAGACGTCAGGGAGAAATTAAAACCACAGTGACCTGAAGGAGCCTTGGGGAGCCCCACCCTGCACCAACTGACCATGGAGAGAGCCTTGCACAGCTTTGGCCAGACTCATCATCACAGATCCTCCCTGAGCTGTGATTTGCCCTCCTCTCCTTAATGAGGTAGAAATCCCAGTGAAGCCCACAGCAGGAGCTGTGGTGAGCCTACGAGGCCCTCCCACTCCTCTGAGAATCTTGCTGATCTGCACCCTGCACATCCAACATCACTGCAAGAAATGTAAAAAGGAAGGAACAAAAGGCAATCTCAGCCTTCTAGCCTACCCAAAACAAGTCCAGGAGACAAGGTCATAAAAGAGCTTGGAAATTATACATCTGAAATGCAAGAGATCATAGCAATTGAAGTAAAGAAACAACTCCATCGGGCTATGGAGGAAATCAGATCAGAAATAACCTGTCAGGTAAAAAATGAAATGACAAGATCATGAAAGAATTTTCATATGCATCCATGGAAGGCACAGATTTAAAAAAAATAAAAGGGAATAGTAAAATAGGAAAAATAGAAGAATACAAGAAAGATTAGAAAGCATGAAACAGATTCAAACTGATATCCAGGACATTAAGAACTCTACTGAAGGCTGGTAAAACCACTTGAATGAAACAGAAGATAGAATTTAGACCTTGAAGATAGCATTGCCACAAGTGAACATGAAAAGAAACATCCCTTAAAAAGAATAAGACACCAGGAAGTAACAATGCAACAGCAGCAAGATGATGCAAAGAAAAATAATAGAAGATCAATAGGTATCTGGTTCTGGAAAAACTGGCTCTCCACATGAAACTAAAACTAGGCCTGGGTCTATCACCAAGCACTAAACTAAAGTCAAAATGGATCAAAGATCTAGAAACATTAAATCTCCTGGAAGAAAAAAAATAGGTGGAAATCTTGAAGACATAGGGTTAGGCAGAGAGTTTGTAAAAAAAAAAAAAAAAAAAAAAAAAAAAAAAAAAAAGACTGCACTGGAAATACCCCAAAGAATCAACAACTGGGATCTCATTATTGAGAAGTTTCTGAATGTCAAAAGAAATCACTAACAGAGTGAAATGACAACCCAAAAATTGGGGGAAAAATCATAACCGACAATCACACAGATGAAGGTCTTCTATCTAGAGTATATAAAGAACTAAAAAAAAATTTGGTCCCCTAAATTTAAAGACCCAATCCAAAAATGGGCATCTGAGATAAATACACACTTCTCAGAGGAAAAAGTACGAGTGGCAAATAAATACATGAAAAACTGTTCCACAGTGCTGGCCATTTGAGAAATGCAAATTAAAACAATATTGCGATACCATCTCACCTCAGAAAGAATGGCTATCATAAAGAAATCAACTAAAAACAAATGCTGGAGAGTCTGTGGGGAAACAGGACCCCTTCTCCACTGCTGTTGGGAATATAGACTGGTACAAACACTATGGAAAACAGTGGAGACTTCTCAAAAAATGAGGACTGGAAGTCCCATTCAAACGAGCTAGACCCCTTCTGGGTATTTTCCTAAAATAACTGAATGCATCATACCATAGTGATATAAGCGCCCATGATTATAGCAGCACAATTTGTCAATGCCAAATCTTGGAGACAACCAAGATGCTCATCACTTGAGGACTGGATGAAAAAGATGTGGTATGTACAACGGTGTACTACTCAGCTATAAAGGAAGACAAACTCAAAGCCTTTATCGGTAAGTGAATGCAGCTAAAGGTTCTACTCATAAGTGAAATAAGTCAGACCCACTTGTGTAAATATCATACTGCCTCCCTATTGTCAGGACCTGAGAGAATAAATAAAACCTGAAAGGTGTAGTAGTTACAGTAAAATGGAAAGAAATAACTTAAGAATTAAGCAATGAACATGAGAGAAAGGAGAAAAGATAAGAAAAAAGGAAGGGGTGAAACTATATATACAGGATAACTAAAATGATTGTGCGAATAATTTCTATCAGTATTTTTGAAAATGCCAGTTAACGTTTAGCATTTTTACCTTGCCTAACTCTGTATGCTGATATCTATGATCTGAGCAACTACATCGAGGACGGCAATGTGTAACACAAAACCCACGGTTCAATGTCTCCCATCTTGGTCTTCTAAATGTGTTCCATTTCTAATGTCTTATCAATTATCATACTCTCTTTAAAATAATCTTTTAGAAGACAAGGGGAAAAATAAGATTTCTTGTAAGAAAGGCTTAATATTCAATTATTTGTCCAATCTTTCATAACTATGTGTATCTGAGTAACAGATTTGACAATAAAAATAGATAATATAGCAACCACTGTTATTAGCTATTCTTATTTTGAATATCTGTAACATATGTATTGTTGTTTGTTACCTTGTTTCTATCTCTTTTTTCTATTTGTTTTTGCTTTTGTTTTTAATCTTCAGAATAAAATTTAAAAAAACAAAAAGAGTAATAAATATCATCAAAACAGCTGCAGTTAACACAAAGATACAAAAAGAGTATTTCCAGAAGTAGTAGCAGAGAATTTCCGAAGTATGGGAAACGAATCTGATATACAGATAACTGAAGCATGTACAACTAACTCTAGGCAGCCATAATGAAAATAAATCATGACCACGACACATAATAATCAAGATTCCAGTAACAGCCAAAGAACAGAATATATAAGCTATTAGAGAGAAGAAACAGATCACCTATAATGAAAAGCACATCAGAATCACAGAAAATTTCTCAACATAGACCATCAAATCAAGAAAAGCTTGGAGTGAGATATTTTAAGTCCTGAAAGAAAACAACCTTCAACCCATATTGATGTAAATTGCAAAACAAGCTATTAAATTTAATGGAAAGATTAGATACTTGCATGATGAAGAACAACTGAAGAAATTCATTACAACCAAAGCAACTCTACATAGAGTACTGACAGATATTTTAGGAAGAGACAAAGAAAACCACAACATCAGCAATGAAAGAAGAGAACTACAAAGCGGAGCAAATAAAAAAGCAAAAGGGAAAACTAGGGATCCTAAAGTAGGAAAACAACAAGACAAAGATAAGCCAGTTCCTATCAGTTATAACTACCAACATAAATGGCCTCAATTCACCAATCAAATGAAGCGGACTGGCAGAATGGATCAAGAAATATATCCAACAATATGCTGCATACAAGAAACACATTTAACTCAAAAAAATTAATAAAGTGAATGTTGAAGGATGGAAAACAGCAGTCCATGAGACAGGAACCCAGAAATGAGCAGCCATAGCTCTTCTGGTTGCTGACAATGCCAACTTTGAATCAAGTGTTAGTGAAGGAGACAAAGAAGGTCACAACATATGTGTTAGAGAAAAATTTCATGAAGAGATAACAATTATAAATACATATGCACCCAATGTAGGAACACACAACTATATAAGACAAATTATAACACACATGAAAAATCTAATAAGCAATAACATAATTATATTGGGGTACTTGAACACCCCAATGACGAAAAGAGATAGATCAACCATGCAAAAAATAAGCAAAGAAGTAGCAGAACTAAGCCATACTTGTGAAGAAATGGACTTCGAACTTTACAGAGTGTTTCACACAACAGCATCAGAATACACATTTTATTCAGCTGCACATGGAATGTTCTCCAAAATATACCATGTCCTATCAAATAGAACATGCTTAAGTAAATGCAAAGCAGTGGAAATTATCCCATGCATATTATGTGACCACAGTGAAATGAAACTAGAAATTATTGACAAACAAAACAGCAAAATCCCCAAAAACATGGAAACTGAATAACACCCTCCTGAACAGTGGATCATAGACGAAATTATAGAAGAAATTAAACTATATAAATACTTTTCAACCCAAATACCACAGAATAAAAGGATGAAGAGGTTGCTTCTTGTACTGTGGATAACCACTAAGAAGACAAGAGTGTACAATGTATTAATTATTGAAACTGTCCTATTAATCAGTTTTGAAATTGTCTCATTGCTATTTGTTTCTCAATAAAAGAAAAAAACAGAATCTTAAAAGCAAAAAAAAATTACTTTCAGACTATTTGTGTAAGATTTATGTAAGATACAATTTAATTTTATGTTGTCTCCAAGATGATATATTTGTATATACAAATTTTTACAAACCTGAAAATATTGAACAGCCAAACGTTCCTGGTCCAAAGCATTTATCCTTTTGTATAGCACTGACCTCTGACCTTTGGTGCAGAGCTTTGGTGTAGTTATAACCTTAGCACCTACTGAAATTTGGGTGCAGATCTATTAATTTTGAGTTTATCCAGTTATGCCTGGCTTGGGTCTAGCTGTTTTGTTCAGCTCCTTTCTGCTGCAGCCCTTGGAAGTGAACCTGTTATGCCCCACTGGTACAAGAGTGAACCTTGGTGCCCCTCTGTTGTACCCTTGCCCAATGGGCACAGGGGAGCACAGAAGCTCTCCCACACACTAGTTGGGCCTGGGCTTGGGCTGGATCTGGGGGTCATGAGAGTGTCACAGAAGTTCTCACTCACTGAGCGTGCTTGGGGGCAGGGTCTCCAGAGGGGTAGAGGGTCTCACTCATGTGGCATGCCTGAGTTTTGGTCCAGAGAGGTCCCGTGGGTGCAGGGAAGACTGAAAGTAATTTCATACAGTGTTTCTAATAACTTTGCTCATGGAATAGTTTATGTATATTGTACCACAACAGAGATGAGCTGTCACATTTTTATTCTCTGATCTGGACAATTTGTGGCTGTTTAGCATCACCATCATTAATGACTGAGTTTTATATCAACCATAAACCATGACTTTCTTGTACTTATTCACATATAATTACTTAACAGTCTGACAAGACTCTGAATTCAGAGTGAATATATCATGTGTTGGGTGTCACCCAGTAGCACCATGGCAGCGAAAGACCTTCTGTGAGGCAGAAGCACCAACAGACTTCAGAAGCTTTCTGTCTCCATGTGTGATGTGGTGTTTGGGTACAATCAGCTGATGCAGCTAGATTTGTAGTGAAACCTGGGGGCAAAAAGGAGAACAGAAAAATTTCAAAATTTAGACTTTTGACCCAGAAGGAACCATGTATAAAGTTGGGGAGAAGAATGTGTGGCTGCTGAAGAATTTAACAGCATTAAAAATAGACCAAGTACTTTGTATAGAGATAAGAAGAAAGACACCAGATGGCATCTCAGAAACCAAGAGAACCCCGCCCATTATAGGCTCTATGGTATGAGGTACAAACTTTCATTTGGGAAGGAAGTTCATAGACTCCCTGTTCAAGAAAAGGCTCCGAAGGAATTGAATTCTCAGGGTTCACTCTCCCCAGCCATCCAGGCACCAGGACGATGCTGTAGCTCAGGTCCCAGGGGCTGTTCCCACTGACAGCATGCCTTGGCGTCATCCCCATGATTCTGGTTTTACCAGCGTACACACTGCAAGAGTTGGGTCAGGCCTGCATCCACCCAGATTTCAAAGGAAAGTCTGCAAGGCCAAGAAGGAAGCCTCTGCAGGAGGAGAGACTGGAGTTGTGGGACTGAAGTGAAAGGTACAGCAGAGACTCCAGGAGGCCGGAAACTCCAGGAATGTGAAAGAGGAAAGCTGCAGGCCATCGTGGAGGCCAGCAGAGTGCAGGGAAGGCCATTGGCGCGGTGTCAAGTTGTGGACATAAGATACGTCAAGTGTCTGGTCGCAGCAGGAGAAAATACTACAGTTTTACAGAAAGCCCTAACACATTTTCTATTGTGTTTTATTGAGAACTTGGCTACATATTGTACCCTAAATTTTAAAAATTATTTATCATATGTACCTTTTATTTCATCTCTCTCATTTGCCTTACCTAAACATTTTCCACAAATACCCCAGAACTCTTCATATTTAACATATTTTCCATTCCAAAATCAATTTTCTCTCAAAATTACATGTTTAGCTTTAGTTCACTTTTTTTTTTCCTTTTACCATTACTTCCACTTTTTGCTTCCCTGGCTCAGTCGTACTCTTATTTAGTAAAGATCTATATCAAAAATTTATAATTTTGCTCAGTATATTTATTTAGGACTAGACTCAAGGCTGGAGACACCTGTAAACCATCTAATAAAATGGAAAAATGTTATAAAAAGCTAGTATTAAAGGAACTTGAAAGAAAAATAAGCAACACTCTATATCCTGGTAAAATTCTACAAGCACAAATTTAAAGTTAATTATAGTTTTCATATAGAATGTATTGGCTGTTTTCAGTGGACATTTATGCCGAGCAAATAATGACTTTAATGGAATAAATTTATCTTCCATTAAATTTGATTATGTTCAGAAGGTTGCAAAAGGGGAATGTTTTAATTAGTTATTTAATTTGTGCATAGATTTAACCAACAGACACAAGTTATCAGTCTAGTAAGATCCAAGAATTATGTTTAATAGTGATAGTGTAAAAATATTTAGCTAGGAAACTGAAAAAACCTTACATTTCAAAATACTAGTGATATAAGCCCATAAAAGTCTAAACTTCATTAGTAATTCATTGTGCATCTATTATTTTAAAAAGTTAATCTATCTGTATAATCTTTTAAAAGAATGCATATCATATTGGTTTACTGTTCAGTATCTTAACTGTTTTGCTTTTTATAACCTTAAACTTTTCTCATGCTTTTACCTGCCTATGTTAATAGGATTTTGAACAATACTAAAATCCAGCTCTTTTATTTACCCTTCCTTTTATGATCTAGTTTAATCTGTAAGATGATGCTAGAGGAAAGTTATTGTCATTCCTACATCATTTACAAAAAAACAAAGATCTGGGAGACTAAATTTTAAGTTAAAGGGCACTACTGTTCGCAAGTACCCGAAGCCCAAGATTCAAATGAATGAAACTGAATCCCTTTCTAGTTCACCTTCAGTGTCTTCACTAAGCAACAAAATACTGTGTCGGTTCTGGAATTTACATCTTCTGTTTTTAAGCTCAGTGGATAATTTGAAAGGCTGGGTCACCAAAACCCTATATAATCTTCTCTTTTCTGGCAACAACTCCCCAGAAACAATTGTCCCCTTGTGATGAAGAAAGTACATAGCACACGGTCCCTGATTACAGCCTGCCACCTTGCCTCTGATTGTTGGTTTGGGTAGCATTTCCACCACCCAGCACCTCAGATTTCCAGTTATTTAAGCGTCGTAGCTAGCAGGTCCCCTAACAAAGACTGACTCTTCAATGAAAAGCTATATTGTATCGAGCGGCTGGAGCTGGAACTTGGTCCCCTGTTGGGGGTGAGGCAAGGCCGCTGTACCTGAAGCAGTCAAGCTCCTTCAGTCCTGAGAAAGCATCCCACCTGAGACAATTCCAGTCACTAGTCAGCAGTCAGGACTGTGCCACGTGGTACTAACATTGTCAGATGTATAAATAAGCGTCCCTACAGCAGCAGTTCAGTCCCTCTTGTCCCCTCCAGAGAGAGGGCTGCACCTGACTCCACCTTCGGTCTCTTGTCTTCCTTTCCTGAGCCTCTCAGCGCTATTCCCTCAGGAACATCAAGAGCTATGTGGGATGCAGCCCTGAATGTTGCTTTCTCTCTTCTTCAAGATAGGTTAGCTTCACCACGCTTTTCTGCTTCTCTTAAGGCCTTACTATGAAAACTGTAGTTGACATATGCAACAGTATTAATTTTTCCCACCAAAACTCTTATTTTATAGTTTTACTGAGTTCCTTATATAAGTAAAACGAACAGGCGATCTTCTAATTAGCTTGAGTAAGCCTTGCTAGTCTGGGAAATAGGTCATTTATCCACTAGATATCTCTACTTTTGTTCATTCAACTTAAAAATTTTGGGGCTGGGAAGATGGCTCAGTGGAATAAGCACTTCCCTGGCAAGTGTGAGGGCCTGAGTTCAATCCCCGGTTCCGCCAAAAAAAAAAAAAAAAAAAAAAAAAGAAAGAAAAAAAATTAAAAACTTTAGCAACTATGACTACTAACATTCTTTTTTAAAAATTTTATTTGATACCTCTTGTTATGCAGTTCAGACTCATAATGATCTTCCTGTCTCTGCCTACGCAGCATTGGGATTACACGAGTGTGCTACCACGCCTGGTTTCAGGGCTAGCATGGTGCACTACTCTGGTCCTTGCACTTGCCAGGCAGGCGCTTAGACTGCTGATCTATCTCCCCAGTTGACTGCTAACATTCTTGTAATTTGAGTCAATGAGAATTATTTAGTTCAAATACTGAGTAAAAAAGGTAACATCATGACTTAAGCAAAACAGGAACATATTTGGTTTAGTAACTGGCTAACTCTAGAAATGAGAGCTTTCTCTTGGCACAAGTGAACCTCAGGCACAAACAGCGCACTGAAGTCTCATTTGCACACTTGCCCTCCAGCCACCCTCCTTGGGTGAGAATTTAGTCGCGGCTTCCTGTGGCAGTAAGGAAGCTGCTGCACCAGGCGTTGCCCAGAAAGCCTCTGGACAGGGCAGCGCCTCTGCTCAAGTACTTCCAAGGGAAGGCCCGTTCACTCTCACTCACGCCATGCCCGAGCCAAGCCCTGAGATCTAGAGCAAAGGGAAGCACCACTAACCTTAGCAAGTCACTTTCTCAAACTCTGAGCCAGGGGTAGTGCCCGATCCAAGCTTGTGTGAGAGTAGTGTGTGTGTGTGTGTGTGTGTGTGTGTGTGCATGTATGTGTGTGTGTGTGCACACGTGCATGTGTGTGTGCATGTGCACATGTGCATTGGGGTGGTGTTAAGGTAAAACTGAGAAAGTGTGAGGCTGTTTAGCCCACTTGTGCTACTTTAACAACATGACATGAGCTGGGTGGCTGATAAGCAGCATGAATTTATTTTTCACAGTTGCGCAAGCCAAGTCCAGCTCAAAATGCTAGCAGACCGACGCCTGGGGGAAGTCCTGGCTCTTGTGGAGGTGCTTCTTCACGTCTTTGCATGCTCAAAGCATTAAAAACCTGCTTTGGGCTTTGTAAAGGCTCTGATCCCATTCGTGAGGGCTCTGCGGTAATGATCTTCTCACTTCTCAAAGGGCCCATAGCCAAACGACACTGGAAATTAGTTTCAGCATGTGAATTTGGGGAAGATGTAAACATTCAGACCATAGTAGGAGTTCTGACTGGAAAATGAAGGAAATAAGATAGAAGACTAATAGACAACCACGACACCAAGGTCGACTAGCTGGTGTGGATCTAGGATGGAATTTGAACTGGCATAAGCTTTGAGTCTATAGCACACGGTGACACTACATTTAATGTTAAAAGATTTCCTTAACTAAAGCAGTCCTGCTTAGCTTATCTAACACTGAAGGGCACAGGAAAGAGTGCATGCGAAGCCATCATGTCCACACAATTTCAAAGGAATAGGTTTACTGAGACAGAACAAGCCACCTTGCCCGTGGCCTAGAATTCCCCTCCTCAGAAAACAGAAATGGGAAGCTGAAGTAGGGACTACCGTTTCAGATGCGAGTGGAATCAAGACCAGTGTTAGACTATAGGCTGAGCTGTGGAGAAAACTGTCCAAGCGGTGGCAGCGAATGCCCTGGAGCACGTGCCGAGACCTCTGCAGGAAGAGAGAAGGGCCATGCGAAGGAGCTGCTGAAAGTATGAACGAGAACAAGAAAAGAAATGAGAAAACTGGGTGGCACTTCAGTTCAGCTATTCCACTGATTTTGGAGTTAGGATTGTTGGCATAGAAGAAGAGTAAAAACCAAACGTTACACAATGTTATAACCTGAAAAAAATAATTTACCTACCTTCATTAAGTTGCCTAAAACTCCACTGCAGTGGGGAGATAGGCTCAGGGGACATCATGGTTCTGTGAGAGTAAGACAGTGTCTTGGAATTAAACTGGAAATGGTGTTAGAAGCACCAGTTGCCAATATGGACATTTAGGAAAGTTTGACATTCTAATGAAAGTCAAGTACTCCAAACATGTTCAAGCTCTGTACACACCTCCTTGATTCGTGAGCACAGGAATTAAGTAATTCCCAACCAGAAGAAGAAAAATTCTCCGTATATCTGAGTGAACCAGCCCGTGTACAGCATGTTCACTTTTCAGGGCACTGAAAGATCTTAAAGGGACCAGTGACACATTTTGTTGGGTTCAAATCTTGTGATCTGTGATATTGCTCTAGTTAACTGAGGAATTTCACATGTGTATTCACAACATATGAACATACATAAGGGGACATTTCCATGCCTGTTCCTGGCATCTGAGGAACTCTCTATGCTCCTCTGTAATGTTGTCAAGTAACAAAAACATACCTCGAGCATTGGGGAGATAGGTTGGTGGTCTAAGCGCCTGCCTGGCAATGCAAGGACTTAGGTTCAATCCCCAGTACCGCATGCCGTTCTGCCTAGAACCCGGGTGCACCATACCACCCTCCATAACTGGGCATGGTGGCACATACCTGTAATCCTAGTGCTGGGGAAGCTGAGACAGGAGGATCACTAGGAGTCCAAGCTGCGTAGTGAGACCCTGTACCAAATAAACAAATAAACGTTTTTTTTAAAAAAAATTAAAATGCCTTTAATAAATGTTATCTTACAAACTATAAAAGATGAAGATAAATCAGTGGGTGGGGTTTTTCTCTGATTTCATGTGCCTCACGGGATGCCCATCCAAGTTCAGGCTCAGAGGTCACACATGAGTTGCAAATTATTTTTTGTTACATGCAAATAATTCAATGGAACTAAATTTCACACTACATGCTGTAGATTTTTGCCTTTATTTCTTAAGTTTAGCTTTGCAAGCAACGATATTTTCTACAGATAGCAAACAGCGATATTTTCTAGCTAAATTTAATGCAGCAAGAAGTAAACAAAATGATGTAATAAGTTTAAACCTCTAAATGCATTTACTGACCATCTTTCATGTGATAGACAATGTACGGATACGCAGCAAATATTTAAAGACAGCTAATGTTCGAGTCGTTCAGGAACTGATAGGACTAGAAACAATAAATATTTTAATTCGGTTTATTTGAGAACAGGATTAAAATCTACATAACACTTTGTTAAATTTTGTTTTTTAAATAAGAAGTTAAGGGACCGGGGAAACAGCTTAGTAGAATAAGTGCTTGCCTGGCAAATGTGAGGTCCTGAGTTTGACCCCTGGTACCACCCCCAAAAAGGAAGTTAAACTGTATGGATTACAATCTGGCCTTGACTGATCAATTTAGAATAGGTCTTCATTGATCTAAATAAGTGATCCTAAGGACGAAATGGTTCTTTAACTTAGATGCCATTCCTACATGCGTAGCACAGTCATAGTTGTGTTATTGTTTTTGCAAAGGAATAGATTATATCATGGCGCTAATAATTCATTTAATTAATGAGTATTGATACTGCCATACAGCCTTAATACTGCAGTTATTTCTTGGGGGGACCCATACAATTCTGAGGCCTGAGATAGAGTTGTGGTATTCACCAATTATAATGTTATTAATTTAATTTAGGAATTGTCATATAACCAAATGTTACTGTCTGTTTTTTCGGTAACTAATCCAACAAATACGATACAAAGAGGGTGGCTGATTTACTGAAAAAAAAACACAGAGCTTCCAGCCAGAAGTCCTGAGCTTAACTCTCAGCTGGGCTGCTTGCCTGCACGTGGCACAGGCCTTCAATCTCGGAATCACACTCTCTAGCCCTAAGATGAGAGAGGACAGCTACACTACTTGTATGAGAGTTTTCCAATTTGAAAGAAATGCATACACTTTATAAACGGTTATTGAAATCTCCATGCAAGTGCTAAAAGGAAAAATATCATTGCCTTTATAATTTATATCATTACAATTTTACTTGGATTTTACAAACTTATGTGTAGTCTATTCATTTATTTATTATTTATTTTCTGTGGCTGGCTCAACCTGCCCCGGGCTGGGGCTGGCGTGGCATGTGATGCCAAGGAGCAAAGCACAGTCCAGCCGCGCTTGCCTAGCAGGCACTGTGGTCTGCTGAGCTATCTTACCAGCCCCCAGTCCATAGTTATTGTATTTCCACTATGCGAACATCTATGGAGCGAGTATAAGTAACATTTTACAAGATGAAAGACAAATGAAAGCACTGGCTGTATAATTACCTAGATTATAAATAGAAGCAGGAAACAGAAGGCCCCAGACAGTTTCCGTAAGATTTCACAGCAGAATGTTAAAGTGTTTTGGTGTCACCACTTTCACTGGAAGCAGCTGCTCCATAGAGAGGAAGACAGAGGGGTGGGGTGGGAAGGGAGCAGGGGAAGAGCAGGAATGGGGGACAGGAAGCATTCAGGGAGGAAGGGGAAGGAAGGCAAGCAGCCACATTTTCCTGTGGTTTTTGTTAAGATTTATTGTTGACTTCTAATAGAGATCTTGTCATGACAACAAGTCCAATACCAAGAGCTCATGCCTGAGAACCTTCTGTCCTAACTTGGCTTTTTCCTCTCCCGGTAGTGCTCTGGGTTGTGAGGAAAGACCAGCTATTTGAAAATTTCTGCCCATAGTCTACTTACTCATT
The DNA here is from genome assembly GCF_000260255.1 of Octodon degus. NCBI lineage: Eukaryota > Metazoa > Chordata > Mammalia > Rodentia > Octodontidae > Octodon > Octodon degus. The sequence goes on along the minus strand of NW_004524660.1, from coordinate 8,208,096 downwards.
CCACAACTATTTGCTGAGCCTCTTCTGTCTTCCACGTTCTAGTTGCAGAACACAAAGATGAGGCAATCGTAGGTCCGGCCAGTGAGTGCCAGAAAAAAGATCTGTGAAGCTATTATTTCCAAAGTGCTATTCTAATTAATGTCTAGAACACCCTTTGAGGGCCAGGGATATAGCTCAGGGGCACAGCACCTACCTGGCAAGTGCAAGGTCCTGAGTTCAATTTCCAGTACCAAAAAATAAATTCAATAAAGAGAACATCCCTTTGAGCAGAGTGCTTTTCTAAAACCTGCCAGGATATAGATGCAAATCTTTTAGAACTAGAGAAATAAATAGGCTATGGAAAGAGCAATAAGAAGATGAATCTCTCTCTCCTCTCTCTCTCTCTCTCTCTCTCTCTCTCTCTCTCTCTCTCTCTCTCTCTGTCTGTCTCATACACACACACACACACACACACACACACGGCCCCCCACATACACACATATGCACACCCCAGTCCTAAGCCGACATAATCAGTAGTAAGCACATCTAAACAATGGGAGCTACAGTGAGGATCAGAAGCACATGTTCATGAAACTTATTCAAATCCTGTGCATGGCTTAGTTATGGTCTGTAAAACGTGGTATTTGAAAAATAAAGTAAAATATGTAAGCTTTATGAGATGAAGTCATGCTGAAAACATCTTTGTAATACATTTTATAAAATGTATTAGAAGGGTTTCGGATGTGGCCTCAGAAGTGTTTTGGAAGCAAGATAGAACACTCAGAGGTCTGGATGAGTTAGTCGAAACTTGCTTTTCTTGACTCCACGATGCTGGTTTAGGCCTCAGAAGTCTGGTAACTTTTACAGAAGTGCATCGTTCATCATTGTACTTCTCGTGAAGCTGAATAAGGCTCTGCAGGACAGCTCCAGTGGGGGTTGGCTGCGAGTGCAGAGAAGGGTTTTGTCTGTTTGTTTATTTTCAGACGAGGCGGTTGAACACTTCTTAGAGAACTGATAAATCAGTGGCTTGGTAATCTTAATCCTGAATTTTGGAAATGATCCTAACGTCTTTATAATGATTTTAGAAAAGATTTCTTCTAAAGATTCTGGCTAACAATACTCTTTTGGTCAGGTATGCTGGACATCGCTGTGAATACTGGGAATCTAACCAAGAAGAATAAATTATAACCTAAAATGAAAGCCAAAATACACACCAGCTTAAAATTCTGCTCTGTACTGTTTGGCCCACATAGAGAAGGAGCACCCTTGCAGTTCCCTGGACGTGCAGCTCAATAACATTTCTAGGTCAGTTTTTGCCTAGTTCTCCTTTCCACGTGACACTAAACACAACGGTAGCAGCCTACCTTCGCACCAGCCTCTCTCTTCCCTGTCTCACACATCTAGATCAGCTTGAGGCCGCTCATTTGTAAACCTTGGGCTTCTGTGTGACAAGGGGGCTGCTGGCTTGGGTTTGGTTTCCTAGACAAAGATCGAGCAGGACCCCATGTAAGAATATTTCTCCATCCAGGTGAACAAGAAGAGGAGGACAGGAGGCAAAAATGCATCACCAAGCAAGGCCTTGGAAGGTCTACTTTAATCCTGTAGAGCTCTTCCCGGAGACAGGACAGAGCAGTGACACCTCAGAGTGGCCTGTGCCAGAGGGCGGGGTGCTATGAGGTGACACTGTCATGCTCCAAGCACTGCTGCAGAGCACAGCGATGTTGACTGTGTGCTTAGCAGGAACACAGAAGCAGCCTGGACGGCTGAGGGCTCCTCCTGAGGGAGCGCTTACTGGGGCCTGAGGCGTGAGAACAGCTGAGGGATGTGGGGAGGGGTAAGTCTTTGTAATGCCTTTTCTTAAGTAAGTTCATTGGTACATTTTATTTTTTGTTTTTTATTTTTTCTTCGGAACTGGGAATTGAACTTAGGCCCTTACGCTTGCCAGGGAAGCACTTATTCCAGTGAGCCATCTCCCCGACCCTCATTGGTACATTATATATATATATATATATATATATATATATATTGATCACATTCATACATTCATCTTAGGGGAATTTATACCTGTACATGAGATGCCTTGTGCTTCATTTTCTCCATTTCATCCCCTCCCTTCCGCCCCTCTTCCCCTTGTTATTTACAAAAGCCTTGTTTGTATTTTTACTTCTTTTCTCATTTCTTTCTCCTTCCTTCCTTCCTTCCTTCCTTCCTTCCTTCCTTCCTTCCTTCCTTCCTTCCTCCCTCCCTTCCTTCCTTCCTTTCCCCT
>NW_004524660.1:8202432-8203209 GCF_000260255.1 Octodon degus | reverse complement strand
TGTGCCACCATGGCCAGTCTCAATCGCCATCTCAGTGTGCCCCGGGGGCAGGGCCAGCAAGGCATGCCGGGGATCAAGCCCTGGTCCCTGTGCCTGCCTGACCAGGTGCTTTAGCCTGCTGAGCTATCTGACCAGCCCTCCAAGAGATTTGAATGCTCTGCCATGATGCCTTACTGGGTATGTTTGGGGGAGTAAGTCTCACTCTATAAACTTCTCTCTGTCAGTGAGACAGGGCCATCAGTGCCTTTCATACATCTTTGTGACACAAGAAGCTTTTTGTTGGGAAACTAGTACACGACCATTAAATGAAAAACCATGACTGCATAGTCGTTCCCACATGTCAGTTACAATATGAGATCTAAGCAAGTTCAGTCCTTACAGGGTGTGTCTCTAATCTTGAAGTATATGCGAGAACCAAATCAAAATTCCACAATGCCAAGAAACATGCTCATTTCAGTTGAGTTTAGATCTGAGGCCAAAAGTTCAATGTTATTTCCTAAAGATTATACTAAATTTCTGGTTAATAATACAGAATGGTACACTTTCTGAGGTCTTCCTTCTATGTGTATTCTGTTAGTGGGGCAGTGTGGGGCACAGATTTGGAGTGGATTGGATGAGTTAAACAAGACTGTCACAAGCATTACTAGAAAGCCAAAAGGCCCAAGTCTCTCTCTCACTTTATGACTGACCCACCAAATACCCGTTGAGTGTGGAAACTGCGCGCTACACACTTCAAACAGCACACACAGCTAATGCTCTCACAAGGATGGCTCTGTG
>NW_004524660.1:8194811-8202332 GCF_000260255.1 Octodon degus | reverse complement strand
CTCTGCCCCTTCCTTGGCTCTCTTTCCCTTTCGAACATTTCCTTCTTATGTCATAGCATCTATTACACAGAGTATCACACAGTTTTTGTCCTTATTTATACTTTAAGTTTCTCACGACAGAAGAGCAATGCGGTATTTAAGCGTGTGTCTGATTTACTTCACTGAAGGGTATGATCTCAAGATCTATTTAGTTAGAAAAGTCTCCAGTTTATCCTTTTTAGGGCTGAGTGGGATCCCATTGTATAAAGAAACCACGTCTATCCACACTCACCACTTGGTGGGTGTTTGAGCTGTTTCCATGATTTAGTTGTGTAAAGGTTGGGGTGCACGTACCGTTGTGCTCTGATACTTTTGATTATTTCGGGAAGACACCAAGAAGGGGAACAGCTGGGTGAAATGGAACCTCCTCACACACCAGATAATTAGATTGACTCCAGGATTTAGCTTTTACTAAATGCTGCTAGACATCTGATTTGTATTGTTTTAATATAAATAATTTTTGTTTTCCTAAATTTAATTAAGCTTATTGGTACTATTTAGGTATACACAATGATCGCATTCCTCAAAAAAACTTGTGCCTGTACATAATACACACATACCTCAGTGTGTCCTTTTTCATTCCTTACACTCCCTTCCCCACTTTCAACCCTTTCCCCTCCTTACTTGCAAGGCTTTGTTTGCATTTCACCCTTTTTCTTTTTCGCCCCACCCCTCCTTCTAATTCCCCTTTTCTTTGGAGCAATTTCTTCCAATTTCACTGCATCTCTTGTGCTTTTTGGTTCTTATTTACTGTGTTAGTTGATACATTGTGTCAACTTGGCTGAATGGGCCCTGGTAGTTCTCAGAGTGGGGGCCTCGCCAGGAACTGGGAAAGGCTTCCTGCCGTCTGCCTCGGCGGAGAAGTCCCAGTCTGCAGAGGAGCTTGACCTTCGCAGCAGCGCCACTGCAGAGGAGCTCCGACCTTCACTGTGCAGCGCCGGGCTTTGCAGTCAGTGCAGAAGGAGGACGGTCGCTAGAAGGACGCCGCAGCGGCTGCTCCTCTTCTGCTGTAAAACTGCTGTGGTTGGCCTTGGAGCCAGTGGACTATGGACTGAACCCTCCAGTAACTGTGAGCTAAATAAACCTTTCCTTCCTTCATTTTGAGTGTCGGGTATTTGTCCCAGCAACAAGTAAAAGGTAACTAAGACATTTACACTTTCAATTTCTCACACCACTGAGATGATGTGTGCCTAATTTATTTCACTTATGAGTATGGTTTCAAGGCCCACACATCTAGCCATAAAGCTCTCAAGTTTGTCTTTCTTTGTGGCAGAGTATACTCCATTGTGCATAGACCCACATCTTGTTTCTTGTGTGTATCAGTTGATGGGTATTTATGTTGTTTGCAAGAATTAACTGCTACAGCTGGGGAGATAGCTTAATGGCATAACCACCTGCCTGGCAAGCACAAGGTCTCAAGTTTGATCCCTGGTAGTACTGCAAAAAAAAAAAAAAAAAAAAAAAAAAAAGGTACTGAGAATTAGCTGCTACAATCTGTGCTACTATAAACATGGGTACACATATATCACTGTGTTCCAGTGCTGCTAATTCTTTTGAGAAAATACTGAGAAGGGGAATAGCTAGGACCGAATAGGACCTCTACTGCTTTTCTGAGGAATCTGCATGCTGATTTCCATGTTGGTTGTACCGGTCTGCACTCCCACCAGCAGTAGAGGAGTATCACCTTGTCTTCAAAGCCTCACCAGCATTTCTTCTTGGTTGATTTTTTGATAATAGCCATTCAAGAACTTTGCTAATGAATGTCCCTACAAAAGAAAGACATCATAAGTCAGTTATGGTAAACAAAGGGGAATTTGTTATTATACACAAATTTTAACCATTATAATGGGTAAAAACAGAAGGGGGCGAGGAGAGGCCTGGTATTTTGGAGGTTGGCCTTTCATTAGCATTTCCACACTTTCCGTGCGCCTGATTCATCCATTTCCGCATAATAAGTGGAGATACGCTGACTGTGTCAACTCATCCTTTCATCTCTCACACTTTCTCTTTTCTCATGACTATGATTTTAAATTCCAAGGAAGAAAGAACTCTAGCTGGCCATGATAGATAAAAGCAATCACTTTTCCAAGAGCCTCTGCAGCAGGTAGTGAATCTTGGAGGACCCCTGTGGCCGGGGAAGTGAAGGTCCCGTGAAGTTGCGGCCCTTCAGACTGCGTGGTTAGAAAAGGCAAAGCCCAATTCCCCACGAGGGAGAAAGGCCAGACCCATGAAGGCTGAATGCAATCGCGGCGAAGCTACCAGTGCAGCTCCACGACACCCGAGCTTTCATTGCTTAGCGACATACAGCTCAAAATACTTCTCACATTTACCTCACAAAGATATTTCAAGTACCACACACGCAGAAGTAAATTGTCTTATAAGCTGCAAAGTCTCGCTAGTGGTCAGTACATGCCACTCACATGTGACGGTGAACCTTAGCACGCATCTCTGTGTCTAAAGTACTGCACGTTTTGTGGTGCTGGTGTGCACAGGAAAGTAAATGAGGAATTTAAGTCCCCAGGTTCTAGTAAATAAAACAAGGTTTAGTCTTCCAGATGAATTCAGAAACATTACAATTTATGGCACTTGTCTTTCTTTTGAAGATGTGTAAATATTTATTATTTGAAAAGGAAGGACCATTATTGTTATTGATCTTCAGCATGTTATCTTAAGAAATAGAAAAATCACAAGGAAATCAACTCTTCAGCTATGACAGGACCTCTCTGAGAAAAGCAGCCATGAGGAAGCCCCTTTTATTGTGGCCAGCTCTGCTCACCCTGGGGGCGAAGCTAGCCTGGCATGTGGTATGGGGGATCGAACCTTGGTTCCTGCGCTTTGCCTACACTTGCCAAGCAGGTGCTTTAGACGGCTGAGCTATCTCAACTGCCTTTCTTCTGAAACAAAAAAAAAAAAAAAAAAAAAAAAAAAAAAAAAACAAATAAAAAGAGGACTAAGAGGAAGAAGAGGACGGGGAGGACAAAGAGGGAAAAAGAAAAAAAGAGAAAAAATAACAAAGAAGAAAAAGATATTTGTTAAAAGAAAAAAGTAGTTTTTAATTTCTTAAGTTGCATACTTTCTCACTAATTCAAACTAAAAGTCTCTCCTAATAGCATCCATCACACGATTTGGTTCACTGCTTTTCACAGCCTTTACTGAAGATTTGCTGTGAGCGGGCTACTGCCACCAGCAGTGGAGAGAGATATACAAAAAATTTTAATGGTGTCAAATATAAATGGCAAAGCAAGGCAAAATAAGTTATCCCTTTTAAGCTCTCATCCCCAAAGGGTGAGAGCTTAAGTATCACACCATCATCATGACAGTAATTTTAAACTGTTCTGTATGTCTTCAACGTTTCCTTCAATTTAACAGACTAATATTTCTGAAACAATTTTTGCACCTTATCATTTTTCCTAAATAAAAACTTCGCAACATACTCTGTTTTCTCTTCAGATTGTATAAAAACTTCAATATCTCTAAAGCTCAGTTAGATAATGTTCATTTACTGACAGAATTGTAGAGACGTAGTGAATCTTAAAGAGTGTGCTCAATTCAAATTTGAATAACTCTTTACTCACAAGCCAGGAAAACATTTAATAAACTGAAGAAAAGTTTTGAAATTGTTCCTGGATACTAGACAGAAAGAATGGGATAGCCAGCGGTCTTTACAGTGTAACACCAAAGCACAAGTGTTTGAGAAATTTTAAGAACATGAGTGAGAAAAAAATGAAGTTTAATGCATATGATTAAAAATAAGAAAACAAAAGGCTGGAAGATCTGTTACAATGCAAAAGTGCTATATGGGCAAAAATTAATAATAGTTCACTCTGAGCTGTGGCAGTGAAAATGGAAAGAAAAGTCCAGATGCAAAAGACATTATGAAGATAAATTGACCAAATGTGGCAACCATGCCAAGAGAGAAGGCTGTGTAAAAACTATTCTGAGGGTTTTGGCTGGGGAAACTGATGGTATATACTACGAGCAGAAGAAAATCAAAAAGAGAAGGGAATTTATTGATGTTTCTTGAGAAGTATTTTGTTTTCCACACATTAAAAATTCCTGAGCTTTTCTTCTGTAGTTCTCCCTTTACTCACCGTATACCTGGGAACCACACACATGACTGCCTTGGGTACCCTCTGTCCCTTCACCCTCGGCCAAAACCCCCTCTAGTTGCAGAGATCGGCCACCAATCTTGCAGTGGAATCCGTGCATTTCCCTACACCCACTGATTAATCCAGGAACACATATGGCTCGGTGCAAGGAAATATTGCAAAGGGAGATCTTGCCTAATTATTTGCAAAGCAGTACTTTCTATCAGCTTCTGAGCCATCTGAATGTTGGCAGCAGGTGACAGAGAAGGTAAGCCACCAAGGGCAGGGTGAAGTGCAGTGATCCTGGCTACTGATGGCATCGCTTGAGACCCTCACTCAGCTCTCCTTCCACCTTTTCAGTACATGAAGACATGTTAGATGGGACCCCTTGCCTGCCCGCGGAGTGGCTCCGACCTTAAGGGGGTGTAGAAACAGTGCCATAGTCCCTCGCATTCCAGGGGTGCATGCTGAGACACCCGGAAGGTGTGTGCCTGCAGCTGACTCGTGCCCAAGCCACACATGCAATGCTTTTCTCCTATGTCTGTTACTGTGATAAAGTTTAAATAATAAGTCAGCCATACTGAGTGGTGAACAACGCTAGTTAATATAAATCGAACACACTTACAGAAACACGTTTTAATAAAATTTACTTCAAATATGAACTATTTCTGAAATTTGCTATGTGCTATTTTCAGACTATTGCTGACTGTAACAGAAAATGTAGATGACAGCGGCTGCCATATGCAGAAATGGCACCCCTTAACACCAAATCAAGGCAAAAAAGAAAAACAAATGGAAGCATCTGGGAAAGCTAAAAGCTCACCATTTATGGAAATCAAAAGTGCATATTTGCCCATTTTGAAAAAGGTGAGCAGCAGCTGAAGGTTTTGCTCTTTTCTCTCCCCCTCTAAGTATATGTCCTTCCTCTGCGGGCGCTGGCCTGCACAAGAGTGCATAATTATGTACATTTTATATTGTAATCTCCCTCTGAATCCATAGAGAGTTCTCCTTTGACATGTGTTCTCTCTCAAACCCACAAATTACTATTGGAAAAGTAATAACATATTCCCTCTTTAGAGTTCTTGAATGTCCAAAGAGCTCCGTGGTCTTCATTTATGCCCTGCCTTTTCCATTAGAATTCTAAGGAATGAAACCCCAGAATCAAAAAAGGAAAGATGACTCTTTGGGTAATTGGTGTGCTTCGTTTAATACTTCTTTAAAAAGTAGATTCAAAGCCTACATACATGCCTGAAGTGGACAGTTACTGTATTTTCGAAGGGTTGATCTGTTCTTTCATTTTATAAACTACTGGTATTATTTTAATTAATTCATTTACTTTTCTTGCCTAAATAATTTGCTTTCAGTAAAATGTGTGCATATGTTTGTATATGAGTATATACCTGCATATATATCTTAGAATTATATATCTTAGAATTAAGAAAACTATGTATAAAGAATAGCTTCAGCCTTTAGAGTACCAAAATTTTATGTATTAAACATTGTATATATTTATGTTAATATACATTTCAAATCAGCTGTACCTGTTTATGGAATTATATTTTGCAAAAAATGAATGGCAACTACCTGGGAAGGTGGATTTTCAATTGGGCCATCATAGTAGGGTTTATTTTCTAAAATCATAGTTGGGCCAAAGACTTAGTGACAGTCAAAGACATGGAGCTCTTCCAGGAAAAGGAAGAAATAAATAAAGCTCCCAAGGTGGGTCATTACCTGTTATCCTCCATGCAATTAGGTAATTCTCAACATAATTGTCTTCCTTATTTAGTGCAAAATAGCATTCATATTTAATACTTGGAGAGAGAAATGTTTTGGAACATTAAGGAAATAAGTATGTGATAAGTTTCAATCATTCAGGACTACACAGCACTCAGAATCAATGTAATGTAAGGCTCCTTTGCCACAGACTTCAGATCGATAATGAGCAAATACACGGCAGAACTGATGAAGATGTGCGAAGACGAAAGAAAGACTCTGGACTGTTGCTGGCTTGGCAAATACATGGCTGTTGCAGCCAAGAAAAAGACCAAGAACCTTTTAACCTTTCTTTCTGGCATCCTTTCTTAGCACATGCAAAACAATGTCTCATCTTTTCTGCAATGCCCCTACTTCAACAAAATCTTCCCTTATTGTCTTTCTTATCTCAATTTCTGACTAAATCACTAGTCCATTGGCTAGCACCAAAGCTCTTAGCATCAATTTCAGCTCTGTCCTCTCTCCTCTACCTACATTGAATCTGAAAGTAAATCCTGCTAGGCTCCCCCAGTACTCTCCAGGCTTTGGGCACGTCTCACTCTGACCAGGACCTGCTCCTACACTGAGGTAAGCTACCACATCTCCGCCACACTGCATGGACCTCTCCTTGGGCTGTTGGCATCACCGCCTCGCTGGTCATCACACTTCTGCCCTTGTCACTTCACAGTCCCTTTTCAGTGCACTAGCCAGAGCCACCCTTTTGAAACACATCAGATAATTTCACTTCTCTGTGCAGCGCATGTGACAGTCTTCATGAAGGGTTGCAGTGCTCCATTCTTCTCTGACCCATTTCTTCTCTGGTTTCTTCGCTTGTACTCCCCCCTTTGCCATGGTGGCTTCTCTGCTGCTGCTCTTCAGTGAGTAATTCCCAGATTAGGAACTGTGTCCTAGTTGTTTCCTCTGTGTAGAAGCTTCACACATTTGTGAGCATCAGTAGGCTGTTGGACCAATTATTTTTTTTTTAGAAAATAAACTCTAGTTTGACCACCTATTTAAAGCTTTGCTGTATGCTATTTTGTATGGTACTTGTCATCTTACTAGAAGGTCTATACAGTTTGTTTCTTGTAACTGTTGGCTGCCATCCTCTGCTCCCGTATCAACTCCACAAGGACAAGAGTGCTTGCTCGGATTTTTCCACTGAGTTATTCCAATATCATAGAACAAACACCTAGTAAATACTTCTGAATGAATTAAATGTATGTGGCACAGTTCCTGCAGGGAATATACCATATGTCTGGAGGAAAATTCTCTCTTTCCTCATTTAAATATATTTCTGAAAGATATAGAGGACCTCAGATTGGAAATAAAAAAAGAAATCCCTGAATTAATAACATCTGCATTAAAGAATCAAATGCAGAAACATAGGGAGGAAACTCAGTGCCCACCCAGAACAAGTGCGATACTAGCTCGGCTCAAATGCATGAATGTTCTAGAGAGAGACCAAAATAATAGCGTTGATAGTAAAAAAGCAACAGTAGAAAGATATAGAGGAAATCAGAGCACAATTCTTTCCTGAAATAAAAAAAGAACTGTCAGAACTCATAGCATTTGAGGTAAAGAATCAACTACAGAAACATAGGGAGGAAACCCAATCTGAAAAAAACACTGCAGTAAAAGAATT
>NW_004524660.1:8176988-8186930 GCF_000260255.1 Octodon degus | reverse complement strand
AATTGATTTCAAACAGGAAGATGAATTTTTAGGGGGACATAAATGGATAGAAGAGGTAAACGGGATTTTAACTGATAGGGAAATATTTCAGGCTATTCCAAGCAGAGCACCAGTTGGAGTGCACGCATAGCTCTGGGCAAAAGCAAAAGCCTCAGAATTGAGAATGTGCATAGAATACAGGAATGAAAGGAACACAGTGTGAGCCCAGTGAACTTGCTCTGAAATTTCAGTATAAGAAGACACATACAAAGAGTTTTTTAAAGCCTTCCTCGTTCAGGCAACAATACTATCTCACAAATATGTTTTTGTTTATTATTGTGATTGTTTTTGTTTCATATTAAAGCATCTTTGTACACACAGAAGAATCACTAAAGGGAATCCAAGAGCTTTGGGACTTGACATTTTCTCTGTGCTCACTCTCTCTACAATGCAACTTCGGCCAGGGAGATAGCGCAGCAGATTAAGTACCTGCTTAGGCAAGCACAGGGATAGGGGTTCAATCCCTTGCATCACAGGCCACACTGGCCCAACCCCTGAGCTGACTACCGAGACCCAATATGGTGGTGCATGCCTGTAATGCTAATGCTGGGGAGGCTGAAAACAGGAGGATCACTGCGGGTCTGAGCTGCTCAGTGAGACCCTGTATCAAATAGATTTTTTAAAAAACGAAAGAAAACAAATGCAATTTCATACTTCACTTTCAAAAAGCACAGCTAGACACATTGATCCCCTAGTAAAACAAATTTATTCGTAAAAGACTGAAGTAAATACTGCAGCTTTAATCAGCTCTAAGAAAACATTTCCAAAATGCTTCCCACCCCCGGGTGCATTTGAGGCAGGCAAGGTCTAAGTTTGAGCAGATGGATTTCAGTGCAAGTAATTACAAGCTGCAACATAATTTCCTTAAAACTACACACATACTAGACAAATACTTATTTGTGGTTAAAGACTGGGTAAAGTTACTATAAAAATAGCAGCACACCTTATAATACTGCCATATGCCATAATTTACCTTTGCTATATCTGAAGTGTCATATCTTGTTCCAGACTTAATATTTAGTAACTAACAATTTAATGCACATTCTCAAATGAAGCAACAGAATAATTAAAAGTGACAGGCTTCCTATTTTCACATTGAAAATATATCAGACCAAGCAAAATGCTTGAGAATTTTATAGAAGAGAAAAAAGACTTTAGTCATCAAAATATTTGGCAACTTTCAAATAACTTATAAAACAAGAAGTGAATTCAATGCAGATATTCAGATGTGTAATAATGGATCTAAATGGCAACAGACTTCTCTTATGAAAGTAAAAGATATGAATATTTTATCTGCAAATATTCTTTGGATTTAGGATCAAATCTATTATAAAAATGAAGTAAAATTCAGCTTATGTTCCATCCACCTCAAGTAAGGATGATGGTAGAATAGGGCGAGTCATTTCTGGCCTAGTTCAGGAAAAGAATTATCAATGTGCAGTTGCCCTTATATCTGTTTTCTACCCCAGATAAATCCTTCATTAATCAATAGCACCTGCAGCAAAACAAAACTGCCAACAAAACATTCTTCTGTGTTCTAGAATCTTTTGATCTGTTGGAATTAATTAAATGACTCTCTTCTTAGTCTATCTTCTATTGCTATAACAAAATTGCCAAAAGCTGGACAGTGGATAAGGAAAAGGGCCTTGTTTCACTCACACTCCTCAAGGCGGAAGGACATGGCGCTGCCATTGGCGGCGCTCCGCGGTTGGCCTGATGTCAGATGGTATAGTGGTAAGAGTGTATGCAAGTGAGATCGAATGCCAGGCAGGGCAGGAAGCCAGAGACAGACGCAGGGGTCAGGCTTGCTCTGTCGGAACAACTTGCTTTGTAAAAGCAACTAGCTCACTCCGTAAGATCCGTGTCAACCCCGCTGAAGGCGGTGCTCCCAAGGACTTAAATCACCTCACACCGCGTTTCAACCCTTAAGAGTTCTGCTCTTCCCAGAGAGGCCACACTGGGGATCAAGCTTCAAACGCATGAGCTTCGAGGCACGCCCTCAAGCCCTACCTAAGCCACTGCAGACTCCGTTAGACCAGAGTCCTTCAAGAATTCAGCTATTTTTAAAATTGTGTGCAAATAATTGAATCCATTTGGGGAGTTTCTTTGAACATTCTGGACATTAGCCTATTGCATGACGAATGTTGGAAGTCCAGAATCCAATTGACTTAACTAGCAGCAGCTCCGAAACTCTCCTAGAATACAAGCTACTTCTGGAAGTCTGTATAAAACTGGTCAGTTAGAGTACCAATGGACGCGTTGTGTGAGCCTTCCCAAACTGTAACAATAGAAAAGTGTGTTGAAGATTCACACCTGAAATCCATATCCTAAGCAATATAAATGACTGTGTACACAATCTAATTCCAATATTCTCTTACTTTTCCCTATCTCACCATTTACAGTTTTGCTGAAAAACTGAAAAGAAGAATGCAAAACCTACCTCCTTTCCCAACATAAGTCTGGCATCAAAGGTGCTATGGGTGATAAAAAGGGATCTTCTAAAATGGTCAGTGATCTATCTTAACCAAGACATTTTCAGGAAAATAGTAGAGCTAAAATTTTGATTTCAGTATACTAGATGCGAATTGAGGACAGAGAGAGAGAAGCAGGAAAAATATACAAAATTTTAATAAGAATTACTGTGAAGAAAAGACAATTATGTTGAAGGTAGATTTGAGATGTCAAGATGGGAATTAGCATGCTTCAAATTGGGAGGTGAAAGAGAAAACATAATAACACAAATTCATTTCAAAGCATGAAGATCACTATTTAATAGTTTAAACTTAACAATAGTTCTTTTCTGTGTGAACTAAACCATCTATTAAGAGAGGGACTTTTACTTAAGCAAAGTGAATAAAATGTAGAAATTTAATTTCTGTTCCTTATCAAAACCTACTGATATTTCTATAGAAAGTAAAAATTAGTTTTTAATGAAATAGCACATAAAATGGTAAACCAAGCCACAGCACTGATCGAGGAAACAACCTTATCACAGGAGACAAGTGGGCAGAATTCTCACAGTGATAAATGGAGATCTGGGGACAACAATTGTGTATAGCATTAAAGAAAAATCAATCCAGGTGTAATAAAGAGTGGAAGTATCTGGGAGTAAGGATATTATAAAGAAAGAAGAAAAGTAAATACAAAAAGAAAGGGAGAGGGAAAGAAAGAAAGGAAAGGGGATAGGTCTGAATAAATATTTGGTGTATTTGATCATTTGGTGATGAATTCTTTACTCCTTTTTTTCTTTTGTCGCTGGCTCAGCCCACCCTGGGGGTGTGGCTAGGGCAGCATATGGTGCAGGGGATCAAACCACGGTCCCTGCACATATGCCTAAGCTTGCCTAAGCAGGCGCTTTAGACCACTGAGCTATCTCGCTGGCCCGAATTCTGTACTTCTTTCAAAGATATAGGAAAGCTCTCAATGTGAAGAAATTTAAATATACTTATAGGAAAAATAAGAGCTGTTCAAGGGGAAAATGATGCTACTATTTGGCACATGATTAAAATTAAATATTTACATACTCATAATTGTGAAAACATCATCTAATTACAGAAATTTTGAGAAATCGCAGGGGAAATACAGTAAAGGAGAAGTATATGTACTTACATCAGAGAAAGAGACAGAGAATTCAGGAAGATTATCAAAGTGTATCGCAGACCTGAATACTTGCATTCACCATAGGAAATCTTTGGATGTAGTCAGAAATTCAAAACGTAATAATGCACTAGAGTTAAATACTAATAATTGGAAAGCTCTCATCAATATAGTCAATAATTTTAAGATGCAGAAATATTAGCAATATTTATTTATTTATTTAAAATCAGGAGGTTGAGACTCCTTGCTCGCTAAAGTTAAAAGTACTTTGTGTGGAGCAAGCCTCGGGGTTTTGCAGCTGGTGGAGCAAGGCCCTTGCATCTTCGTCATAAGCCCCTAGCTGCAGTTCAGCACTACACTACCTACTACTTCTATTAACATACAGATGCAGTTTTAAAAGAGCGAAGGGGCCACATCAAAGGTTTTGAGAAGAACAGTCAGAATTCCAAAGTGTCTTTAAAGAATGAGAAATAAAGAGAGAATACTGTACCTGTAAAATTGAAAACCAGCGCTAGACTTTAAACACTGTCCTGTTCCATTTAGAAGTACACCTACTTAATATCCCCAAACAAGTTGTTCTTTCCATGCAAAGCTGTCGTAATTTTGTGCTCTGTTGTCTGTTCATCTCATTCTAAATTGGTTTAATCTTAAATGTATTTTACTCACTTAGCATCCTTTGCATTAAATGAGTACTTCAATAGAGAGTCACTTTGCAGACAGATTGCTATATTGAAATTGGACTCAAAATCTTCCCCTATTATGCAAAAAACACTATTATAGTACTCCTACTTGGTGAGAGGGTAAATCTGGGGAAAACCTGTAGGCTTGTGTGTGCTGAAATAAGCTCAGGCCCTGAGCTGCACCCGCCGCTCTTTCTTTTAGTGTCCTTACATTGATCTACTCTAATGCTCCGATCACACCAGTACTGGGCCGCTCAGTGAAATAAGATGAAGTAAAGTTGGGTGAGAAAGATGAAGATAACTTGATTATAAGAAAGAGGAAGACAACATAGCTAAGAAAGAGGAAATAAAATAGAAGATTTATGTGCTTTTATTTGTATATTGTATCTTAAAGAATTTTCCATGGGAGCTTGGAAGAGCATAGTTTTAACTTTGCTTTAAAACTTCATGTTTAAACACATAAAAGCCATGGAGATGGCACATGATAGCCATGAATTTGATCATCTGTCACTGATTACATATAGGTCTTTCTCAGGATCTTTTTGGAGAAACAACAAAACCAGCCATTCATTGCTTTTGAGATGAATATTGCCTCTGGAAATAATGTCATTGAAGTCAAAATAATTATATTTTAATCAGTAACAAGAGTAACATTTTTAATAGATTTTAGATATTTATTTCTACCTTTTAAATGACTTAATTTTTTATTTTTATTGGCAAAACCAGGGATTGAATTCAGGCCCTTGCAAGGCAAGCACTTATTCTACTGAGCTATCTCCCCAGCCCCTAATGACTTAATTATTGAGCACTTACAGTATTACAGGTGAGTTCCAGTATTTTTAAAATCTTATAGAATCAATATCAACAGGTATCTATACATACATCTACATATAGATATAGCACTTCCTCTATTCGAGTCTTCTCCTAGGGGATTTTACACACACCAAAGCTTTAAGCTTCACAATACTTCTACAAAGAAGGTGCTACTTTTGTCCTTTAAATTTTATAGCTAAGAAATCTGGCACTGATACAGGATTCTTTTTTTTTCAGAACCGGGGATTGAACTCAGGTCCTTGCGCTTGCCAAGGAAGCGCTTATTCCACTGAGCCATATCCCCGGCCCCCAATACAGGTTTCTTATAGTCATGTAGCTAAAAGTTTTAGCATCACAACTGGAGTCCAGTACAGAGAGCTCATCACTTAGCAACTGAATTCCGTGGGCTCCTCCTTACTCTTACTATCAGCATTGCTTCATGGGCAACGTAAGACCTACAGATGGCATGAAGGAAGAATAAGAACTTGGAGTTATAGGTTCAGTTTAATAAGTCTTGCAAACAAATAAGCACAGTGTTATTTAAAATGTTGAATTAAGAATGATTGTAAAACAATAGATCGTATTCTGTTTCTTAAACCTGTGGTTATGTTCTGCAATAATTTGTACATGATTCACTTCATGTTCATACATTTGTGTATTTACCAACAGTAGCCTTGGGGAATTTTAATTCATTAGTTCTTCTTTTAGGACATTTATATAAATTGCAGCAGCACATTCCAAACATCGAATTGCTTATAATGCACCTAGTATTTGTGCAGTTGTATAAAGTATCCTTTTACAAAAATGCCCACAATTACCTTTCAAAGTATTCTATGATTCCTTAAACTGAGCATTATTTACTGTTCTGCTCTATGCGACAGGCCTTGCCTGGCAAGTAAGCAATTCCCATGTGCGATTTCAATGGATTCCTTCTGATGCCCCAAAATAAATCAAATTATACAGAATGCAGGGATATCACTAAAGCCTATGTAAATAAAGATATAAAAAATTAAATATAACCTGTCATTTGCCTTGTAACTATTGAAAGTAAAGCCATTCATGTTGCTCCAAATAAAACTCCGGAGGGTCACAGTTTTTTTCTAGGAGGGTAGTGACTAAGAATGAACACTTTTTACCAGGGAGAGAAAAGGCCTTTTGAAGACCTGGCCGGGCTATTTCCCATGATGCCCCTTTGCCTTACCGTGGTCCAGGCCTACTCAGGATGATTACAGGGCTTTCTTTCATCAACCCAAACACCACTAGAGTGACTTCAAAGTGAATTGTCGCAACAGCATGCGGCAGTCTGTAAATACATAAAGCATAATATGGAAGCTGCCCAGTGTGTGATCCTAAAAAGTTTTCAAACAGGGAGAGTCAAAGGCAGAGCATCTCAAAGCCTTTTTGTTCTGCGCTCTTGACGAATAATGCAATGATTTCTCGTGGAACCACTATGGGGAAGTCTGAAGGCTTTCTCCTGTAATTTTGTCATCATTGTCCCAAATTCTAATCTGCCACCAGAGTGTCTGGAAAACCTTTTCTTCCTGTCGCTGTAGAATCAAATAATGTCTTAATGAGTGCATTGCAAGAAGCTGGCATTCTTATTTTTTGACGCATTCATTTTAGAGGTTTGAAAAAAGAGGAACCACATGTAAGCTGACGTATACATCCACTACATTTCAGAAGCGATGAAGAAATATCTGTTAAATAAAAAGAAAAATAAGGAGAAAGCTAAAAAGAAAAAAAAGAAAAGGTAAGGCAAAAGACAAAGAGAGAGGAAGAAAAAAAGGAGAGAAGAAGCAAGCAACAAAGGAGTGAAATATGGAAGGAAATTTGCCTGAAGGTAGGATAGCTGAAACATAAATTTTAAAATCTCAGTGACTTACTCAATAAAGGGAAGTTAATATCTCCCGAGTAGAACCACATCAACGTTCTCCAGTAATGAGACGCTCTGGCCCTAGGAGTGACTCACAGGCTCAGGCACTTCCATTCATGCCTGTGCTATTGTTAGCAAGTAGCTCATTGAGAAGAAAGGTTTATACTAACATTGTTTAGACAAGATACCATGTCTGCATCTTGTCCTCTGAATAACCACTATGAAGACAGCAATATACAGTGTATTAATTCCTGTAACTATCCTACTAACCTGTTTTGAAACTGCTTCATTGCTAGTTTATTTTCTCATTAAAAGAATAAAAAATAAGTAAATAAATAAATAATATCATAAGATCCAGAAAAATAGAAGAAAAAAAAAAAGATTCTGCGGAGAGGAGCTTGAAGAAACTTTCACAGTGCGACCTCGGGTGGCCCACATCCCTTTGACCCATATTCCAACAGAGATGGTACATAGCTGCCCAAAATCTGCCACTGGAAGTCTGAAAGAAAGCAAGTAAAACAAAGAGGCAGAGAGAGCAAAGAGCCACGTAGCTAAGAGGAGACAGGCGCGGTCTGAGCCAGCCAGCACTGACATTCACATCATGATAAAATGTTAGGTGCAGGATGGCTTACTCTCTCGCTAGCATCAGAACCAACAGGGAGGATAACTATTTAAAAAATTTGCTCACCACCAAATTATTGATTAAGGAATCAAGTTTATTTTCATCCTTTTGTGGAGTTGGGAACCATTAATTGTACAATATAACCAAAATTCAGTGTGAACATCAATAACCTTGTATTAGAACTTCCAAGCGTAAGGCTAGCTAGGAAAAGAGCCTCAGGGATATCTGACACAGCCGCGTGCTCATTCCTAGGAACTGAGTAGCAGTCGGAGAAGTAGTCCTCACACTTTTGACTACAGACTTTCATGATAGAATCTAGACTATAGTGTACAAGTTGATTTGCATTGGCTGAAATTTAGTTATAGAAGTAAAAGCAGAGTGATTGAGAAGATGGCGTTTCCTTAGGACCAAAGAATGCACACGTGGGGGAGGGTTTGACCTTAAGTTTACAGCTTCACATATTTTATTTTATTTTTCATTTAAGAGTTTTTTGGGGGGCCAGCTAGATAGCTCAGAGGACTAAATTGCCTGCTTAGGCAGAGCGCAGTGGCCAGGGTTCAATCCCTAGTGTGCAGTGCTGGCACCGCCCCTGGGGTGTGCTGAGATGGTAATTGAGGCTGGGCATGGTGGTGCATGCCTGTAATCCCAGCGTTGGGAGGCTGAAGATGGGAGGATCACTATGAGTCTGATCTGTGTAGCGAGACCCTATGGACCCTGTACTAAATTATTTTTTAAAAATTTATTTATCTATTTATTTGATACAGGGTCTTGCTATGCAACTCGAACTCGTAGTGATCCTCTTGTCTCAGCCTACCCAGCACTGGGATTATAGGTGTGCACCACGAGCCCAGTTTCAGGGACCAGCATGGCACTCCTGGGGTTCCTGGGCCAGCATGGCGTGTGCTACCGCGATGGATCCTGGTCTTTGCTCTTGCCAGGCAGGCACTTGGACCACCAAACTATCTTCCCAGCCCCAATATATTTTATTTTAGTTGAAATTCAGTTACCTCTTCACTTGAGCCAAACCAGACTGAAAGGTCCACTAAGCTACAGGCAAAAAATAATTTGGAATAATTGAAATGAATGACTGAATGCTAGTGTAACAAATAAGCCCATTCAGTGACAATATAAATGTATCTAGCAATAGATTTGATGTAGTTGTCAATTTTTTAAGGTTATATTGAGGATATTAACATTTGAACTTTTATCTGTGTGAAAAAGTGTTAGATAAGTACAGTTCTTTATGTGGCACTAAAATAATATCTTATTAAATCCAACCATGTGTATGGAAAAATAAATGCTAGATTTCTATTTATTTTTTTTTAGAAAACAGACAACAATATTAGTTTGTGAATTTTTGGAAGTATTTATAAACTCCACCTATAAAAATCTCATGGTTATGTAGTTTCAAATGTTATTTTCTAGGAATCTTGGTTTTATCCCATGATGAGAAATTTTGAAATTTCTCATCGACTATCCATTTTATGTTCCTATGAATGGATAGTCGAGTCAGAAAAAGGACAGTGCAAAAACCAAAGAGCTGGTCCAGGCCCACGCTGGGCTCCTTCCCTCCGCTCTCCCTGCCTTAGTCTCCTTCTCGCTTCCGCCTTCCTTGTTCCTGTTCCTGCCCCTTCTGCTCTCGTCCCTCCTCTGCCCCCTTTTTCTGTCGTCTCCGCCAGCCAAAGGTGGGATTCACACGGCAGCACGAAATTGCTGAAGCCACGACTGCAAAGCTAATCATTTCTTGTGATTTTGGAGCAATGATTCAAACATTAAGATTAATCCTTTCCATAGTGAGAGAAAAAGAACTAAGATGGAAATCATTTTTGTATGATAAAGTTTTGGCCTTGACTATAACTTTAGGACACATGAAAGAACGAAAGGAAGAGAAGACATTGCGACAATCAAAAATAGCAATTGCAGCATCAGAAAAAGAATGTATTAATATACCATTTGCTTCAGTCAAAGGAAGTTGTAATATCATAAATTATATTTTATTATAAATCAAGTTCAGAAGAACACAAAGCTCAGCTGAGTATTAAATGTGCTAAAAATACTGGTTTTACTTCTGTTTACTTGGAATGCTCACGTTATTGAACATAGGGTCAAAAGAAACTTTAACAATTACTGTTATTTTATCAATCCAAAGGAATAACTAGCAAAGTGTGACTGTTCAATAAATATTTGACAAAGATCAGTTTAAAAATTTGTATCCCAGTTTAAAATAAAAAGGCAGGATCTGGGGCTGGGGAGATGGCTCAGTAGAATAAGCGCTTGACTGGCAAGCACAAGGGCATGAGCTCAATCCCCGGTTCCAC
>NW_004524660.1:8174368-8175617 GCF_000260255.1 Octodon degus | reverse complement strand
ATGGTAGAGTAAAAACTAATAAATAACTCGTAGGGACCTCTCATAAGCTTGCCCAGATTTTGTGATTTATATCATAGAAATGTGAATTTACTGAAGTCTGTGCTGTTTTTCTGGGAGATAATTAGAGAACACCCTTATTTTTAGTATATATAGTTATTGTGATGAACATCGCGTCAGCCCTTATGTTCAAATCATTCGATATTAAAAATATTCTTTGTACTTTTTTTATAACCTGCATGTGACCACATGCCGAAATTAAAATTAAAGTACTAGCTTTAAATACCCAAAATAACATACTTTCTGCATCAAAATTCATCTGGTTTCTAAGGTAAGGTTCTCTGAAAAATGCCTCATTCTCAGTGCAAAGAAGGGTATTTTTTTAATTTTGTTTTTAGGACAGGGAGTTCAATGTCTCACTGCGTAGATCAGACTCAGTGATTCTCCTGTTTACAGCCGGCCAAGCGCTGGGATTACAGGCATGCGCCACCACGCCCAGCCTCAATCGCAGTCTCAGTGTACCTCAGGGGCGGGGCTGGCCCGGCACGCCCGGGGATCGAACTCTGGCCCCTGTGTCTGCCTAAACAGGCGCTTTAATCCACTGAGCTATTTGACCTTCCCTCAAACACGGGTATTGATAAAACTATTGATCTATAAGATCCACAAAATATCAGATATACTTGAAATAAAAAAATTGGAACCCACAACCCACCCGACATCTACAGTTGTTCCAATGGATTTGAATTATTTAGGAAATTAATGATGTATTAATTTGTTCATCAGAAAAACCAAGTGCAGCACAGATGTCTGACAAAAAAAGCAATAAACCTGGATTTGTCATAATGATGAATAAATAATTGTACTTGATCTTACAGTCAGCTTTATTCCCTAAAAAGCTCAGTTGAACACTCAACATTTGTGCTGTGAAAACTAAGTGTGAGTCAACTAATAGATCTTGTAGCTCCTGACAGTGTCCCAGAACCTCTCTACCTTCAATCCATTGCATGTTTATTGAACAACTACTACGTTCTTGATGTCTTCCTTAAACTAGATGAGTCATTTGCTTTTAAGGTACTTGCTCTTTCCAGGACATAAGTTTTACAAATGTACCAAAAACTTTGTTTACAGACAGACATTGTTCCAATCTGACTACTTAGCATGTTTTCGCACTTTTATAAAACTGTTGGAAAAAGACATGAGGGATCAATTTCCAAGAGAATTTTGGGCTTAGCGACTAAATGTAAGAACACAT
>NW_004524660.1:8172639-8173678 GCF_000260255.1 Octodon degus | reverse complement strand
AGTGACGCAGGTTGCCAATTCAAAGGGTCCTTGAGGTTTTAGCGGCAAGCATCAGAAAACTTCTTCCTATCACTGAGCTTCGCTGATGAGCCCAAGGCGCACACTGTTTGTCACTCGAGGTGGCCAGGCCTGGAGGGGTTGGATGGGCAGCTAGGCACATGATCGTCTCTTTTTAGGATATTTAACTACAGAAGGCAAACGAATGAGCACAGTTCACACCAGGAGCTGGGCTGCCAGCGTGCACAGCACAGGCCCAGGGAGAGGAGAGGTTACCCAGGCCGGACGGAATTGAAGTTGTGAGAAGAGACCCTCGCAGCCCACAGAGGCATGAAGGGGGGCACTGACAGGACAGTGGGAGTGAGATTCACTGAAACAACCGAGTGTCCCTCTAGGTCCCAGCTCCCCTCTGAGCCCTGCCAGTGGGCCATCAGTACACAGTGCAAACATGTCTCCAAACCTCCAGCCTTCACTTCGGCATTCCTTCCAGTTTTAACTTCGTGCCACTGTTGAGCTTCTTTGGAGAGGGAAGGAAGATTGAAAAGAAAGCTTTTGACCTCCTGGAGCTTATGAAATATAAATCATCCTTCATTCCTAGAGTCTAACACACTACCTAGGACACTAGTTATATTAACTACTGGAGGACATTGAGGCAACAAGGAAAGAAAATACAAGTTTTAGTAAGCATTTTAGCTTGTACCCAAGTGCTGGAAAGTGTGTTGGTCTCCTTGACAGTTTTCCTCAGCTTATTTCACAATTCATCTCAGCTACACCATGCTGTAGGAATGAAGTAAGGCTTCTGTAGGCCTAATAATACAGAACAATTACAATTACTCTTCTCTGGTTCATGACAGTGAAAATGAAAAGCTAATAGAAGAGTTTATTCTCCTTACTTATACTCAGATTTTTAAGGAACATTTTGGCACTGCTTTTTATCAGTAGTTAAATAAAAGTTTTCATTTAAAAGATGGTTATGTGGGCTGGTGAGATACCTTGGAGGTCTAAAACGCCTGCTCAGGCAAGCTTAGGCAACTGCAGGGAC
>NW_004524660.1:8166072-8171994 GCF_000260255.1 Octodon degus | reverse complement strand
TCAGCCCACCAGGGGGCAGGGCTGGCTGGCATGTGGTGCTGGGGGATTGAACCACGGTCCCTGTGCTTTGCTAAGCTTGTTCTAAATAGGTGCTTTAGACCACAGAGCCATCTCACCAGCTCTAATTTGCATTTCTTGAATGGCCTTTTTTTTGCAACATTTTTTCATGTATTTATTTGCTACTTGTATTTTTTCTTCTCAGAAGTGTACATTCATCTCAGATGCCCATATTTTGATGGGTCTTTAAATTTGTGGAGCTGCATTTATTTTAATTCTTTAGATGATTTAAATAAAAGTCCTTTGTCTGAGTAATTGTTGGTTGTGATTTTTTTACCAATCTGTGGATTGTCTTTTCACTCTGATGATTTCTTTTGACATGCAGAAACTTCTGAATAAGATGAAATTCCAGTTGTTGATTCTTTACAATAATTCTTGTGCAGCTTGGTGCTTTTCTTTTTCTTTTTTTTTCCATGAACTGTCTGCCTACTCTTATGTCATCAAGATTTCCACCTACTGTCTCTTCCAGGAGATTTAGTGTTTCTGTTTTAGTCAAATATTTAATGCATTTTGACTTTAGTTTAGTGAATGGGGAAAGACCTGGGTCTAGTCTTAGTTTTTGGCATGTGGAGAGCAAATTTCATCAGCTCCATTTGTTGAAGAGGCTATCTTTCTTGCAGTGAATATTTTTGGCTCCTTTGTCAAAGATAAGATAGCTGAGTGTGTCTGTAATTTTATCTGCATCTTTTAACCCATTCCATTGATCTTCAGTTCTGTTTTGTTGCCAATATCATACTGATTTTATTACAATAGCTTTGTAGAATAATTTCAAGTCAGAGATTACAATGCCTCTTGCCTTGTCTTCATTGTCCAAGATTGCCTCTGCTATTCTATGTTTTTTCTGGTTCCAAATAAATTTTATCATCTCACCCCAGAAAGAATGGCTATCATAAAGAAATCAACTGATAATAAATTCTGGACAGGCTGTGGGGAAAAAGGAACCTTCTCCACTGCTTGTGGGAATGTAGACTGCTATAAACACGTGTGGAGAAATCAGCATGTGGAGACTCATTGAAAAAACTAGGACCGGAATTCCCATTCAAGCCAGCTACCCCCTTCTGGGTATTTTCCCAAAAGAACTGAAAACATCTTTTATCATAGTGATATACGTGCATGTTTATAGCAGCACAATTGATCATAGCCCAATTTGAAACAACCAAAGTGCCCATTACTTGAGCAATGGAAGGAAAAGAGGTGGTACTTTTATGCAATGGACAGTACTCAGCTATAAAGAGACAAACTTGGACCATTTATAGGCAAGTGGATGCAACTAGAGGTTCTACTCATAAGTGAAATAAGTCAGACCCAGATGTGTAAATATCATATTTTCTCCCTAGTGTAAGAACCTCAAAGAATAAGTAAAACCTGGAAGGTGTAATAGATATAGTAAAGTGGAAAGAAACTGAATTTAAGGATTAAGCAACAAAGATGAGAGAAAGGAGAAAAGATAGAAAACAAGAAGGGGAAAACATGCAAGTATATATACAGGATGGCGGAGATGATTGTACTAAAAATTTCTATCAGTTTTTTGAAAATAGCAGTTAATGTTTAGAATTTTCACCTTGACTATAAAACCCATGGCCAATTACCTCTCATTTTGGCCTTCTAAATGTGTACCATTTCTAATCTCTTATCAATTATTATTCTCTCTTTAAAATATTTTTTTAAAAAAGGAATGAAATTAAGATTTTTTTGAAAGCAAGTGTTAACATTCAATTAATTATTTTCCGGTCTTTTTAAATTTTTTTATTAATTTCATCCTGGGTCTCACTACACAGCTCAGACTCTTAGTGATCTCCCTGTTTTCAGCCTCCCCAGAACTGGGATTACAGGCGTGTGCCAGGATGCCTGGTCTTGGTGGCCAGCTCAGGGGGAGACAGCACCATCCCTGACCTGAAATTCTACTATAAAGCTACTGTGATAAAATCAGCATGGTACTGGCAAAGAGACAGACCTGAGGATCAGTGGAACAGACTCCATGATGCAGACACGACTGAAAACACACTCAGCCACCTCATGCTTGATAAAGGGGCCAAACATGCTCACGGGAAGAAATCCTCTTCAGTGGATGGTGCTGGAAAAACAGGCTTTCCATGCCACAAGCTAAAACTAAACCCATGCCTATCACTATGCACAAAACTACAATTGAAATAGGTCAAAGATTTAAATGTTAAAAAAGAAACACTAAATCTTCTGGAGGAAAATGTGTCTTAAAGACATAGAGGTAGCTAGAGAGTTTGTGAGCAGAAGAAAAAATACATGAGAAATGCTTCCAAGAATTAGCATCTGAGATCTCACCTTTTTGAAAAGTTTCTACACTTTCAAACAAATGTCCAACAGAGTAAAAGGAGAACCCACAAACTGGGAAAAAATTATAGCTGAATGCCCTTCCAACAAAGGCCTTCTATCTAGAACATATAAATAAGTTTTAAAAAATCAGGTCCCTCAAATTCAAAAATCCAATCAAAACATGGACGTCTGAGATGAATATCCTCTGATGTCCATTCCTCTGACAAAATGGACATCAGAGGAAGAAATACAAATGGCAAGCAAATATGAAAAAAAGTTCAACATCACCAGTCATTCAAGAAATGCAAATTAAAACAACACTGAGATTCCACTTCACCCCAGAAAGAATGGCTAACATCAAGAAGTCAGCCAATAACAAATTCTGGTGGGGCTGTGGGGAAAAAGGAACCTTCTCCACTGTTGGTGGGAGTGCAGACTGGTACAACCACTATGGAAATCAGCATAGAAATTCATAAGAAAGCTAAGATTAGGGCCGGCCTGATAGCTCAGTGGACTAAAGTGCCTGCGTAGGCAGAGCGCAGTGGCCGGGGTTTGATCCCTGGCATACCATATAGGCCACACCCATGAGACGCAATGAGAGAGTGATTGAGACTGGGTGTGGTGGTGCGCACCTGTAATCCCAGCACTTGGGAGGCTGAAAACAGGAGAATCACTATGTGTCCAATCTGTGTAGCGGAACCCTGTGGATCCCATAGACTCTGTCCTAAATACAGAAAAATAAATAAATGCAAACAAGCCAAATTTGCAGATCCCATGCATATCCCATTCAAGCCAGCTGTTCCCCTCCTAGGTATATTTTCAGAAGAACCGAAAAACCTCGTATCACAGTGATATATGTGTATCCATGTTTGCAGCAGCACAATCTGTCATAGCTAAATCCTGGAAACAACCCAGATGCCATCGATTGAGGATGGATAAAGAAGATCTGCCATTTTTACACAGTGGAGTATTAACTTATTTCAACTGGAGTATAAAACAGGATAAATTTGAAACTTTTCTTGGTAAATGGATGCAACTAGAGAACATACTTTTAAGTGAAATAAATTAGACCTACATGTGCAGACATCATATTGTTTCCTTAGTGTGAGAACCTTAAAGAGAAAAAGGAACCTGAAGAGTACAATAGATACTGGGAAAAGAGAATGAACTTATTCAAAAGGAAAGAGTTACTGAGTTGAGGAGAAGGACAGAAGATGGTGTGGGGGTTGAGAGATATATCTCTGTATATGAGTAGGACTGTTTGGACAAACGTACTTTGTTAAATAGATTTGAATACTTTCAAAGTTTTATTTTAGCAATCACTGTGCCTTATCACCTTTCTGCTACAATTCCTTCTGTATTGTATTGTAAAGTACAATTCTTACTGTAATAAATGTCAAAAGGTGTGTACTATTTTTTAGACTGAACATTTAAAAACATTTTTCTTCATGTTGTGAATATACATTTACATTCAGTAAAGTCAGAAAATAGAATTTTCCTTTTAAGAAGAAATATTCAAATAATTTACCAAGGAAATTAAAGACACTAAGAAGTATGAAAACCTTCATTAGATATAAAAATATTTTTATAACAGGTTGTCTTTGTTTCAGATAGTCTACTATCTTCCGTGTTTACTGCCTATTTATTGATGTAAGATCTTGGTATTTCTAAAGGTAGAAGGATTTGCTTTTCTAGTGGTAAGGAAGGAGAAAGCTTTGTTTTGTCCATGAAGGAAAGTTTTAAGCAAATGTAAAATAGAAAAATACATTGTGGTGATCACAAGTGATTATATCAACAAATAAAACACTACAAATTTAGTGTTTTAGGAACTTTCAAAAAAAAATAAAATCTTTTATTTATTTATTTGCTACAAAGTCGCACTATGCAGCTAGGGCTCGTAGTGATCCCCCTATCTGAGTCTCCCAGTGCTGGGATTATAGGCGTGCACCACCAAGCCTGGCCTCGGTGGCCAGCACAGTGTGCAGGAGTTCTGGTACTGGGGATGGAACCCAGGTCCCTGTGCTTGCCAGGCCAGCACTTAGACCACCGAGCTACCTCCCCAGCCCTTTTAAAATCTTTCATGAACACTAAAAATCATGTAGCTCCAAGTCAATGTCATGTTGAGGTAACTCTCAGAGCTGGGGGTGGGGTGGGGGAGGGATCAAGATATAAGATTGATGCTTAAATCTAAAAACTGCATTTCCACACCAGACATGTGGTCATCAGCACTCCCTCAAAGAACCTCCTCTTCCCGGGATGCACTGCCCCATCATTCCTGCCAACTTCTCAGCCAGGTCTGGAAGTCCTCTTCCGTGTCTTTCCAAGATGTCAGTGGAAAACACAGTCCATGTTTAGATTTTCATGGAATATAAGGCGCTGACTTTGAAAATGCATGTAGACACCAGTGGTGCTGTCCCTTCACTGTTCTTTGGGTGTTCTTAACGTAGTTTTATTGGATTCCACTATTGTGAGAAACTGGAAAAATTCAGAAGCTATGTCACTTTAAATCCCCTACCCTGACTGTGGGTCCCTGCTGTATAAATTGGGTTTCTTGCCAGTGATAGACATATATGTAGATATAGAAATTAAAAAAAAAAACTCTGCAGTATCTGTTTTGAAGATACAATTTCCATAAACATACACTATCCTCTTATCTGAAGGAACTGTACTACTTTTTAGTGGAATCGCTCTTCTGCCAGTTCCTGCAGCAGGTACCATAAGCTGAGTTTGAGAGAAAAATATGGAGGCTGAATTTCACCCTTGAAAAAAATAAAAAACAAAAAGAAACTATTCCTAGAAAAGATCAGACAGGAAGCACATTAAAATAGAGGAGGAGTGGTCAGAGAGTAACTTCCCAGGAGAGTGACTGAGGAGGCAGCGAGACTCTTGAGAGGAGCTCGTTGGAGATGAGACCGCAGACAGGTGGAACAGGAGGCTGAGTCGGGAAGAGGGCGCCGCGCTCCGGGGCAGAGCCAGAGCGAGCTGCGCAATTCTAAACTGAGAGTGTGTGCGGGGAGCTGGTCCCTGGAGGCTCGTGTCCACCGGCTTCCCACCCCGAGGTGCGCGCTCTTCCGAGGGAATTCTCTACAAATGTTTTAGTGCTGAGGATCAATCAAGCCTGCCTTTCTAAGTGGTGCCCCACCACTGAACCACAGCCCAGCCCTGGCGCCTTTTAGCTCAGTCTATTTAAGCTTCCAAACTTCCAATATTTATTTATTTTATTTTATTTTATTTTGCCATACCGGGGATTGAATTCAGGACCCTGCGTTTGCCAGGCAAGCTCTTATTCTACTTAGTTATCTCCCTGGGCCTTTTAAAAAATATCTTGCTTACACATTTTAGTTTAAGATTATTATCATGGGGGAAGGCTAGGGGAGGAGGGAAAAGTCTATTATCATGTAAACGTAATAAAAGTGTCAAAATTTGAATAACTAAAATCTTACTTATACACAGCTACCCAATTTTACCAATTACTTTTTTCCTACTGTTTTTATAGAATAGTCATAAAATTAAAGCATAATTTCAAAGCTCAGTAATGACTGCTCATGTATGACAGCATACGGACGAAATCAGTCA
>NW_004524660.1:8164022-8165357 GCF_000260255.1 Octodon degus | reverse complement strand
GACCTCGAGGGAGCTGCCGGGCCGTGTGCGCAGCCCCCGCGCTCGCAGCCCGTGTTTGCACAGCGCAAATCTCTGTGGCCAAACCCTGCACTTAAACTCTTATTCATTATTCACCGCTTTGCTTTCACTTTTCTGGGAAAGGATAGTAGTTTGAATATTTAACCCGTCTTTCATAGGAAAATAAACATCTTGGTTAGCACACTCCCAGACAAGCTGAAAGCAGCGATTGAAAGTGTTGAAAGCGACAGCCGCATCCACAACTCATTCATCTGAATAGAAGGTTTTAAAACTTGAAACTGGATCAAGAATTTTTCCATGAAAATTAATTTCTTGGAAATATTTTTAGTTTTGGCAGAATTAGAAGGGACGTCAAACGGCATAGCACAATAATTCTACAAAATTTTGAACGTTATATTTTCCTAAAAAGATATATAAATTCAGATGTGGGTTACCAGATGATCTTAGGAAGTTAAAAGCAGCATTTTAAAAAGAAGTTCTTTAAATATGTAGGTGTTATTTAAGCAAACTTTTATACTCAGTTATTTTTTAAAGAAAATAAAGTAAAAACTTTAGTCAAGATCTTTTCCTTAAATTTAACTGCAGTTTTAAAAATCATTTTCTTGGCTTTTTCTCCACTCCAGCCAAGTAGCTCACCGTGGCAAATCCAAGCTCATAACCCAGGAGCACTGGGCCTTAAAGTCAGAGCCAGCGACCTCGAGGGGGCTCCGGGCATTCCTGAGCCCACCACCTGCACGGTCGTTCTACTTTCTCAGAGAACTATGTTAAGGGTGAGTCGCAATTTTTTCACCCAGCAAACAAATGCCAGTTATTAATTTTTATAGACATTTATGGTTATATTTTAGTAAATTTTATCTCAACATAATTGATGAAAATACACTGAGTTATTGCATAGATCTTGTTCTGAATATTTAAATATATCTTCAAAAATGAGTATGTGTCACAGAGAACACAAGAAGAAGGGAATTGAAAACGAACAGTAGATTTTGGAACCACAAATATGCTGTCTGATTAGAGCCTCTGGTCAATGGAAGAGTGGAATCCGACTGCGCAACCCAACCAGAAGGGATTTTATTACCTAATTTTCCTCAAACACATTACAACCAATTTTTCGGATAAGGTTTCTGGCTGGTGTGGCGCAGTGCCTACTCTAGACCATTCTTCTTTCTCTGGAACTCTACCTTACTCGTAACTTAAACCTGATACTGTCACTGACTCTTTTGTTAATTATTAAAATTTTTATTAGTACACGTTTGCGATACATGATTACATTCATCTTGGGGAGTTGGTATGTGCATGTAACAAGATGAACAAAAG
>NW_004524660.1:8150943-8163244 GCF_000260255.1 Octodon degus | reverse complement strand
CCTTAGTGGTGGAAATCAGCCTTCATGAACGCACACTGTTTAAAGCCCGCAAGCCGGAAAACCAGCCAATAAGCAGCTTTAAAACACAAAATAACAGAAATATTTGAAATACCTATTTCATATGGGAAATAGGAGTATCTGTCAGAAATGTGAGACTGGGTTTCCCAGAGCTTCACACATCTGGAGGCCCAACAAATGTTTTAAGCTTCTGCATAATGTGTGGGTCAGGAACAAAAATAAGGCTGAGTGGCATCTTCAGCTTCTAGGCTCCACTTCTGGTCTATAAGCCAAGCCAGCCCAGTCCTAGTCCAGCCCAGCAATTGGTGAGCAGCCACTGGCCCTACCCGTCAGGCCCGACCTGCAGTAGGCAGGAAACAGTGTTCCCTGCACAGCACAGTCCCGAGGCCTGAGGCCAGCCATGGCTCCCTCTGTTTTCCATCATTCTTTTAATATTACCTTCTCAACAAGTAGAAAAATAGGCTATATTTAGGTTTAGGCATCCATAAATATTCCTAAATCAGACATTAAAAATGCATCTCCCTATAGTGCAAATGAACCTTCACATGCCATTTGAGATGTTTTCCAAATACCACTGTGAAAAACAGGTATAACACAAGCAGTGGTAGCTCTACAATTCAGCGGGCTTTAGAAACATCATTTTACACTTAAAGTGTGGGAGGGTGGTGTCCCCCACTCCACAGTGCAGAGTGAGGCCACTGGGCTCCCAGGAGTACCACTGCCTTAGGAGGCCACCACAGCTCCCCAGCCCACTGCTCGAGGCAGCAGCGGGCAGTTCAGATCTAAGCTTTCAAAGTTTGAGGTTAGACCAAAAGAAGCTGCAATCTGTCTTACCACAATCACTCACTCCTTCATCACTATGTTATTTGCATAATAATAAATTATCCTGCAAACACTACACCTAACTGAGAAGCAACCGTCTCTCCATGAAGTCTGGGAATTAGCTTCTGCCCCTAGAATCTATGTTATAGCTGAACAGCACAGTTTAAGCCCCACTTCGTGGTACTTGCATAGATGAGTTACAATTATCAAGTCACTATTTCCAAAAGAACTAGTAAAACTATTATTAAAAAACATTTGTCACAAACAGAAGTGCCCTGCAAAGCATGTTATTATTGCACACAGGGTTATCAGAAGTTATGCATATAGAAGACCTTAAAGACACTAAAGACCCAGAACAGAGACCCGAGGGCCATGCCTGTCGCCGCTCCAGCCAGCATGCCCAGGCCAGGTCACTGTCATTGTCTCAACAGTGCTCATGAATGGTAACTTGGGTGGCAGGCTGCTGTCCATAGAGTCCTGCCTATGGGCACTGAGAAGGCACTGCAACTGCCTGCCCATTCGCAGCACAGACAATCTGAGTTCCTGTCAGGTATGCACCACCGTAAGGACTGTAGCCACGTGCCTGCTTGGAGGTCGGTGCAGCATAGGCCACGTAAGGTGGGGCGAGGAAGCCACAGCAGTCTCTTCTGACAGGACAGCAGAGCCTGCACAAGCCATGTTTGTCCTGGAATCCTGAAGTGTAAACTCCCAAGCCAAACAATCATCCATGTTTTCTGCACAGTCTGATCATCTTTCCCATCTCAGCAAACAATCTCAAGTAGACAATCTCTTGGCTTCCCATCTGGAGGCTGAATATCCCGACATTCACGCCCTGTGCGGATACTGATGCCGTCCACTGGCAGATGGACTTTATCCTCAATACTAGGTCTTGTCTGATCATCATAATAGATCAAGCAACCATCTGACCGTAGGCCAAACCAATCCTTCTTCCGGCACTTCAGAATAGTACTGTCGCAGCAACCATCCACTCTTGACAAGCTCCAGCTCTTCACCTCTGCTGGACACCAGATAGAGCCTGGCCAATGGCACAGCCTGAACGGAAGGGCTGATGAGGATTCTTAAAAAGCCAGCCTCTGTCTTCTTCTTCAAGGAAGTCTAGGTGGTAAACCTGCAAAGAAGGGGTCCCGGCAGAAGCAGGCCGAGGACCCCACGGACAGCCTGGAGTGCTCCACCGACCTGTCCCCGACTCCTGTGACTTCAGGTCTTTCATTTCTTCACTTTGGATGGTTTCCATTGCATCACTATTGTTTTTGTTACACAATCTAATGGTGTTGTCCTACTCACTGTTTTTAGTTTCTGATATTATGCTTCCATAATTTTCTTTTGGTTCTTATAGATCCTGTTATCATAACTAATAATCCTCACCTTTGCTCTCATTACAGCCACTTTTCCTTTTAATTTTTGAGCATATCTGTGTGGCTGTCTTAATGCCTTTGTCGTCTCATCGTGAGCTTTCTGCTGTCATTCTGTCTGCTTCAGTATGCAGCGAAACACTCCAGAAGCAGATACTAGGAATTCTACTTTTTGTAGAAGGTTTTCTCTCCTATCCCAAACCCACAAGCTTTTCAGGAGCTCTGAATTACAAGCTCTGCTCGGCAAGACCTGTGTGCTACCACACATCCATTTGCATGTATCATGGTCTAAAAATAGTTCCTCCAGACAGAAATGTGTGTGCAGCATGTCTGCCCTTGTCTCAGGGATCCAAAGGAAGGGCCACCTCTGCTCCAATGTCTGTGGTTGGCCGGTCCATACATATTGTCCAGGTAGTATTCTCTGAGAGTTTAGATCTACAAAAATTACTGTATCAGTCAAAAGTAAAAGTTAACCAGTGTAATTTCAATACCTACTCTCCCCCAAAGAAGGCAGTTCATACTCCCACGAGTAATAGAGGGAGATTCCCATTTTCTAAAAATTCTCTACCCAAAAAGACAATTTGTTCTTTCTAACTTTTGTAAAATCAACTTTAAAAATCAAATTTTAAAATGCCACTTTGACTGTATTGGATCTGCCTAGACACCTTTCCATCTTCTGGTGTACTATTCAATTTGCCCTTTTCAGAATATAGTAGTTTTTTTTTTCTTTTCGTATTTATTTATTTGATACAGAGTCTGTCTACACAGTTCAGGCTCACAGTGATCCTCCTGTCTCAGCCTCTCAAGTGCTGGGATTACAGGCACGTGCCATCGTGACCAGGGTTCTTTTATTTATTTTATTTTATTTTATTTTTTTGCTGGTCTTATTTTTATTTTATTTTATTGAGAAACAAATAGCAATGAGACAGTTTCAAAACTGATTAATAGGACAGCTTCAATAATTAATACATTGTACATTGTTATCTTCTTAGTGGTTATCCATAGTACGCGATGCAGAGAGGATATCCAGTCCAAACATTATTAGTGCAAATCTTTCTTCTCATTGAATTAAGCAAAAGTAGCTGTATATCTATCCTAACTGTTCTGTATATACAAATATAAAACGGTCCTTCCTTTGTATCCCCTTTTTTGTTTTGTCCTGTCAGAGATGGGTATTCCATTATGAACAGGGTTCTGAGACCAGCATGGCAGGCCATACCGGGGGTCACACTGCGGTCCTTGCGCTTGTCAGGGAGGTGCTAAAGACTGCCAAGCTATCTTCCCAGCCAGAACACTGTAGTTTTCATTGTTGAAGCCTTTAACTTTCTTAAGTTCATAGCTAAGTATTTCACTTTTCTTGATGCTACTCTTAAAAGCGTTGTTTCCATAATTTCTCTTTGATGGGTTTATTTATTGATCTTGGTGTTGAATAATCCTTGCACCACTTTATCATGATACATGATTTTTTTATGATTTCTTGTATTCATTTCACCAGTATCTTACTAAAGATTTTTTAGTTGATTTTATTGAGAAAGAAATAGCACTGAGACAGTTTCAAAACAGGTTAGTAGGACAGTTACAATAATTAATACATGGCATATTGTCTTCATAGTGGTTATTCATAGTACAAGATGCAGACATGATATCTTGTCTAAACACCTTAGTACAAATCTTGCTTCTTACTGAACTAAGAGAAAGTAGCTGTATATCTATCCCAACTATTTTGTATAGACATATATATTTTTTTCACTTCAAAATAGTCCTTCATTTGTATCCCCCTTTTTTGTTTAACTTTGTCAGACATGGGTATTCCATTGCTATTCAAATACTGTAGGTGCATGAATTCAGCAAAGAAACCCAGTATAGTCCAGTAGTCCATAATAGTGGTGGGTTATCAGCAGAGCTGGCAATATCAGAAGTTGCTGGCTTGAACATTTTACAGCTCAGCATATTAATATGGTTTTACTTTTTATACCTCACCTTTATACTTTTCTGTTGGGTGGTTAAAACCAAGATAAAGCAAGACCTATATAACAAGAAATGTAACTTTTGGATCTGATAAGGTCAGTCAAATCCCCTTCGGATTTAATCTCTGTTCATTAAAAAGACTGCCCTTAGTTTTCTTTTATGGGTGGGTCTTTTCCTAATTTTGGAATCAGGGTAATACTTGCTTCCAGGAATAAGTTTGAGGAAATTGATTCACTTTTAAATTTATTTAAGAGTGTGAGGAGTTTGGCATTAGATCATCTACAAGGTTGTTGTAGAATTTGTCTGTGACTCTATCAGAACCTGGAATCTTCTTAGTTTTATTACTACTTCTTCAATTTCATTGACTGATGTTGGATTATTCAGGGGCTGGGGAGATGGCTCAGTAGAATAAACTCCTCCCTGGCAAGTGCAAGGGCCTGAGCTCAATCCGAAGTTCTGCAAAATAAATAAATAAATAAAGTTACTACCTTAGAAAAAATTTAAAACTGCTTTCCAAATCTTATTAGATAATATATCTCATGCACATTGAATGTCTGATGAAATTCTATGGAGAATCATTCTGTAAACTGAAATTTCTAAATGTGTTTTTATCTTTACTCACTAACACTACAAGTAATGGAGATTTGTATACTAACTGTAGTTTTCAGGGCTGGGAAGATAGCTGTACGGTCTAAGCACCTACCCGGCAAGCACAAGGGTTCGATCCATGCTGGCCCCAGAAACCTCGGGAGTGCCAAGCTGGCCTCTGAGACCAGGCGTGGCGGCACACATCTGTAATCCCAGCACTGGGGAGGCGGGACGAGAGGATGACTACGAGTCTGAGCTGGGTTGCAAGCTGTGCCAAATAAATACATAGGAGATTTTTTAAAAATTTAATTAAAAAGATTATTCAAGTTTGCATATCTTCTTAGTTCAGCCTTAGTAGCTCACATATCTCTAGGAATCTATCCAGCTCTTTTGAATTTTCCATTTTCTTAAGGTTTCTCACAGTGATCTGGATTGTGGCAGAATCGGTTTGGATTTTGACATTTCTATCTAATTACATGGATTTAGGTCTTTTCTTTTCCTTTTTTTAGTTAGATCAGCTAAGGATTTTTCTATTTTGTTTCTTCTTTTGAAAAACTTTTTTTGATTTATTGATTCTTTAGGGTATTTTTGGTCTCTCTTCATTAATTTCTGCTCTTGTTTTTATAATTTACTTCCTGATACTAGCATTGGATTGGATGGTTCTTATTGTCTATGACTTTAAGTTATTTGTGCCTGCTTTTCTTTTCTGATGTGGGAATTCCTTAAACTTCCCTCAAAAACCACTTTCATGTGTCCCATGGTTCTAGAATGTGGTAGTCACATTGTTGGTTGATTGTAGGAATGGTCTAACTCTCGCCAGTGGCTCCTCTGTGGACCATTGACTTTTCAAGAAGGTATTGTTTAATTTCTACGTTTGCTTAGTTTTTATGGTTTCTTTTGTCATAGATGTCTAGTTCCACTGCAGCACAATAGGATAATATATGTGGATCATTTCCATTCTTTTACATTTACTTAAGAATGCGGTATGGGGAGCCGGGGAGATGCTCAGTGGAATAAGTGCTTCCCTGGCAAGCGCAAGGGCCTGAGTTCAATCCCTGGTTCCACCAAAAAATAAAAAAAAGAATGCTGTACGGTTCCATGTGCTGTTCTGTAGAATTGGGATTCTGTTGTTATTTAGAGCACTTGATATCTTTAAGTCTATTTGTTTGAAGGTTTGGTTAAACTCTGATATTTCCCTGGTAACTTTTGGTCTAGTTTATCTGTCTATTTGTGAAAGTTGTGTATTGACTTCTCCTATTACAATTATTTTGATGTTTATCTAAATTTTTAGGTCCACTACTGTTTCTTTTATGAAGTTGAACACTTCATTATTTAGTGTGTATATAGTTATAACTGTTATTGTTCTGTCAAATTGCTCCCTTAAGCAATATGTAATAATCTCCTTTATCTCTTCTGATCAGTTTTGGTTTAAAATCACTGCTCTGAGCTTAGACAGCTCTCCTGCCTCTCTCCCACGTTTCCATTCTATGCGATAATGTTTTCCATCCTTTGATTTTTTTTTTATTTTTCAACAAATAATACACTGCATATATTCTTCTTAGTGGTTAATTGCTGTACAAGATGCGGACTTGTGATCCTATTTACAAACTCCATTACAACAAATCATTCTATTCATTAACAGAATGTAACTATATATCTATCCCAACCACTTTGAATACACAGATACAAACATCCTTTGATTTTTAAAGTGTGTCTTTTTTAATTCACTATGTTTCTTGCACATAGCACATTGTCTGGATTTTGTCCCTGAACCATCCTGTCAATCCCTGTCTTTTGCTTGGGGAAGGAGAACATTCACTCTGAGTTATCACTGAAGAGTAGTACTGATTCTCCTGCTGGGGAGTTTTTCCTGTTGCTGACTTCCTTGTGTTTTGTTCCTTTCCCTTAGTTGATCAGTGCACCAGGCATATTCATTCTTTTTGACACACTGGTGCCATTAGCTTCATTCTCTCTCTTTGGTTATACGTGAGGATGCGTTTTACGATGCTGGTTCGATGGTCATGAGTTTCTTAAAATAGTCCATGTCAAGGAAATACCTAATTTCTCTGTCAAATTTGAAAGAAAGTATCGCAGGACACATTAATGAAGATTACAAGTTGTTGTCTTTTTGGACTTGAAACACTTTCCTCTAAGCCCTTCTGGCTTTTAAATTTTGCTCTGAGAAGTCTGCCACAACTCTAACGGGGTTACTTTTACATGTGGCCCACTGCCTTTGTCTAAGAGGTTTTAATGTTTTGATCATGAGTCTCCACTTACTCCACTTACTCCTAGATTTGTTTCTACGTCATCAGGCAGTCATTGAATCCATTCTTCTTGGTGTCGTCATGCTTTTAACACGTCTTTAATCTCTGGAGACATCATACCTGCTGGTTCTTAAGCTCTGTCCTCATACTGGTCACTCCTATTTTCAACATAATTTAAAATTTCCTGCAGTGTTGGTTGAACCTTTTTTGTGGACTCTACTTCTTTTCTAAACTCATCACTTGTATTTTGTACCATCTGTGTAGCTAATGTACTTTTGATCAGTGTCTCTTGAAGTGTTCTAGATCATTTATTTTTCATTTCCATCATCTGATTATTGACATCTTCTGTGATCCTGCTGAGTATCTCTTTGATCTGTTTTTTATACTTTTTAAAAATTTATTTGTTTTATTTATTTATTTATTTATTTATGTGTGTGTGTGTGTGTGTGTGGCCAACTCAGCCCACCAGGGGGCGGGGCTGGCTGGCATGTGGTGCTGGGGGATTGAACCGCGGTCCCTTTGCTTTGTTAAGCTTGTTCTAAGTAGGTGCTTTAGACCACTGAGCCATCTCACCAGCCCCAGTTTTTTATACTTATTATTAAGAGTACTTTCACTAAGCTCAAATGTAGGAATAGAGCCTGGATTGATTAATGTGAAAATTATGCAAATTCTCCCTTGTGGTAGGGCTGAGCTGAAGAGTTATTACATGTTTCTATTATTTAATAGAAAAATGAGTTTTTCAGTATTTCACTTGAGTTCAGAGTCTGTCAAAGTCAGGTGCTCTTCAGTGCTCCCTGATGAGCAGTAATATATTATGTAGAACATGTGCCAAATCATCGCTGTCGAGCTATCAATAAAGAGGCAATTTTTATTTAAAAGTATTAATCAGCTTTGAGACATGCATTGGGTCAATTAGTTCAAAGTTAGGTGAAATAATGGTATAAAAGACATCAATAAGGAGCTAATATATGAAGTTTTTAATTATACAAAATGTACACTTGAAGAAACATAAATGAAAATTGACATATAAAGGCTACATAAAACATATAAGAAAGATTAGTCTACTTTCTGTTTGTTAATTAGTACTAGAGTGGAATGCGGAAAAAGGTTCAATCATAGCCGATTTCTTTTTGCAGAAAAAGCATCTGTAAAACTAATATTTGGGGTATGTTCCCAAGACAGGCACAGACCATGTCAGGCCCAGAAAGCATAATTAATAAGAATGTCAGCTAAGATTGTCAGATACTTGGTCTACTTGCCAATGCTCTAACTGCACTGCTGTTCAGCAGCATTTAATGTCCTTGATCTTTACAAGAACTCTTATCTGAATATCATATTCCCAAATTGAAGAAGATAAAGCTTTTTTAAAGAATATCTAATGAAGTGAACAGACAATCCACAAATTTGGAAAAAATCTTTACTAATAAGAACTCAGACAAAGGTCTTCTATCTAGAACATTAGGGCCCCAAAATTTGAAGACCCAATCCAAAATTGGGCATCCGAGATGAACACGCACTTCTCAGAGGAAGAAAGACAAGAGGCAAATAAATACATGAAAAAAATGCTCCACATTACTAGCCATTAAAGAAATGCAAATTAAAACAACACTGAGATATCATCTCACCCCAGAAAGAATGACTATCATAAAGAAATCACCCAACAACAAATATTGGGGAGGCTGTGGGGAAAAAGGAACCCTTCTCCACTGCTGGTGGGAATGTAGACTGGCGCAACCATTATGGAAATCAGTGTGGAAACTCGTCAAAAAATTAGGATTGGAAATCCCATTCAGCCCAGTTAGCCCACTTCTGGGAATTTTCCCAAAATAACTGAAAACATCATACATATGGTGATATATGTGCGCCTATGTTTGTAGCAGCACAATCTGTGATAGCCAGATCTTGGAAACAACCAAGATGCCCGTCACCTGAGGAATGGTTGAAAAAGATGTGGTATTTTTATACAATGGAGTATTACTCAGCTATAAAGAAAAATAAACTTGAAGCCTTCATAGGTAAGTGGATGCCACTTGAAGCTATACTCATAAGTGAAATAAACCAGACACACATGTGTAAATATCATATTGTCTCCCTAGTATAAGAACTCAAAAGAAGAAATAAAATTGAAAGATATAACACAGTTAAATGGAAAGAAAGAACTTAAGGATTAAACAATGAAGAGAGAGAAAGGAGAAAACTCAGGAAATATGGTAGGGGCAAAACCATACATTTATATAAACAGGATGGTTAAAGTAATGGCCCTAAAATTTTCCATCAAGTTTTTGAAAGTAACAGGTAATGGGTAGAATTCTCACCCGGACTAACTCTACGTGCTCCTATCTGTGAGCTAAGCAACTACATTGCAGACAGCAATGTGTAATACTGAAAGAGGAAAGTGATTGATGATGTAGAGTGTGCCTAAGGAGAGTCACATGGAGAGAAAACATTCTCTCAGGCTTTCACAGAGAGCACATTGGTCAAGCAATGGCCGTGACTCACCCACATGGCTGCACTGACAAAGGTTCTACAATCTGAGGTACAGGATCTCAGGATAAATCCTGAGGGGATTTCACTGACCTTCTCAGACCCAAAAGCTACAACTCTTGTTGCATAGGTCCTGCTTTACCTTGATCTTAACCATCCAGTAGAAAAGTATGAAGACGCAATATAGGAAGTAAAGCCATGCTGTTATGTTGAGCTGTGGGGGACTCAGGTCAACAATTTCTGACATTGCCAGTTAAACAGAAGACCCAATGCTATTATGGGCTACTGGACTCTTTTAGAATATTTTGTTGAGTTTACACACCTATAATATTCAAATAACGGAACTTAACAAAAAAAGGGTATACAGATGAATGTCCATTTTGTATCTGTGTATTCAAAGTGGTTAGGATAGATATATAGTTACATTCTCTTAATGAATAGAGTGATTTGTTCTAATGGTGTTTGTAAATAGGATCTCAAGTCCGCATCTTGTACAGCAATTAACCACTAAGAAGAATGTATGCAATGTGTTAATTATTGAAACTGTCCTAGTGATTTGATTTGAAACTGTCTCATTGCTATTTGTTTATCAATAAAATTATGAAAAAAAGAATAGAAAATTAACAATTGTTATATTACATATTGTTATCATCAAATTTGTTGCTCAACATTGGCCAAGCAATGGCCATGACTCATCCACAAGGCTGACACTGACAAAAGGTTCTACAATCTGAGGTACAGGATCTCAGGATAAATCCTGAGGGGATTTCACTGACCTTCTCAGACCCAAAAGCTACAACTCTTCTTGCATAGGTCCTGCTTTACCTTGATCTTAACCATCCAGTAGAAAAGTATGAAGACGCAATATAGGAAGTAAAGCCATGCTGTTATGTTGAGCTGTGGGGGACTCAGGTCAACAATTTCTGACATTGCCAGTTAAGCGGAAGACCCAATGCTATTATGGGCTACTGGACTCTTTTAGAATATTTTGCTGAGTTTACACACCTAAAATATTTAAATGATGGAACTTAATAAAAAAGAGGATACAGATGAATGTCCATTTTGTTTCTGTGTATTCAAAATGGTTAGGAGAGATACATAGTTACATTCTCTTAATGAATAGAGGGATTTGTTGTAATCGTGTTTGTAAATAGGATATCAAGTCCGCATCTTGTACAGCAATTAAACACTAGGAAGACCGTATGCAGTGTGTTAATTATTGAAACTGTCCTACCAATTTGGTTTGAAACTGTCTCATTGCTATTTGTCTGTCAATAAAATTATGGGAAAAATAATAATAATAAAGCTTTCTGTTTTTGGCTCATACAATACAAATGTAGAATGCTGATATACGTAAACACAGGGCCCAGGCAGATGGCTCAGTAGAATAAGCACTTCCCTGGCAAGCACAAGTGCCCAAGTTCAATCCCCGGTTCCACCAAAAAAAAAAAAAAGTAAACTCATACATATATCAACAGATACAAATAGATGATAGATGGATAGATAGATAGATCTAATTGTTATGCAAAGAGCAGCTACTATAATTCTATACAAATAATTCACTTAAAAACACAAACTACATAAAAATGAAAACATAATTGTAAACATAGTTCTAACATTCTGTAGGAGATCAAGATTAACAAAATAAAACAAAAACAAAAATGTACAATGGCAAATCACAATTCTAAAATTATCAGGTATTGTATTAAATGTAAATTATCTAAATATGCAATGAGAAAAAGACTAGCAGAGTGCTTAAAAACATAACCCAATTACAGTTTAATCATGTAGAAAACTCACTTGAAATATGGGCAATTTTAAAGTAAAACAATGGGAAAGGATAAATTGTAGAAACACTAGCTAAAAAATGTAGGAGGCGTTATATTCACATCAAAGAAAGTAGATCCTAAGAAAATTTCTGGAGACAGAGTAGGACAATATTAAAACAATCCATTTACAAAACAATCCTAAGTGCTGCCAAACAAAAATGCTGCAAAACTGTGGG
Organism: Octodon degus; assembly: GCF_000260255.1. Lineage (NCBI taxonomy): Eukaryota > Metazoa > Chordata > Mammalia > Rodentia > Octodontidae > Octodon > Octodon degus. Next base: position 8,151,722 of record NW_004524660.1, on the reverse strand, counting down.
AATAAATAACTGTTAGAAAAAGCAAATTGAAAAAAAAAAAAAAAGCAAATTGAAGGGACGGGGAGATGGCTCAGTGGAATAAGTGCTTTCCTGGCAAGCGCAAGGGCCTGAGTTCAATCCCCAGTTCCACAAAAAAAAAAAAAAAGAAAGAAAGAAAGAATAAAAGAAAAAGCAAATTGAGAAGTGTAGACTTGCACTACTGAGTTCCACTTGTATTGAACTTTCTGATTTCTTCAAAACATGAGTCCAACTCCTCATAATGTATTCTTAGAAAAAAATCAAATAGGTAATGAGAACCTATATGTATATACAAAGTAGCTAGCATAGATATACAGCTACTTTCTCTTAGTTCATTGAGAAGAAAGGTTTGTACTAATATTGTTTAGACAAGATAGCATGTCTACATCTTGTCCTCTGAATAACTACATGAAGACAACAATATGCAATGTATTAATTATTGTAACTGTCTTACTAACCTGTTTTGAAACTGTTTCATTGATATTTTATAATTAAAAAGAATTTAAAAAAATCTTTATTCTACACTACTCTATCCATTATCGAGGTAGAGAAGTAGATGCCAGAGGGTCACCCACATGTCGTACGCAACCCCCACCCTGACTGCGCTTACCTTCCCATGATGAGGACGTTCAGTTTCTCCATCTGCAATTGTTCTGCCTGCACCAGGAGCCCACATTCGGCAGGGAGAAGACATAATTTTAAGTGTAGAAACACACTTTTTGTATCCCTTCATAGAAAAAACACCCTCTTACAGATACTGA
>NW_004524660.1:8146739-8150023 GCF_000260255.1 Octodon degus | reverse complement strand
GGACAACTGTTCCAGGAAGTCCCGGCTTCTCAAGCCATATTGCTTGACGTTTAGACACAAGAACAGAGGGGATTTGGGTCTTGCAAGTCCAGCAGATAGCAAGTGGGGTCAGGAGCAAGATTTTCTGGCTGCGCCATGTTTCAGTTCCTGACCCAGAGATCAAGACGCAGACAAAATTGCTATTGTTTTCTGCCATTACATTTTATAGGAATCTGTTAGATAATTGAAGGAACTAGACAGGTAATCCAAGAAAGAGGGATTTTTCCATTTAAATGAGAGAAAAGCCCAGCTGAGCATGCTGATCTTCAAGCCGAGTACTGCAGTGATCTCCCGGCCCTGGCTCTCAGCGCGCTGCGGTGCGGCCCAGCAGGACGCTGTGCACACGAAGCTCCAGGCGGCGCGTCTCGACTCCTGTGCTAATGCTCATTTTCCTCTCAAATATTTTCTGTCAAGTACAATAATGTGATTGAATACATAAAGTGTATTTCATTTTTACCAGAATCATCTTAGCTACAGAGACGAGAAAGCTAATTTTTTAGAAATCTGTTTCCACTTAGGGATTCCAGCTTTCATTTTATAAAGCCTTAAGAGAAGACGTTGCTCTGGTCTGCATTCCAGTAGCTTTTTTATTTCCTAAAGCTGTGTCAAAAGCAGTAATAACAACTTAAAGGAATGGAACAGGTTACCTTATAACATAGATACCATATGGCTTCCTGGTCTTATCCCGCCCTTGGTTTGGAAATGACTACATACGATAACACTGGGCCAACCTTTAATTATGTGTGTATGACTACGCAAGAGGATGGATATTAAATAACAGATATGTGACCTTTCTTCTTAAATCTTCTCTTTCAGATTTTTCCATTGTGACATTTTAACAACTGACATTTCTTAAAAGTCTATGCTCTGTGCAAGCACAGTAATTTTCATTTTTTGAGCATCTTTATACTTTCGGGAAGGTATCTCAGTTTATTTTCACCCCATTTTGTATATTCTGTAAAACTATAGCAAGTATGTAAAAGTTGAATAGGAAAATCTAAATGCAACAATACCAAAAAGACATAGTACTCACTTTGTCGACTTGACATTAAGATTAACAAATGACTACAAAACGGTTCTTTGTTTATATTCCAATTTTTTGTTTTCTTTTGTCAGAGATGGTTGTTCCATTGCAGTTAGAGAAGCTGTATTTGGAGAAGTCTTTAAAGGACTTTTGAATACTTGATGCCAGTCTAAAGATTGTAGATACTTGCATTCAGCAAAATAACCCAATGTAGTCCAGAATGGCCTTTCACAGCTCAGCATATTAATATAGCTTTACTTTTCATATCTCATGGTTACACTTTTCTGCTGGATGGCCAAGACCAAGTTAAAGCAAAACCTGTATAACTAAAAATTTAATTTAACTTTTGCTTTCTGACAAAGTTAAATCCCCTCAAGATTTACCATGGAACCGTGTACAGCACCTTGTAGATCCTTTGTCAGTGTCAGCCATGTAGATGAGTCACAGCCATTGCTTGACCAATTTACTCTCTGTGAAAGCCTGAGAGAAATTTTTCTCTCTAGGTGATTCTCCTTAGGCACACTCTACATCATCAATTGGTTTCCTCTATGGCCCCATAATAATGTATATATCTGTGTATAAAGGATAGTTAGGATAGATATACAGCTACTTTCTCTTAGTTCAATGAGAAGAAAGATTTGTACTAATATTGTTTAGACAAAATATCATGCCTACATCTTGTCCTCTGAATAACTATTATGAAAGCAACAATATGCAATGTATTAATTATAGTAACTGTCTTAATAACCTGTTTTGAAACTGTTTCATTGCCATTTTACCTTTTTTCTCACTAAAATGAATAAAAAATAAGAAGAAATGAAATTACCAAATGAAACATTGTCTTTTTTGACATTATGTCATACCTAGGATTTTCACACTAATATTCATTAATATTACTAATGTTAGGGTTAAATTTAAAGACAGATTTTTTTTTATGAACTGAAAAATAGAATTCACAGCACATAAGTCATTTTAGAGCTACTAGACTTATATGTCATCTTTGATTAAAGTTGTCATATAAAAATGAAATCAAGCTAGCAAACCTGTAATCAATGGAAGATTATCAAGCATATGTAAAAACATTCCAGTAAAAAGTATATTTGCAAGATTGATTTCATCTGCAACAGCATACCATATTTATGACACATTTTAGACAGTTTACAAATGTTAGATAATATTAAAAATGTAAAATAGTTTGTCATTATTACAATTAGTATTTCAAATAATTACAAGGTTTTAAACAATCAAGATCAGAATTCTATGGCTACTGATGTGTTCCTCTTCTCTAAACTACACAGTAGAAGTTAATATTAAAATATAAATGAAGAAAACCAATTTACAACAGCCCCATAAAGGATAGAAAACATAGAGCTTTTGTGAGTCAACTCTCTTACAAAGTCACCACCAGATAGGACACTTCTGAAGCCAGATATTCTGGAGTGCCTCCCCCACTCACCAAGCAATTCTCCAGTGGATACCAGCTGGCTGTCTGAAAATCTAATTTTGACACCACCTGCACGGGGATAGTACTAGATCTCACCACTTGTAGCACCCCAATTTTTTTTCTAGACCAGATGCCAATTACAAATAGTGGATTATCACATACACTTCTAAGTGGCTGCAAATCTGGGCTCCTACTACCTCTTCTGAGTTCATTTAACACCACGCATTGGTTTATTAACATTGTTTAAAGTACATGAATGAACAGTCTGGTGAAGACACAGATGGGGCAAGTTCTGGGCGGGTCCCCAGCACCAGAGCATCCGTCACCATGCAGTGCATGTGCACCACCCTCCTAAAATATGAAGCATTCACCAGCCCAGAAATTCTCTGAATCCCCCAGCACAGGAGTTTTTAATGGAGCTTCCATCAGGAAACCATGATAAGTCTGCTCTGTCTATAACTACTTCCTTCTCTCAAGAAAAGAGAGGCTATAAGAAAAAGTTTGAGCTTACAAGAATGGTATGGTCTCCTTGTAACTGGCCCCAACTAAGACTTGCCTTTAAACAAAAGACCACAGGAAATTCTCAGGGCTTAAGAAGCTTTGTGTCATTGGAGATATAGCTCAGTGGTACAGTGCCTGCCTGGCAAGTGCAAGGTCCTGAGTTCAATCACTGATAAAAACAACAACAACAACAAATAGAAATAAAAAGCTCTATGTCAGGAACTAAGATCAAAGACTGGATATTATCATGAAACATTCTTTTAGTACCATTGTCTA
>NW_004524660.1:8125730-8146277 GCF_000260255.1 Octodon degus | reverse complement strand
AAAGGAACAATATCAGTAAAATAATGGCAATGAATTCTTTCCACTATAGCTTCGTGGGAAGGTAGAGCAAATTGGAATCCATTCCCCTTTGGGGACAATATTCCAAATATATAAGGTCAGTATAAGGTCAGATTTTTTATAAGTGCACAAACTTCAGAGGAAAAAAAATAAGCCTTCTAAAGTAGGAAAACAAAAACATTAGAGAAAGATCTGATGATTTTTAAATTAGAATAATTATGAGAGTCTTAGAAATGTATACATATTCTTTTGCTGCAATGATTAATCTCAGATTTTCTCAGCAATATACCACAAGCAATAACAACTCAGAGACAGGCATTGTGCACACTAGCAGGGCTGAAGTGTGCCAGATGTTCAATGTATGTTCTTTGACAAATTCACAATCTTGGCCCCTGACAGCCTCCATCCCAGGAAGCATGAGCTCCCTGCAGCTTGTGAGGAAAGAAAATACTTAAGTTCCAATTGCTAAGCACCAGGGAGGCAACGAACAAGAAAATTCAAAAACTATCGAGGACAGCAAGGTGATTTTTCTGAGCAGGAGCATTCTATCAGTTTCCAATCTAGTTGCAGAGAAAAAAAATATCAAAGATGATGTTCTTCTAGTGTGTGTGCTTTCCCACACTGTTGATTCTACCCGGAAATTATGTACCATCAAGCATGAACTCTCCTCCAATAGGCTCTTTCTCCCTGATCAAGGGGAAGATCCATCTTTTATAAAAGAAACTACTTAAAGCAAGTAGAAAATATAGAATACTCATTGTATTTTCAATAAAACTCTTAAGAGCTGTGGTAGACCATTGAGTAAACTAGGCCAGAATTCCTTTGGAAGAGGACAGCCTATACATATAGAAATGAATAGTTTAAAATAAATGCAGGGAAGAGGTAAAATAGAGATAATGAACTAGGGAATGAGTGATGTAGAAATATGTTAGATCGGGGTGCACTGCTTGGAGGAACTGACAAGGGGCACACAAACAACCCTGAGAGCAGAGTGACAAGGAGCAGATCCATGAAGACCACGGGCACAAACCTGGCCTTCTGAGGCTCTGAAGAGCAGACCTAGCACTTTCGGAAACACAAGGCTCAGGTAGGATGGATTAAGAGGAAAGAAAGAGAACACGGGGCAAAGAGAGCAGCCAGTGACAGCTGAGGTGGACAGAATGGAGGCCACGTACCCAGAGGAGAAGGACTTGGGGAAATCTAAGTGCAATACAATTTAGTCATTATGATTATACAAAGAGTTGCAGTTTCATTTCAAGTTATAATGAAGGTAAATGATTCAGAAGTTGCAAAAGGAAGGATAAATTTTCAGCATAGAAAAAAGGCCACCTAGAAAAATCCACCATACGAACTAGTTATGGAAGTTGGCTATAAACCTGTTAGTTATCTCCATTTGGAGTTTTGAAAGACAACACACACACACACACACACACACACACACACAGAGAGAGAGAGAGCAGGAGCTCTGAAAGGTCATACTTGGATTGAATAAATACTAGTATGTATACTATTTGAATGCAATAATGCCTGCAAATGTCTTTCTTTATAAAAGCCTAAATTTTATATAAAATGAGGCCTTATGAAATTTTTTGTAGCACAAAGAGAAAGAACATTATTTTAAACATTCAATGGGTATTTTGGATTTAACTTACAGGATGTTAATATTTTAGAAAATATCTGCTCAGTTCATTGAAATATATGCCCGAGATATGGTTCTATGAAAGAGATTCTGGGATGCCTAGGGGAAAATTAATTTGGACAGATAATAAAAGTGGAATTAGCTGAAATATGAAATAGAATGTTAAAATTATTAGCTATATTAATGTCCTTGCAGAAAGAAAAAAAAAGCAGAATTGAAACTGTAGAAAACTGAGGCACTACTTTCCTCCACATGAAATTTTTTAAAATAATAAAATTGTAAAAGAAAGGGAACTATAGAAGACAGACTAGAATTTCTAAATAAGGCTATGAACTATATATATATACTCTGTTTGGAAGGAAATCTGAATAATTTGAGAGAAAGCAGTAACCAAATGTCAAGCAGTGTTCTGAACTATAATACGGTCTGGGAATCAAGGGATTAACTGCATAAATCCAGAAAAGCAATGAAAAAGAAAGAAGAAACCTTCAAATGAAGTCATCAGCATCCAAGTAAGGAGAATAAAGAGTTACCTTGAAAGAACAAAGCTGAGATGCCTTCGGATCTCTCTCCTCCCTAACTGCATGCCACAGTCAACACAAAATGTCCACAGTATTTTAACGGAAAAAGTTTGTGACCTGAAAATTCCACATCAACAAAATTATTGTTCTAACATTAAAACAACAGAAGACATTCCTAGGCTACAAGAACTTGGAAAAGAGTGCAGTCAAGCATTCTTTCTGGAAGAAGGACAAAATCAATGAAACAATTCAAGTGATAAAAGTACAAAACAGAATGAAAGCACCAACAATGAGCCTGAGACCAAGACACTGGGTCAACGCTGCTAAGTGCAAATCTGTACGACTTGCAGTTGATTTGCTGAGATCCTACTGTGTGCGGAAACTCTTCTAAGTTCAAATGAGATAAGTGTCGGCAAGGACTGTGTCCTGTCAACCTGGAGACATTCTGTCGAGCGGGAGAGCTGTGAGGAGCCCAGAATGTTAGCTTCTGAGAGTACTTTGCAGGTTGTGAAGTGAGTCCAGAAATAAGGCAGAGCAGCGGCTTTAGACGAGTGAGCTCTCAGAGACTTTTGCAAGGGTCTGGGACCTGCCCGGAACAAGGGAAGAGGCTTTCCAAAGTCTGAAAGAAGAGAGACTGGGGTAGAGGACTCGAGCCAGATTAGAGTAGCAAGAGATAACGGTGAGAGGAAAGCCTGGCTAGGAAAAGGCATAGGTATGTGCAGTAGGCACTTGGCTCAAAGAAGCACTCTGAATTTTATTTTATGGCAGATGGAAGACCAGTGCAGGGTTGTAAGATGGGGATTAATATATCTAACTTAGCCTTGGAAGGGAGCACTTTTAGTTATACAGAGACTAGTCCATATGGACAGGACTACAGGGCTTCCTGGAGACCAATAAGGCTAGTGCAGGAATTGCCTCTTTTATATTACTGTAGATGGATGGAGCATCTTATGGGGGGAGGGGGAGTACAGACATTTGACATTTATTATGGCGCTAAAAGAAATTAAGTCTCATGTACTTTGATAAGTACAAAAATACATGCTAAATTAGACATTTCATAAGCTTAAAGGCAATCGCTAGTAGAATTTAAAGTACATTTCTCGAAGTCCAAGTAATGACTGAAGACAAAAGCAGAAGAGCATGAATCCTTCAGAGCATAAGCCAATTGCAGCATCGGTGAATGGGCCATCACGGCGTAATTGTGACAAGGGGACAGACTGATGAAATGGATGATGCTCCTGCCCTTCGGGTCAATAGAAATTATTCACCTGGACATGTACTTCTAGATCCCATAATTAACAAGAGAAGATGACATTCTAATTTTGAATGACAAATTTCCAAATGTGTAGCTATCATATAGATCTGATCCCTCATAAGCATAAGGATAAATAAGTAGACAAATAAAGGTTTTTCTATGAATAAATTGGATTTTTGACTGCAAGTTGGACCACTCAGTTAGTTTTAGGCAGTAGAATATCTAGGAAACCCAACCATCAGCATGTAGCAAGTGAGATTATGGAGCTGGTGTGGAGGCTTGGCTACGGTAGTGTGGACGGACCAGTTGTCACAACATTCAAAACATTTTTCTCCGTAACCTCTTTTTCGGCACTTCTTTTCCTTTTCTTCTTATTTTTGCCCTAGGAAACATTAATCTTTCACATTCAACAGTTATCCTGAACTTCACTGAACGGGATAAAAACCACCTCGGGAACACTGCTGGTCCCCACTCTACCCAGGAGAAGAACCGAGCTCTAACTATCTATTTTGCTGTTCCTAGACATGGTCTTCCAGAACACCAAAATCACCAGGAGATATCTATATTTCTCAATATATACGTTATAATAAACTACTTCATAGAATAGTAAGTTATTTTCTAGTTTAAGATACTTCTCATAATGAACTGATTCATATAATTATAGTGGCTAAGTGCCATTATTTGTGAATTCCAAGCTGGAATCAAGAAAGCTGTAGGTTATATCCAGGGCCTGAGAGCTGAGAAACCAGAGGTATAGATTCTAATGCTGGTGGAAGGCCTAAGAACCAGCATTTCAAAAGCAGTAGAAAACTAACATTTCAGTGCAAATAGGCTGAGGTGGATTCAACCTTTCTCAGCCCATATTTTCTTGTATTTGCTTTACAACTCACACGCTAATCTCTTCTGGAAATACTCTCACAGACGCATTCATAGATCATGTTTTGTTAGGTGATCTGGACACCCCATTGTGCCGGCCCAGGGACACACAAAAAATTAACCATAACAATACACTTCTACTTAGCATATATAAAGTTTATACTTTTCATATTATCTTAAAGAGAATTTCTAGACAGTTATATTTTGGCCAATTTATTTCTGTTGCAAAGCTTATTTATATCTTAGTTATTTATAAAATTGAGCACTGCTACAAGATTCACAAAAGATCAAGGGCAAATAGCTTTAAAAAAAAGGATAAAATTAAATTTCGTGCATGCCTGGCCTTGGAATTCTACTATAAGATAAGTTTTTGCAAAGTTATTGAATATCAATAGCAATGGTTCATTTATCACTGTTCTATTGGATAAGATAAGCCTATACACAAACTATTACAGAACTCAAAGAAAAAGATTCTAAAATATAAGCAATTAGCACCAGGAAAACAAGATAATAGATAGGCAAATGGTACGGTGAATTAAGGCCACTGGCTAGGCAAGTTTTCTGTTGTCCTTGGTGTTTGAGTGCAGAGAAGAAATTTAAGGTAATCTGAATTATTAAGACAATATTAAATGTATTAAAGCTATAAATTAAAGTCTTTTCCACTCATGTACTTAAGGCTGTAATAGATTGGAAAATACCTTCCTAGATGTACTTAAAGACTGCGTATCCAGAGTCTTTGGATATGTTATATTTCACAGCAAGAAGGGCATTACAGGTGTGATGCAATTGGCTTCCAAAAACACAGACACTGTGTCTTGGACCATCTGATGGGCCCAATGTAACAAGACCCTTGGAAGGAGGCAAGAGGGCCAGAGTCAGATAAAAAGGAGGCGAATGAAGAAATAAAGGTTGGAATAAGAGAGAGATTTGAAGATTCTGTTTTGTTGGCTGGGAAAATGATACAGGCTTGGAACTGAGAAATGCTGGCAGCCTGCAGAAGCTGGACAGCTCAGGGAAATATGTTGTCCCTTAGAACCCACTAGAAGGCAGCCAAGCCAACATTTGGATTTCAGCCTCTAAGACCCATCTCAGAATTCCAGCCACCAGAAATATAAAATAATAGATTTGCATTTGTACACCTCCTAAATTTGTGGTGATTTGTCATGCTGAAAGTAGAAAACTGATACAAAAATGCTTCTTAAAATCTTAATAATCTGGCCAATTTCAAGTGTCCTTTTAAGAAGACGGCTCGATACAAAGAAGACTTTAAAATTACTCATTTATTACTTCATTGGTCCTGCTCCATAACTTCTTGGTTCTTTCCTGATTCCTTTTCAAATTCCTTCTTCCTGGCAGATTCGGGATGTTTAGCCATAGTTAGGTGATGTGTTCAGCTGGACTCATGTACGCTTTGTACTTATTTCTGACTCCAAAGTCATTGATCCTAAAATCTCAGAATCAATGTTGAAAAGGTTTCTTCTTATATAGTTTGCATATTTTTGAAAGTTTAGCATGTGCCTTTAAAATTTTGGATTCATGCCTTCCACGATCTGGCACAAAGCTCTTTAAATCGAGCACTTGAATGAGCAATTGCAAGTATCATGAGAAGCGTGGAGAAGCAGCACAAAGCAGAGCCGAATGCCGCTGGAGTCCAATCTTGACAACCACTCTCTGAACTTCTTCGTACCGATGGAGTCTGAGGCTGGACAGAGCATCAGTTTTTCATTACTCTGTTGTGAGTTTAAGGCAATGCTGGATGAATAAAATGAATGCTTGCATCCTTCAAATTCATACTTTGAAACCTAATCCTGAGACTGCATTTGTGGGTAGGTCTTGAGGCTGAGGTAAGGAGGGTGGAGCCCCATGGATAGGACTGGTGATCTTAAGAAGGTAAGACAGAGCATGTCTTCGCGCCTTCTGCCAGTGAGGACAGTCAACAGTCCCGCCTCTACCTCAGTCTCTAAAGAACGTTCTTCAGGAACCAGCCCTAGCAGGCCACATCTGGTACATTTTCGTGAGCTGCTCCAAGAAACGTTAAAAACGACGTTCTGCTCTGTGTAGCAACTCAGTTTATGCCATTTGTTATAGCAGCACAAATGGACTAAGACAGAACGACCGAGGACATCTGTTTTCCACTGCGGCGGGACTGGCCTTGGAAGGAAAGAGGCACATCCGTCATCCCAAACTGCTGAGAAATCCAACCCGGCCCTCAGTACTGGCCAAAAGAAATTAAATAAGGATTCTAAAATATCTGAGCAAAAGGACGATCATCTGCCTATTTAAAAACTGGCGTATAAAACCAGTAAAATTCAACTATACAAAGAGTGCGCATGAGCAGCCCTCCTTGAACCGTCACCACCTCACGAGAACGGAGGCTCCCAGACGCGCACCCACCTGGAACCCGAGCAGGCGTGAAGCTGCATACATACACATATTTTTTAAAAAGTTAAATTAATCTTGTGATATTGAAATTTCTGCAATCTTTCCATTGTTTTTATTATACATGTTAGTCACTAAAAAGCTATGTTTTTTTTTTTTTAAAAAATAGCATTTTTCATGAATGTGTTTGGAAATCAAATATATAGTAGTTAGAGAATATTATTAGATTATGCAACTAAAATACTGATAAAAAGACCTTATCTTTTTTCAAATATTTCAAATCATTATATGTTCAGATAAATTAGATTTACTAGTGATTGTCTTAATGAAATAACATTGTTTACTACTTAATGATTTTATTTGAATTTTGCTATTATATATTTAATGGTACCATTGGCAGTTCTATCCTAATCATTCATATCACTGTGCGTATCCATATTTACTTGTATGATTATTTAATCAAAGTAAAGGAACCAAAACCAGCACATTAACTTTGGATTAGGTCATCAAGTCAAAATATGAAGTTGGAAAGAGATTTTACACTAAAAAAAAAATTTGTAGTAAAATAAATATGCATTGAATCTTCATAGTGCTGAAACATATAGCTAAGGAAAAAATTAAATTTTAGTTGATAGTTTTTTATTTATATTTTTATCATCATATCAATTAAATCTATTTATAATGTATTTTATTATAAAGTTAAAAATGGATACACTTCAAACTTCCTATCTGCTTATTCTTTCCCCGAAAACTACATAAGAAAGAAGTTTCTTTTCAATTATTTATGGAACACATGCAAGGATTTACCATACAGCATGCTAATGAAAAAGTTCAAAATATTTCGAGTGGCATTATGATACCCTCTATCTTGTCTCAACTGGAAGCAAAAGTCCAGAGATTGTGGACTTTAGGATCAAATATGAGATGATAACAATATAACAGATTTTCAGATTTATGACACTTAAGGTGTTTTTAAAAATCTGTGTTGGAAGCAAATTTATATTTAGTTGCAAAGAAATAAAATTAATGTATGCTAACTAAATTCATAAATAATGCACAAATGTTATACTGAATTTTAAACTGCATAGATACATGTCCTGTAAAGTTCTTATTGTTTTGGTTAAAGTAATAAGAAAGCAAGCGAGATGCCTGTGACTTAGATGTGGGGCGGCTTAGCGATGCACTTTGCAGATCACCTGCAAGGAGACCTCCTTGCCCCACAATCGGGGAACTGCCAATAGACAACTCCAAGTGCCTACAGAGGCTTCCGCAGGTGTGCATCCTCCCCTACATGCAGTGCTGATCAGCATGAGGGCATAAAGCCCTGGCTGCCCAAGCTGGGACAATCTGAAGGGACACTTCAGCTGAGGATACCCCGTTAGGTGAGCTGCAGCTCGGAGGCCAGCATGACAGCTGAAGCCTGAGTGGCCTGCTCAGTGCCCTGAGGGCCAGATGTGTCAGGCCTGCCCACGGGCACTCCTCAGTAACGTTCTGGAAACTAACTTTTGTCTTCCAGAAAACCCAGCTTCGTTAAGAATTCATAATGTTTTTTCGCATGCTTTTTAATAAAGGTGCACATTGGTTACCACTTATGGTACTGGTTTTGAAAATATAGATTATCAAAATATATACATTACCAAACAGATTCACATGCAAGTAGAAAATTAGCAATATTAACAATTATTGCCCATTCATGTCCAAAGTGTCCAGGACCAGTATTTCAGTTTATTTTATTAGCATTTTAAAAACTATTTTGCTAGAATACACAAAATAGGTTTGAATTCTATATAATTCAATTACAAAGCTACTAGTACATATAAATAATGAGATTGTGACACAAAATTAAAAAAAAACTGGATCAGAAAATCAGAAACACAAAAGCATAATTAAGATCAGGATGTAATATTCAAATATTACATAAATAGTACACAAATATTTGAATCTGCCATTCACACTGTGACAGCGCATTGTGAAACACGCTGTGAATAGCCAGGCTGGGTGTGCCGTAGTCAAAGCAGCAATGACCTCAACGGATGTATGACAATAAAGGATATTTTAGCTAATAAATGTTTATCAGTCTTCATCTTTTCTCCTCTTCATTCATTCCTCTTTCTTCCACCATCCATGCTTTTGATGTTTTATATATAACCATTCACTTCTTTTTTCATTTTTATTAGTACATTTGCAGCTTATACAGTTCACAATCGTCTTGAGGAGTGGCCACCTGGGCGTTCCACAGGCTGTTTCTTTTCTCTACTCCCTGAGCTCTGCCTCTCGCTTCCTCACTCCCCATCCCAGATTGCATTTTCGACAGCATTCAGCTGAGCTCACGTTATAGCTGACCATGCTTACAGTACTGGAGGGTAGTAGCTCTTGCACGTGGCAATCTGTATTCTGCCTGCTTCTCTTTCCTACATTTTTCACCATTTGTGATTTTTCCCAAAGGCCACTTACCTCCCGCTGTAAGGAATCCACCTCTTGTCCCCTTCTGTCTCCATCCGTTATTACTCTCCCTACTATGTGGGCACTCGAGTGTGGGATGCCACATGTGTTTGTCTGTCTGGTTTATTGCACTCAGCAATATATTTCCTACACAGGCCTCAATTCTTCTGCTCTTTATAGCAGAATAATAGTTCATTATGTTCTGATGCCACATTCTTTATCCTATCGCTTGGGTGTACAGACTGTTCCCAGGATTCAGCCGTAGTGTTCGTATACATGCATCACTGTAGTACAATGTCTTCAGCTCCACTGGGAACGACGTAGCAGGAGCATCACCGAGTCATATGGAATTTCTAATTTCAGTTGCGAAATCTCCATACTGATTTCCTTAATGGTTGTACGAGTTTACATTCCCATCAGCAATGAAGGATGTTTCCTCTTTGACCTCAGCCTTACCAGCACTTTTATCATATGATTTCTTAATTATTGCCATTCTTTCTGGGTAAGAAGGAATCTTAGTGCTATTTAAATTTGTATTTCTCTAATGGTCAGAGATGATTACTCTTTTTTTCATGAATTTGTTGACTGTTCATATTTCTTTCCCTGTGAAATGTTTCTTCATTTCTCTTGCCCATTTCCTTATTGGATCTTTGATATTGGGTAGCTTAATACTTTTCAGTTCTTTATATGTTCTAGATACTAGCTCTCCATCCTAGGGCAGCTGGCAAAGTGTTTCCCATTCTGTAAGTTCTCTATTCTCCGTTTATTGATTCCTCCATTGTGCTGAAGGCTTTCAGTTTGACTTCTTTCCTATGTGTTGATTCTTGCTATTTCCTGTGCTAGGGAAATTCTGTTCAGAAAATCCTATCATACACCTGTGTCTTCAAGTATTTTATCTCTGTTATCTTCTAGTTGGTTTAATGTTTTTGTTTTAATGTTTATATCTTTGATCTATCTTGGTTTTAATTTAGTACAGGGTCCAGTTTCAATCTTCAGTTCACATTTACTCAGTTTTTCCAGCACCACTACTTGAATAGGCTGTCTTTCCTCTAACATACACTTTTGGCCTCTTTGTCAAAGAATAAAAATCTAAACGTGTCTGGGGAAGATTCTGAATGCTGACCTAAGTTTCAGTTCTGTTGCACTGACCAATGCACCTGTTTTTGTTCCAGTAACAAGACTTTTCTAATCACTATTGCTTTGTAGGATGGCTTTAAGTTAGAGAGTATTATGCCTCCTGAATTACTCTTTCTACCTATAAACACTTTTATTATTCTAGGTCACTTTGTGTTCCACATAAATTTTAAGATGTATTTTCTAGATCTGTAAAGTATGCTCTTGGCATTTTGGTAGTATACTGAATTTGTATAATATTTTGGGAATATGGCCATTTTGACAGTGTTGATTCTGCCTCCTTGGGAGCAGCAGACATTGTTTCATTTTCTGATATCCTTTTCAGTCTCCTTTTTCAGAGTACTGTAGTTTTCTTTGAAGAGGTCTTTTACTTTCTTAGTTAAGTTAATTCCTAGGTATTTCATTTTTCCTGTTGCTACTGGACATGGTATTAATTTTATAATTTCCTTCTAATTCTATTCATTGTTGGTTTACACAACTGCTAATAATTTTTGTGCTTTAATTTTGTATCCTGCTATATTGCTAAAGTTTATTATTAATTCTGATTTTTTTTCTGGTGGAGTTCTTTGGGTCTTCTATATAAAGTATCATGTGATCTTTATGTCATGTACAAATACTGATGACTTGAATTCTTCCTTTAGACTATGTTTCTTTTTATTTCTTTCTCTTTCCTGTTTGCACTGGCTAATGTTTGAGAACTACATTGAATAGTCGAGGTAATACTGGACGTACTTGTCTTGTTCTTGATTTTAGGGGAAATGCTTTTAGTTTTTGTCCATTTAGTATGATGCGGGTTATTGGTGTGTCATAAATACTACTTATCAAATAAATGCATGTCCTCTGTGTACCTATTTTCTTCCATCTTTATCATGTAGGAGTGCTGCATTTTCTCAAAAGACTTTTCTGTTCTACGATGTGATCATAAGGTTTTGACCTCACTTCTACTTACATGATGTATCATATTCTTCGACTTATATGTGTTGAACCACTCTTGCATCTCTGGGATAAAACCTACTTGACTACGAGGATGATCTCTTTGAAAATGTATGCATTCTCTTTTCTAATATATTTTTGAACATTTTTGCATTTATGCTTATTAAGGAGATTGCCCTGTAGTCCTCTTTCCAGTTGGACATTTATCTGGTTTTGAGATCAGAGTGAAAATGGCTTCCGTAAATGAGCTTAAGGACACTCCCTCTTTTCCAATTTCTTTGAAGAGGTTAAGGAGTATTGATAATAGTACTTCTGTAGAATTCAGCAGTGAACTCTTCAGGTCCTGGACTTTTCTTAATTGGTAGACTCTTTATTACTGTGTAAATTTCACTAATTTTTATTCGGTCATTTTATACCTTCTTGGGTCAGTTTTTATAATTTCCATGTGTCTCAACATCTGTCCACTTCTAACTTTTAGAAGATAAATTCTCACAGTAGCTGTTATCTCCTGGAGTATGACAGCATCTGCTGTGATTCACCCATGCACTTCTAATTACTTCAGTGCGAGGCTTTTCTTGATTTCTCTTGGCAGGTCAGGATAAAGCTTATTCTAGCTATTCTTTCAAATAATCAGCTTTTCGATAGATGATTCCTTTTATTTTTTCTAACACTTTTGTCTCAATTTCGTTGACTTCTGCTCTCATTTTTATAATTTGCCTCCGTAATTTCAGGTGGAAGATAGTTTGCTGTTGTTTCACAAGTATCTTAAGCTGTCCCGTTACGTTGTCTACCTGAGCCTGCTATTTTCCTAATGGGAGCTCTGATCATGATGAGGTTTCCTTAGGATCATTTTCATAGTGTTGAAAAAGTTTCGACAAGGCAGGCCACCATTTTCACTAACTTCCAGACATTTTTAAATTTCTTCTACTTCTCCAGTAATCCACTGGGAGTTTAGGGATATATTGTCAATATTCCAGTAGCTTTACCTTTTCTGAAATTTCTTCTGTTATTGATTTCTATTTTCATTGCACAGTAGTGTGATAGTATGCAAAGGCTAATTTCAACTCTTTTATATTTACTGAGGCAGCCTTTGTGGACCAGTATTTACCTATATCTTTGTAAAAGTTTGTTCTTAAAATCCCCTACAAATGATTGTGTGAATGTTTATTTGCTCTTTTAATTTTAGCAGGTTTTGTTTTGTAACAAACAAAACAAAAATATTCAGTGCATCTGGTCCAGTATTTAGTGCGTATGTTTGTCACTGTTATCAATGTTGCTCTTCTTGGATTGCTCCCTTAACTAGAGGTAGTGATCTTCTTTGTCTCTTCTAATAATTTTACCTTGAAATTCATCATGTGTGGTATTAGAATTGCTGTCCCCAGCTTGTTTTGAGGGCTCTAGTGCATGGAAAGTTTTCCATTCTTTAATTTTTTGCCTGTGAATATTTTTTTGATTAGATGAGTTTCTTTATTGCAACAGCCGGTTGGATTCTGTTGTTGATCCAGCCTGGCAATCATTGTCTTTTGTTTGGACAATTGAAACCGTTAACATTGAGAGACATTACTGAGATGTGCTGGTTATTTGTTACTATTGCCTTCTTTATCTGCTGGTGTTGCCATCTCTGTCTGTTGCTTTTATTTTCCTATTTTTTCCACTGTTGTTGATCCATTGACCTCACTAGTTCCTTCTATGTTTTTACCTGTGTTTAATTCATTAATTCTGTCAAGCATATTCTTTAGTATTTTCCCTAGAGCTAGTTTAGCACATATAGAACTTCAGAGCTGGTCTTTTTTGTGGATGTATCTTAATTTCCACATATTTTGAAGGGTAACTTTGTGGGTAAATTAACCTGAGTTGGAAGATGTTTTGGTCATAGAGCTTAAAAGACTTCATTCCAGGATATTCTGGTCTTCAGGGTTTCTGTAAAGAAATCTGTTGTGATTCCAGTTGCTTTGCCCTTATATGTGATTTTGTTGTACCCTGGTTGCTTTTAAAATTCTGGGGTTTTTTGTTTGGTTGTTTCTGTTTTTCTGGATATCTTGTAACTGAATAAGGATATGCCTTGGAGAGCTTTGTTTTACATTATAAATATTTGGTGTTTTATAAGCATTGCTTACTTGTATATTTAATTCTTTTCTATAAAGAAAATTTGAAAATGCTTTTCTTTGATTTCTGTAAGCATGTTAGTAAATCCACCTGTGCTATCTTCTAGTTTTCTCTAGCTTTGATTAGCCTTAGCCTGGTCTTCTTTTTGTCACCTAGTAGTTGCTGGGCAGTTTTCCCTTGTTCTCTTATTTTCATTTGGCTTCCTCAAGCTCCTTGTTGAAATTCACTATTTTTCCTTAATAGCAGATGTCCTGTCTTCACATTTATCATTTCTGCACTATATGAACTCTATGCAGTTGTTTGCTTCAGGTATTTCTGTCTGACATCTTTTTGAAGGGTTCGTGTACTTGTTCAATCCGCCATTCAAATTCTGAACTTTTTTGGTTAGTTCATTTTTTTAACCTGCTTTCCCAAAATTCACCATGGACACATTGAGGGAAACGACTGTGAACTTTTGGTACATTTCCTCTTTGAGATCCTCCATTTTCTTTATCACTTCTATGAACTTTTCCTAGATTTATGCTACATGGTATTTGTTTTCTTCTCCCTTGGTCACCATTGCTCTGCCTTGGAAGACTTGGAGGTCTTGGAGATCTTCTGTTGCCTTGCTTATACTTCTCCTATGTGTATTTATATATCCATGTCTATATCTATCTATATCTGTATCTATCAGCATCTATTTATCTATATCGTGTTTATTAATGCCTTTTTAAAAATATATATGGCCTCATCTTTTTTCCCTCTGTTTTGAGGGCATATTTCAGATTGGGACCTGGAGAAATGAGGAGAGTTTCTGGCTTATGTAAAAGTTTTTAGTAAGATATTGCCTGCCCGTGATTAATTTTCAGCTTAAATGTCTACTGCTAGTATATACTTCTTCTGTTACTTTAGTAAATATCTTATTTTTTTGCCAAAAGAATTGTTTCTGGTTATATTAGTATTCATAACAACTATATATGAAAGTCCTTACAGGTACACTGTCCCCTTTGCCTATTTCCCGTACACATTGTGGCAGTTTATCATTTGTGGTTGTTCTGCAGTGAGTTGGGCAGGAGGGAAAGTGAGAGGTGTCTGGGGGGCAAGGCTTAAATACTGATGAGGAGACTTCGAAGGGCGAGCAGTGGTAGGTAAGAAGAAAAGTTTGATGTGGCATCTCATCTTATGGAAGTACTTTTAGTTGAGCTGAAAGGTTTGTATCGTGAGTTTGAAGAGTAAATGCATTGGGAAAGGGTAACATATAGGAGAAAGGGGGTTTTCTTTATGATAGAGGAAATCCATGTGGTTGTTTGCACTTGCTGACAGTGAGGACAATAAGTGAGGTCAGATATGGGCAGAGTCAAAGTCTTAGGAAGGGAAGGATGGAGGAATAAGCTGAGGGAGGAGAGGGGCGACTATGAGGGAGCTAAGTGTGGAGAACTTTTAAACTTGGAAAGAGGACCTTGTGTGTTTGGAAAAGGCACAAAGAAATGTGACAATGGCATTGTCTTGGGGGTATGAGGTGAAGAAACTTGAGAGGGAACTGAGCAAGAGAACCCGGACACCTACTCAGCCAGAGCCAGTGGAAGGACGGATACACGAGAGTAACCTAATAAGTACAAAAAATGATGAAAGAACAGAATCTAACTCCACCTTACTAAATCGAGAAACACAGAAATACTTAGTCCTATGAGACGTACAACATGAACACAGATTAAATATTCCAGGGGACACTGCATCTGTGACTGCCGGCAGCTTCTCTGCCAGAGAGTGCTAACCCTCCAGTGACTCCTCTGAGCGCGCCACCACAGCGCTAAAGCTGACTCGGACTCAGCACTTGCTTCTCTCAGGTTTCAGGCATTCTTGCAGAGTCTGCTCCAATCTGAGTTCTTGGGGGACAACCCGTGCTGTCTCCCTCCCTGAGTCTGACAGTGGACTTAGCAGACAGGTTCACTGACTTGCAGTTGTCAAGATTAGTACCATGCCATCAAGCCAGCAGCAGCAATAACAGGCCAGCCTGTCACAGTGGCATCTGTCAGGGCTGGTCGAGAAATAATGTACTCTGAGCCACTATTTTGGGTCTCCCTTCAGCCTAGACAAGAAACCCATGGAAATGGCTTAGTCAGAGCAACAACCTGCCTGGTCCAGTCACGTTCAACAGGAAGTTGATGTCGTTGATTATCTAGAGCTCAAGGGGGTGAGAACTGGGCAATGCCAGAGGGAGGAACAAAAACCATATATTTCGTCTCATACTTCCCCCTTCTAATGTTCCCTCCTCTGTGGTGTTGGAAAGCAGAAATAGGAGGAGAATAAATCCTAATAGTGCTGAGGGTTTGTTATATATTTAAGAAGGAGATGACAGGAAAAGTGGGTACAAAATAGCGAGAAATGGGGATGGAAAACAATGCTATGATTGATATAAACATTACAGAAAAAAGGGAGACAAATGAAACGGGGGAGAGGCAAGAAAAGCAATTTTGAGAATGAGCAGGATGCAGGAGAAAGAAGTGGGGCAGAGGTCTGGAGGAAAGGAGGGGCACATGAAGGACAGGGAGAATTCCCTCACCCTCGGTAGACGGTGCTGGGGGACTGGCAAGGCAAAGTCGTGCACACATACACAGCAGGGAATAAACAGATAAATTAAAATACAACTGAAAAACAATGCAATGAAATAAAGGATAACAAAGGAAAGTGCTCCGTTGTGTGGGAGGCTCTTTTCCTCGGCCTACTGCGAGCAGCAGAGCTCAAGCCAGGTCGCGTCTGCTCCTGCTGGGAGTCGGAGGTGGCAGGCCCACCCCGGGACTGTGCTCGGTGCAGAGATCTGCCTCAGTGGCAGCGCTCCACGACGTGGCGTCCGCGCCTGCGAGGCTCGGGCCGAGCTGGCCTCTGACCACAGGCCCCTTCCTCGCCTTGTGGGCGCTGCCAGTAGGACCCCGAGGCCCTGCACGTACTCAGCCTCACCTGCAACGCGCTGCCTTCGGCTGGCCTGGCTGCAGGCACTCGTTCCAAGGCCACTGAGCAGCCACCAGACGCGGAAGGCTGGTCTAGAGAGTGTCCCCGCTCTGCCCCCGTGTCCTCCTGCGAGGATTCTGTCAGGCTTGAGAGCAGCAAGGCTGACCGTCTCCCTCGGCCTCCCAGGGCAGCTAGCCAGCTGCTGTCCTTGGCGCTCGGATGTCTCCTCCGTGAGGCGATCCACTTCTTCCTCACCTTGTCCTGTTTCTTCCTCGAGGGCAGCACCCTAGGGTCCTCGGGTGGCCTCCATTCCCTTAGATCCTCTCCCAGCTCTTGTTTTCCGGATTCTAGGCACCATCCTGCAGGAGCTTAGTCCTTGGCAATCAGTGCTGCACTGCATGGGGACCTCCCTCTGACTGGATTATAATGTGGTGGAGTGGTTCAGGAGACCTTCCCCCACTCTACACTTGCCTGCTTGTTTCTTCTTGATTATACACACACTCACTCTTTTATCAGAATATTTTGAATAGATATCATGTACTCCTTTGTGTTGTAGTAAAAATGCATAAATTGTTATGATTTCCTGTTGATGATAATAAATTGGAAAAGTTGGTTAAGAGTATGCTCATCAAATTTATCCCACGCAAAAGAAGTGTTACCCATAGCTAAGAAGAACTCTGTGGAGAAAATTTTGATTCTGTATGAACATTCTGCTTCCAACACCAGCTGTAACTGAATGCTTTTAATATTCAGCACTGACCTTAGTGCCCATGAAGTGTAACAAGTACATTGCGAATAATGAGCTAAATCATTCCCTTCCCCACTAATTGTCTGCTGTTATTCTATTGATCAATTTCCTTTCTTATTCTCTTCTTTTATCACTCTAATAGATTCAGTAATATTTGTTCATTATGTTTTAGTTCACTGCTTAATTGTACTTCCTGAGGCCTGAATCAGCCCACTTTTGGTTAGCATAGATCTCTGTAGGCATTTTTAATTTTTTATTCATTCTAAAGAGAAAAAAAGATAAAATAGCAATGAAACAGTTTCAAAACAGGTTAGTAGGACAGTTACAATAATTAATACATTGCATACTGTCATCTTCATTGTAGTTATTCAGAGGAGAAGATGTAGACAGGACATCTTGTCTAAACAATATTAGTACAAATCTTTCTTTTCATTGAACTAACAGAAAGTAACTATCTATCTATCTATCTTGTACATACATATATTTTTCCACTACAAAATGGTCCTTTATTTATAGCCTCCTTTTTGTTTTGTCTTGTCAGAGATGGGTGCTCCATGGCTGTTAGAGAAGCTGTATTTGGCGAAGTCTTTAGAGGACCTTTTCATACTCGATGTCAGTCCAAAGACTGTAGGTACTTGACATGTTACTGTCAGTTTTTAAGAACTTTCCAGTTTCAAATTCTCCTTTTCAATCTGGTCCTAATACTTGAAGGGAAAGTTTCCTATCACCAAATTTGTTCTTTAATCTAAACAACTTACTAGGACAATTTAGAATAAGACTCATATTGTGAAAAACTTTAGAAGCTAATTCTATAACATAGAAATCATGCCCACTCATGGGTTACATAATCTGTCCTCTCAGTATTCCCCTCTCCACAGTAAGGGAAAATACTACCCTTATTTCAGCAGGCTGTTTGTAGGATTAAGTCAGACAAGACAGAAAGAACACTAGTAAAGTACATGGTATTAGACACTTCGCAAATTTTAGGTACTCTAGAATTATATAATATGCTAAATAACGGGGAGGTTAGGGGAAAACTGCAACTTTAGAAATACTCTTCCTTACCCTCTTTATGAATTAAAGTCATATCTTCATAATAGGGTTTCAGAGTGGTTATATCTGCAAGATATTTTACTTCTTCACATAAAAGTGTGTTTGCAACACGTGAGTCTCACATTGGTCTTTTGAATGGGACTTTGTAGCTTCCTATTGTCTATTCCATGCTGTTTCACTAAAATGTGTATTTCATTGACACGCAGCATTATCTATTTTTATCACTTGGTGAAGCCACGTCTGCACAAGAAAACTGGGTCAGGTGAAGGAACAATAGCCTGGCTCATGGTCATGGTGGTTTGGTTGCCTAAGAGCTAGATCCTGTGGGAATTTTGAAATGTTCCTAAGGAATGCCAAGTGTCTTGGGGGAGAAATCAATATACATTTCAGTTGTCTTTATACAAACATGGTGCAGCACATTCTAAGGGTTTACAGAGTGTGGTCCAGTTCTGAAAGGCATCTGAAACAAATTAAATGAAAAACATATTTTTTAAAATGCCCACTGACAAGAGTGCCCTACTTTACCTCATCTCCCAGTAATTGCTTTAGCTAAAATCTCTAGAAAAAAATGATAGGTCACTATGAATGCAAGCAAGCAAGCAAGCAAGACTGAAGAAAAAAGTCAGTGGATTCCTTTATGCAGAAGCTAAGTTAACCCATTTAAACTTGGAGAAATAAGAAAACACTTGTTATTTACACTGTCTTATGACACACTTTTGAGTATAATATTCAATAATAATTATAATGTTTTAATGATTCTGATGAAGTTGTTAAGTGCATGGGTAGAGGTAATATTCCATTGCAAACACACAGCAATAGAAACAAAAATGCCAAGATGGAAACCTAATGAAAAATGGATCTGAAATAGAAATACAAATACAAATGGTGACTTGGGAAAAAATCATATACCCAAGTACTGCAAGACCAGAAATAGGCATTTTTGTCTAATAGTTTGATAATTATGTAGTAATAAAAATTAAAATTATCCATATAAAATGAAAGACAAAGGCCAAAATTCACTTGAGGAAAAAATTACTGTGAGATTCTCAAAGAAGCTGCTGATACATTCATTGGCTTTAGCTACATTTTCAAAGGTATCTTTGCATCTAAGGTTCTTAGGGAAAAAAAAACTCAACTAATGACTCAGGAATTCAATCACCTATCCAGTATTTATATGGGCATATTTTGAATTTCTTCATAGTATAATAAAGTAGAAAGGGCCGATGAGATAGCTCAGCAGACTAAGTGCCTGCTTAGGCAAGCACAGTGACCAGGTTCAATCCCTGGCACCACATGCTTTTCTGGCCTTGCCTTCAGACACACTGAGCCAGCCGCGAAGACTAGGCATGGTGGTGTATGCCGGTCATCCCAGCACTGGGAAGGCTGAAAACAGTAGGATCACTACAAGCCTGAGCTGTATAGTGAGACTCTGTGCCAAATACATTTAAAAAAAAAAAAGAAGGAAGAAAGAAAGAAAGAAAGAAAGAAAGAAAGAAAGAAAGAAAGAAAGAAAGGAAAAAGAAATGCATGGGATTAGTTAATAAAAACTTTGTATTTTCCTTTATTCTCATTAATTTTACATTACTGGTAAATATGCAAGAATAAATATATGGGTCTATGGCTTTGAGTCCATTCACAGTAACATACAGCTATTACTACCATTTCTCCCCAGAATATTTTACATACATCTGAAAAGAACTGAAGTTCTATGCCATTGCAGTAATCCTCGATCTCCTGCCCCTAGCTCTGGAACCATCTCTTTATGTGTAAGTATGACTTAACAGTCATTGGTACTTCATGAGAAGGACAAACAGATGAGAAGAGAGGAAAAGATATATTTAGGTATGTATGCTGTATGGTTTGGATAACTGTACTGACTATTTCTTCTGGTCTTTTAATTTTTTTTAAATTTTTTAAAGAGAGTATAATCAGTATTAAAACAGAAAATTACAAGTGATACAGAATTTCACTTAACAAAGCAATATGAATTTCTTAGCATTTGCTGTAATGCACGGTTTTGTTTTCCAACTAGCTATTCATAGTCCCAGATATATGCATGCAAAATTGGAAGAAATAAAAAATGAAAGAAATATGTAAGAAATTGAGAAGAAAAAAAGGACAAACAACTGAAAAAAAGAAGACAAAAGAAGTTAAGCATTATCTCTTCCTTTGCATAGACCAGCAGAAATCCACAGCACAGTTGTCCAAACCATTCTGCTTACACACAGATATATCTCTTCACTCTGCTCCCTCTCCTGTCCTTCTCCTCAATACAGTCATTCCTTCCTTTTGAAGAGGTTCATTTCCTTTTCACAGGGTCTGTTGTACCCTTCAGATTCCATTTTCTTTTTCAGGTTCTCACACTAAGGAGGCAATACAGTGCTTGCACATGTGGATCTGATTTATTTCATTTAAGAGTATGGTTCTCTAGTTGCACCCATTTACTAACAAAAGCCTCAAATTTATCCTATTTTATAGCTGAATAATACTCCATTGTGTAAAAATACCACATCTT
>NW_004524660.1:8122615-8123955 GCF_000260255.1 Octodon degus | reverse complement strand
GCTGAGATCCAGCATGACTTCAGAGCCTACGCGGCTGTGGTCAAACTGCAACCAAGAAACAGTGGGAGCGAGAGGACAAGTAGGAGCGAGAGGACAAGTGAGGGGGCTGCCGGCAAATCCAGAGAGACTGGCGCCGTGTGGCCTGGTGTGCTGGCGTTTGCAGTCGAGGGCTGATCCCGTGGGTAGACCCTGAAGCCGGAGACACCAGGATGACACACGAGGTGGGTGCAAGCGCGCAGGCGGGTACGCTGCTGGTTGGCTAGCGAGGGGCTCAAGAGCAGGAAGCAATTATACCTCTTAACCCAACGCATTTGCAGAGCTCTACGAAGTTTCATACGTGTAGCATGATTTTTTTTTTTTTTAAATATAAGAAATGGTGGGCTAGGGAGACAGCTCAGGAGAAAAAGCACTTGCCTGGCAAGTGCAGGGTCCTGAGTTCAATCTGCGGTACTGAAAAAAAAAAAAAAAAAAAAGAAGGAAAAAAAAAAAGAAAGAAAAGAAAAAGAAGTGCTGAGCTAATGATTGTTTCTTTCCATGAACAATTTTTAAAAATATTTTTACCCTGCTCTTGGAGAGTTTCACTTGTTTCTGACAAGATAATCGGCTGTTTGTTAGCTTTCAGAAGATGGGACACGGTACTAACTGGGAGAAGGTCCTCCGGTCTGCGTAAAACAGAGAAAACAGTGTCCTGGGGAGTGTCCACGCACTGACTGACCACCTCACACCTTCGGAAAATGCCAAAGGGAAAATTTGAAAGTGTTTGGAAGTTCCTGTTCTTGAGCCAAATGTCAGGTCAGCCTCTTTTCGGTTTGCGTACGCCCCCCTCTGCGCTTTGCAGCAGCAAAGAACCCTATACCTGCGAGACGAGGGGGCTCCGCTGAGCCCAGAAAATGCCCGTTTATATAAAGTCTAAATTCATTGCTTGCTGACTTAGACAAAGACTCCTCAACTTCGATTCCCAATTATGGTGACTGCGGCAAACGCATGCTGCGTAAGTTATTGTGCATTACGCCACTGATCTATTGGATTTCTGCCACTCACTGTGCCGTTAGGAAGCCACTTCTACGTGAATGATCTACTTGGATAATTACTCAGGTTTGTTTATATTGTTCTCTAAGCCTTCGCGAAATCTAGTTTCCAATTACTCAGGGAAGTCGTAGACGTGGCGCTTGGAGAAGCCTTCGAACTCGGGGCTCAGGGCGCGCGTCCGAGGGCGCGGCTCCGCAGCTCCGTCTGTCTGTCCGCGCGCGGCTGCAGCCCGGCTTCGCTCCGCAGGCTGCCGCAAGGCAGGGGTCCCCCGCGCAGCCCCGCGCAGCCGGAGCCTGCAGGCGCGTCTCGGT
>NW_004524660.1:8118891-8119790 GCF_000260255.1 Octodon degus | reverse complement strand
TTAGGGCCCGTCACTCCTCCTTTAAGACTCCTTTCTCTGTGTCGTTAGATCTTCTCTCTAATTCTTTCTTTACAGTCTACACATGTGCTCATTTAGCAAACAACAGCAATGGCATTTTCCTCCTATCTGTTCGCATTTACTACTGCTGTTCTCAGTGCACTCATTTCCAAATCACTATAATGTGGCTCTAGCTCCGGGAAATGCAATGGTTCTGTGCACAGCCCTTAGAGGGTGTCTGGCAGTCACTCTGAGCTGCACGTGGCAACTGGCTTTCGGGACATCCCTCCTTTGCAACTCTCCTTCTCTGCCGAGAGACAGAGTCGTTTCGCATGCTGCCTGCACGCTATCTCTGAAGGTGCATTTACTTTTTCTCTGTGTATGCAGACCTACCCTTCATGTAGAGCTTGCCTCCTCCACAAGATCTTTGGTTACTCCAGTCCCACAGAGCTTCCCAAATGTCTGAAATCTTGTAAGAGTTACATTGTAAATTAATTAACTCACTGAATTATAACTACCTTCAATACTTGAGTATACCATTTTGGGCATTAAATCCTATTAGAAAGTCACGATTTGGGTGAAAGTGCCTTGTGGTACTGAGTGCATGTTATATGTTCTCTCTACTGCTGCTTTGACAGTGATGAAGACTTATCCAATTACAATATACTAATTCCTCTTCATTTTCACATGTAATAGTGCCAGTCAAAAAATTAATAGCTAGCCCAGGTTTCCCATGCCGTGCTGGCCCCAAGTCTGCGAGTGGTGGTGCTTGCCTGTAATACCAGCGCTGGGAAGGCTGAAAACAGAAGGATCACTACAAATCTGAGCTATGAAGTGAGAGCTGCACCAAATACTTAAAAATTTAAAAAAAATTAAAAATTAACAACTAGAGTCAAAAGGTA
>NW_004524660.1:8116634-8117611 GCF_000260255.1 Octodon degus | reverse complement strand
CCTTGCACTTTCCAGGCAGGTGCTTAAGCTACTGAGCTATCTCCCTGGCCCCATTTTTTTCTTGTACTTGTTTTTCTTTCTCAAAATTTTTATTTTCGGAAGATTAAATTTATTCATGAAAGCTTTCTAAAGTGTACAATTTATTCTTTTTTAACTTCTTTTTTTCTTCTTCAGTCTCTAGATTTCCTTTTTTTCCTTATTGGACCCTTTACATCACCATTTTTTCATTTTCATGTTAAACTGTTTGACTTTTTAAATTTTGGCTTCTATACAGCTCCTATTATGCTATCTGTCTTTACTAGCATAATCACTAAGCTTTATTAATCTTTAGATACAATAGTTAACGCTGTTACTACTGTTAAAGCATTTTTTATTATTAGTGAAGACTGGGTTGTTGCACTTGGTAGGTAATAATTGTATGTCCGTGCTTTGTCTTCTTGTTTGTGCTACAGCTGTCCATCCATTTTCTATTGTCGGCAATGCGCCTTAGTAGCTCCTACGGTATGAGAGTATCGTTTGTGTCCGGTGCTATAGTTGTTGCTGAGTCACTTGTCAGAGGAACGCGGACGCCACAATGTATGGACTGTCTCTGTATACAGGCACTATACAGGTACCTCTGCGTTCTTAACAACACTGAAGTCCAGTGCTGTAGGACTGAGGCAAGGCAGTCCACCAGTGCTTGAGACTGGGTGTGGTCGCATACGCCTGTAATCCCAGCGCTTGGGAGGCTGAAAACAGGCGGATCACTACAAGTCCGATCTGTAGAGTGAGCCCCTGAACACCTTGTACTAAGTACATACACAAAATTCAAAAATTATCTCACGTGACATTCTGTTTGCATCAGTACTGAATCAAGTCCATAGTAGGCAAATATGGCAGTAAGAGATTAGTTCAGTGGTTAACAATTATATAAATATAAACTGTGCTTGGAAAAAGGGAAAGCGGCCATCTGAGGAGCAAGCATGCTTCCGATTAGC
>NW_004524660.1:8110010-8115504 GCF_000260255.1 Octodon degus | reverse complement strand
GAAAGAAGGAAGGAAGGAAGGATGGAAGGAAGGAAAGAAAGAAGCAGTAATGCCAGTACAGCCTGATGGTTCAGTGCACGTTTATGCAATTCAGTGCTTTTATTACTTTTGTAAATTTTGAACAGTACAACTTTTCTTATGTATTTGGTGCAAGGTCTCACTACGGAGCTCGGACTCGTAGTTATCCTCCCGATTTAAGCCTCCCCGCTCTGGGCTGACGGGCGCGCGCCACCTCCCTCCCGCACTCTGTCGCGACCCAGCACGCCCGCGTTGGGGCCGCACTGCACGCGGGATTGTCTTCTCGATATTTAGATGCAGCAACTAACAAGCACCCTTTTTTTCATCTTTACTTCTTTGTAACTTTGTAAGTGGTTAATATTTTTCCATGTTAGCACATATACAATTTTTGGTTTCTCATTGTCATCTCCACATTTCTTTTTATCTTGGTCTTAAATAAAATACATTCAAAATCCTTGATGTTTCTGCTGCATGCACTTATCCTGTGTTTGACGGGTTCAGCTGTAACATTTTTCTCAGCAACTTTTAGGAGCAGTAACAGCTAAGTGAGTGCCTATTTTAATCAAGTGATTGATTTTCACTTGAAATGCAACCTACCGGGGCACATAATTACTGGCAGATACGTTTGACTTGGTCATTATGTTTGTATTCATCATTCCATTGTTTTCTGGTGGCTAATGCTATGAAAGAAAAGCATGGGGTCAAATTGATGTGTTTCTCTGCTTAGTGAGTTGACAGCTTGATCTACATTTGCAAAAGACTGTTTTTCTTCAAGGGCCAATCCATACGTATATCCTTTTCTTTATAAGAGATATCATCTTCTACTCCATTACTTCTATTCCTTTAGTAGAAAAAATTCATCTATTCTGTTTATAGACTAGATTATACTTTACTGAATCATTTACTTTTATTTTTATTTATTCATTTATCTATTTCTTGTATTTTTAGGGAAGGGTCTGCAGGGTGTTCAGGGTCTCACTACTAGGTTGGACTCATAGTGAACCACCTCTTTACAGCCTCCCAAGAGCTGGGATTACAGGCATGCACCACCATGCCCGGTCTTAATTGCCACCTCAGCATGCCCCAGGGGTAGGGCCGGCACGGCAGGACTGGGGATCAAACCCCCAGCCCCTGCACCTGCTTGCAGGCTCTTTAATCTGCTGAGCTATTTGGCCAGCCCTCATTATTTCTTTATCTTTCATGGGTGTATACATATGTCAAAGCTTGTTAAATCATACACTTTGTGATGTGTTGTTTATCATATGTCAACTATACATCAATAAAGCTGAAAAAGACTGAGTCTACAGAAAATCTGTTTACAAGGCACATGAGTCTTACCCTACCAAATATAACAGTAGCATAACTGCACCCTCTACAAGGAATACTAGCGGTTAATGTTTCTTATTTTCACCTGGGCAAATTACGAATCTACTGTGCAGATTGCTTTATAGCCAGCCCGCTTTGTAGGGTTTCCATTTCTTCAGATATGTTTAGTCTTTATTGTTGCTATGAGCATGGTCTATTTGGAATAAAAGAAAGAGTAGTTGGTGGTTGCCTGGGTTGAGAGGGGAGGGCTGGGCGATGAGAGCTGGCTGGTGGAGTGTTTTGTTCTGGTATAACAAAAACGATATAAATTTAATTGTGGTCATGGTTGTTCAACTCTGTCAGTGTGCTAAAATCTATTAAATCATACACTTTAGGTTTGTAAATTATGTACCATACAAATTTTCGCTCAATAAATTTAAAAATAAGTTCATAATACCACAAAAGATTAACTGGCATAATACTAATACAAGACCTGAACACCACGTGGTACTGAGAAAAAGCAGACTAATCTCATCATGAATGTAGATAACAGTACGTGTAAAACACATAGTAAAAGACGGTCATAGCACCATTAATGTGGCCTGTAAAGGCAATTTAACATGTGATGAGGTAAATTATTGCAAAGAAAATAGCAGGGCAAGCCTGACAGAGTCCCTCAGTCTGACTACTCATTACAGGTTTGTCAGTCTCTTATCTAGGAATGAATTCCACCTGGTGAGAATTGTCCACACTGGCCTCAGTACCAATGGAAATTCAGAGAATTAATTAGACATCCAATAAATGCACTGAGTCAGTCCCATCAGCCGGCACTTTTCCTAACTCTTGCCATAGTGCATATCATTTAATTATTTGGAATTTAATTATAAGCATACTGATGGAATGATTTTAACAAACCAGGCGACAGAATGCCAATCTTTGCAAATGTGACATTGACTTGATCTTTATCATAGCCTTTCAAGGTTGGGTTGTAAAACCATCTAATTTTATAGACTTAGAAAAAAGTGGGCTGGGGAGATTGCTTAGTGGAATAAGCACTTACCTGGCAAGCGCAAGGGCCTGAGTTCAATCCCTGGTTCTGCCAAAAAAAAAAAAAAAAAGAAAAAGAAATAAGTGGCCAGGTAATTAACCTAGCCTCACAGAGGAAACCTGGAAATTAAACTTAAAGTGGTCAGCTTTTGGAGGCCACAAGCTTAATCAGAGGCTACGCATCTCATTTTGTAATTAGCACCCGGCTATCATCAGACTCCAAACTTTGCAAGCACTCTCAAGGGAGATTGAACTCAGGTGTTCTCGGCCCAGCTATTCAATTCTGCTGTGATAAAGTCAAATGTTCGAATTTGTGATGCCGTTACTCACTTAACTTTGAAGTTTCCTGTCTAATAACTGCTCCCTCTGAGACCACAAGCCAGATCCTTCCAGCAGGACACGCCCAGATGAAGTCTGAGTATCGGAATTTCTTTGGAAACCCTTACTTGAACTTCGGGCTACTCCCTGTGGGACCAGCTGTGCCATTCTACTGCACCGTGGCAGACACACTGCCAGGCCTCGTGCATTACGGTCATCTACTTTCTCGTGGGAACCGTATCCTATTTCCTCCCTCTGCTGAGCCTGGTTGGGTTTATGCCGGGAACCCAGATAAGGGAATGGGCATGATGAAAAGATTCACATCACAAGTGTTTTCTTAGCTCATTACAAAGCCTAACAAAATGACAGAAAATCGAGCTCGGATAGAATCACAAGTGCGCAACATTTCGTTATGAAGTTAACTGACGCTTAAGTCTCTATCCAGGGCATAATTCCGAGTAGGCATAAGTGCTCTAGCCGGAGCTTTCACCGTTGATCTTATCAGACTACTTACGCTGCTTCTGCTGATGGCTACACGCCAACCAGAGCCTGAACTATGGAGCCTATAAGTCATCTTCCTCTTGCAGAAGAAAATGTAAATGCACTTACTTCTCTCAATAATTTAAGACAAAAATATCAATTTTAGCAAATTTTTAACTAAATCTTAAACTGGCTCTTCGCCAAAGAAATTTGGTTATAAATTTTAGAAAAGGTCTACAGTTCAACATGAAATACAATTGTCTATTGCAACAATTGAAATGCCTCATAGAAATGAAATGGTGTGTGTTCTCTTCTTCTGTAAGTGGTAAATGAAATTGGAATAACAATACTGGAAAATATTTTAGGTAGACATAGTTTAAATTGTAATCACATTTTATCACACTGAAGCAATTCAGCAGTGATAAATATGTTGTTTTAACTTGTACTTAAAAATACTGTGAAAGGGGAAAGATCTGTTCAAAGGGAAAGAACAACTGGGGTAAGAAAAGGACAGGGCAGGGAGGACGACGGACTTGTGTACGCAGGCGAGATGGCTTGGACAACTGTACTGCTGATTTCTCATGGTCTGGGGGGGCAATCGATGCTGAAGTTTGTATTCTCATCCTTTTTAATATTTTATAACTTTTTCCTTTTACCAATTTTACATGCTTATGTCTGGCAATCTGAACAATTAATCGGAAGACAACATTATACAATACAGCAACCATTGTTGAATTCCTGTTGATTTGTTTGGTAAAGTTCTGAATGGTTTCCACCATTTTATTTTTTAACTATTTTGTGTTCTGTTTAGATAACAATTAAAAAGTAAGTAAGTAAATAAATAAATAGATAAATCAATCAATCAATCACTGGTCTGTTCTTCACTGGCATTTTAACAATCCACACTTCAATAGTTCGATAATACTTGTGATCATTTTAAAATTTTTAAATCATATATTTATGAAATATTTTATTGTAGTGTTTAAAATTCGATTTCATTTTATTTCAGGTTTGCAACTGGTCTTTCTACATAGTTCAAGCAGGGCTTGAGGTCATTATGCAGCCCAGGCTGGCCTCAAACCTGCAGCGACCCTCCTGCCTCAGCTTCCCAAATGCTGGGACTGCAGGCATATGTTACCACACACTGCTTAAAATGTTACTCTAAAATACTAAATGTATGAAATATCAAAGAATTCTACTTTTAAAATAAGAATTTTGGCAGCTGGCCAAATAGCTCAGCAGACTAAAGCGCTTGCTTAGGCGGTCATAGAGCGGCAATCCCCTGGAGGCAGTGCTGGCCCCGCCCCCGAGGCACGCTGAGGCAGCAATTGAGACTGGGCATGGTGGTGCGCGCCTGTAATCCCAGAGTATGGGCGGCAGAAAACAGGAAAATCACTACAAGTCTGATCTCTGTAGTCAGACCCTATAGGCCCTGTAATAAATACATAAAATGAAATAAATAAAAAATAAGAATTTTCTACTACCTGGGAATAAATTAAATAAACTGAATATTAATTATTTTTATGATTATATTTGAATTTAGATTTGGCAAAATGCTTCCATTCCTACTTGCTATATTTGCAGTTACCTACTTTATTACAAATTCATAATTTCAGCATTTATGTGGCTGTAGGGTCAGTCCGCAGCATTTTAATGAGTCTAAAAGCAAATGAATGATCTATTCAGTCCATAACATTGGCCCATTTTAGTGTAAAAATCAGAAAATTTTCTTTTTGTCTTAAAATACAGTTAAAAATTTAAAGGTTATACTAACATATGTTTTGTCTATCTATATTCCAGTTTTAACAAAGGATATTAGTGAATTGTAGGCAAGAAATTTCAGTTTTTGCAATTCATCCCACACTTCTTTGCTAATAATTTATATTATTTCATACCATGCCAGTGATGTGGGCTGATGTCAAGAAAGCTCCGAATGAGACACAGAACCTCTCTGCAAATTAAAAATTTAAATGAAGCAGAATTTAAATATGTAAAAATCATGGAGCAATTAGAATTTACAAGGGTGTCTTCATAGAGCTGAGTTTTAAAATGGAAAGAAAATATTCACTAAGTAAGGAAAGCAGAACACCATCCCCACTCGGGAGGCCTTGGAGGGTTAGCATAAGGCAAATGAGTGGTGAGAAAAGGTGTTGAGTGCAAACGTAAGGCCTTGTTCTTTCTATTTTGTCTGAGAACAGTTGATATTTTAAAACACTAAAATATGAAAACATGTGCAGGGGCCGGGGAGATGGGTCAGTAGAATAAGCGCTTGCCTGGCAAGCACAAGGGTCTGAGTTCAATCCCCGGTTCCGCAAAAAAAGAAAAA
>NW_004524660.1:8101691-8108874 GCF_000260255.1 Octodon degus | reverse complement strand
AGGGAATTTAGATCTGAGACTGCAGGAGCAGATGAGCGGTTCGGACCCCAGCTAAAGCTGGCAGAACTTGGGGACACCAAGCCCTCAGCCTGTCCCTTCTGTATGGCCCCCGGTACAGCAAAAAGATGTGGAAAACCCCCTCTCTGAGAAAAGCGTCAAGGAAAAGCCCCTTCAGAGGAGCAGCCAGCCTCCCAGAAAGAGGAGGGCCCTGCCGGGTCCAGCCTCTCGGGCCTCAGAGGTCCTGAGAACCTAAGCCTCGCGGAGCGCCTTCTCCCTTTCGCGTTAGGTTGCGATGTGCGCTCAGCTCCCTACTCACAAATAGAAGCACACAGATGCTGCGATGGAGAGCAAGGGCCACATTTTTAAGAAAGCAAAACAATATCGAGAAGGTAGAAGCATGAAGTGAAAAAGAAGGTTTAACAAAGCTAAAGTTAATAAGTCAAATAAAGATAATAGTTTGAATTTCTGTATTAGCAAAAGAAAATTTAGGGAGTTAGGTAACCTTAGTAATTGAAAATACATTTATAGCAAAATAACTTCAATAAGGAAACAAAATATAAAGCTGATAAAATCGTTCATTTGAACAAAGGAGAAAAAGTGAAATAGAAAGTTCCACCTTACAAATCCAAGGCCACACAATAAGAACCACAGAAAAACTAGGATATTTTCACCAAGTAATATGTCATTTCCCTAGGAAAAGGCCTGGACTCTTGGATTAATATAGTGTAACATACAGAATGAACTCCCCCCCCCACCGCCCCGTTTCTTTGGTCTTTGGAGACAGGGTCTCACTTTGCACCTCAGACGGATTTGAGCTCACTTAGTTTCCCAGGCTGGTCTCAAATTTGCAGTGATCCTCCTACCTCAGTTCCCTAAATTCTGGGATTCAGTCATGCACTACTACAGCTGGTAAAATTTCCCTTTTAAAGGCAATTTATCATGAAATGTTAGAACAGCTAGATAGGAAAAAATAAGATCCAAAAATGTATAATATACAAAAATAAGCAACGTGGAAGAGATCTGGAGTAACAGTGGCATTGGACATCCCCACAGCAACATGGCCATGGAAGATTTGGAGAGGACAGATGCTGCCGAAGTTGTGGCTGTTCTTGTCATACTAACGTTTTCCAGAGAACTGTAGCATTTGTTACCTAGATATTGAGAGAGAGAGAGAGAGAGAGAGAGAGAGAGAGAGAGAGAGAGAATCCCTCTCTCTCTATGGAATTTCAGTGCTTACTCATAAGTCCTTCAACCAATAGAATAAAACCCATCCGCATATGGCTGATAACTTGCTTTACTTAATCTCTACTTGGCTAAATACGCCATCTAGAAAGTAATACAGAGCGTCATATGCACTAGCGTCTGACAGAACTTGTGGACACGATCATCTCCCCGTATCTCCATAAAATCAACCACCATATCTGTTAAGATGATAGGCAGTCAGAAGTATTAAAAGATGCATGAAGGAATAACAAAAATACATAAGTATTTTAAAGTCTCAAACAAATATTTTCTGTACATTCTTTCTTGGAAGAAATACAAAGCTAAACACAGAAAGAAATGAAGGAACAGTAATCCAAGACCACCAGTGTGCTCATGTGAAAGACAAAGAAGCCAGTGGTAGCAGAAAATCCCAAAACAATAGGCAAGCACCAGGCCTAGATATTATTCATCCTAAATTAGAAAAGATCAGGAATGTTATAAGAGGAATATTACATTTTAATTTCCAGAAAGGAATCAGATGAAATAGTCGTTGTGTTTCGGGTAGAGGAAGAATTTACACGTAAATCAGAAACTTTGTCTTGGGTTTTACAGGTACACGGCAAACCAAAGACTTGACATGAAAGCATGAATTGTTAAATACAAATGTTCAAGAAAATGTGTGAAGATTGTATGTGACTCGGTTGCAGAAGGTCTTGACTATCCTTAGACATAAATTCAGAATATCACCTGTAGTAATTAATTTATGTGCCACTTTAGTAGGACAATGGCTATCAAGCTAACTGGTAAAACATGATTCCGGGTACCACTTGCACAGTATTTCTGCAAGAGAGCAGCACTTGGACGCTCGATGGTTAAAAACATCTATTCTCATCAAGGTGGGCAGATAGCGTCAAGCCACTGAGACCAGAATAGACAGGGATGGGGAAGCACTCCCTCTCATGTACACTCGCTCCTGCTCTTCCTTGACATAGGAGCACGTGACTTCTCTCAACCCTGGAGGTCAGAGCTCCCATCGTGGGCCTTCAGATTCCTCTCTGACACCTTGCTCACCGGTTCTAAGGCTTGTGTCTTGGGATGAGGCCACATCGTGGACCACTGAGTCTCCCTAGTTCTTATGCCTTTGGACTCAGACTGAATTCCCCCACCAACCTTCCTGACTCTGTAGCTTTTACACAACGATGGTAAGATGTGTCAGTGTCCATAATCTGGTAAGCCAATTCCTATTAGATATATTAAAAACACATGCCCACGCATGTATGGACAGACAGACAAACAGACACACACACACACATACAGCCACACGCACACATGCATGCACACATTGTTTATTTGGTGAACATTTGCCAACACAACATTTAACAAAACTTAAAACACTCTGGGCAAAACTGTCACCGCTTGCATGGGTTGCTTGGAAATGCTTTCTAATTAATCTCTTCTGTCTTAGTTCATTTCAATAATTATAACAAGATGAATCTGAATAACTGTATAGAAAATAGAAGACTTGAAAAAATAAGTTTTCTTTTAGCTCACCTTTTCGGGACTGAGAGTGTAGGACTGATCGGCCCCATCAGCTGGGCTGTGGTGAGGCCCAGCGGAGGATGGCGCGTCCCGCCAGGATCTCTTGTAGGATGAAGCCATGTAGGACATGAAGCCAGAGAGGCTGTGATCCATCACTACCTTCAGAGGCATTTCTTGAAGTGCATCGCCTCAAAAACAGCGTCCTGAGAACAAAGCTCTACTATGTGCACCCGGGAAGAACAACCCACATCCAAACCTCAGCATCTTACTGTCAAAAACCCCTCCTACCATGTGTTTTCAATAGAAAAATAGCATATGTGACCTCAGTGTACACATGCATCAGAATACATATCACCCATAGCTCACACTCTTCCACAGCTCTTGGGGTTTTTTCAGCATAAACACCTGACTTCTCACAATGGTCTTCAGGGCCAACTGCTGTGTGCACCTCTGCTGCTGATTTTCTACCTTGAATTGCTACCACTTCTCTACCCTGCTGCTCCAACAACTCTGCTCAGCCTGCGCACATCAGGCACTGTGTAGCTGGGAGCCCCGCCCAGCTATGCCGATTTCCTGGCCCACTCTTTCCCTACTGCTCTGAATTGCAGCCACATGACTACTGACTGGTAGTCTCTGCTCCCTGCCAGCTTCTCCATGAGGCTCACCCGACAAGCCCGCCCCAGCTGCAGCACCCCCTCACCCTGCCCTTGCTGGCTAACTCTACTTTTGCTTAGCACTCACCTCAGACAGACCTAGCGTAGTTTGCTCAGTTACCTATCATGTCTATTCCCTCATTAAAATATAATTTCTACTAGGGCAAAGAATTTTGTTTGCATCAGTCACAGACATAGCTCAAATATCCAAATGCCCATATGGCATATTACAAGCATATATTGCATGAAAGATTGAAAAATCTGACTAGACATACTATAAATGCTAAATGTCAACTGCAGGTTATTTATCTACAAAATATACCTTGAAGAGAAAAGAGAAAGGGAAAACCCCGAGTGAAAGCACATAGTGTAAGAAAACAAAGTCTTTACATTCCACCTTAGAGCATCAATAAATAGCTTCTGACACTGATAATTATTATTTTTCTTCTTTTCTGTATTTAGGATGGGGTCTACAGGGTCTACAGGGTCTCACCACACAGATGAGACTCGTAGTGATTCTCCTGTTTTCAGTCTCCCAAGTGCTGGGATTGCAGGCACACACCACCACACCCAGTCTCAATGGCCACCTCAGCATGCCCGGCAGGCAGGGCTGACACAGCATGCCAGGGATTGAACCCCTGCCCCTGGACTCTGCCTGAGCAGGAGCGTTAGTCCGCTGAGCTATTGGGCTGGCCCTGAAACTGATAATTATTTTCTAAAAGCAACAAAATCATCGTGTTTTGTTACTGCAGTGACAGCAAGAGGGGGAGGTGGTTGAGGACTCAGGGCGTGTTGTGGCTAACGTGGCCTGGCTGTTGTGGCAGACGTTTGCAGAGATGACCTCCTGCTCACCTGAGGAAGTTGCTCTTTGTGAAACCTTGGCAGGTGTGAAGCAATTAGTCTTAGGACTTTCACATGTTTACTGTATGCTGCTAGACCCCATATCCCCTCTCCCCTGCTCACACCCACAGCAAAGGCCAGGTCCCTGGTTGGCTAGAGTGTGCTGTCGGTGAGAGCAGGGACCAGCTGACCCCCAGAAGCGCGGGCAGAGCAAAGGCGCCAAGTGGACAAGCTCGTTCGAGCCCTGCCCCCTTGCAGTCCCCACCTGGCAGCTGTCTCTGCCTCTAAGACTTCAAATCCGCCTTTGCTTAGCACGACTTTTGCTTCTGATCCCTGCATTCTCCATGGAGGCCTTCACTTCTGAACCAGTCCCGCCCACCCTGCCTCTGCATTCATTGAAGGAGTGAGTGTGTGGACTCCAGAATTTTTTTTTCTCTCCTTTTAATTTTTTTCTGACTTTTTAGGGACCAATTATGTATGCTTATTATATGTGGTAATCTGAACAACTAATTTTAAGACAACAGTATGCAATATAACAGCCATTATTGAACTCCTAGTATCTTTTTTTGTGAAATTCTGTACCATTTCTGATTTTTTTCTTTTTTGCTATATTTTATTTTGTCTTTTTTTTTTTTTTTAGAAAAAGAGGAGAATGAAGGGCCAGCTCATGGAAAGCCCTAGCTCCCCAGACCAACCCCAGTGCTGCGATATGGGCAAAGCAGTATCAGGAGACACAGCTTAGAGAGCTAGAACAGTTCAAAGTAGTTACAGAGGAAAGGACGGAGCAAACGATTTTCATAAAGCCATCATACTTCTTGTGCTCTGTGCATCAATTTCATTTGGAAAACTGAATTCCACATATGATCCAAAAGTCTCTGGAAGTTTACATTTGAAAGGCCCTTCCAAAGTCCTCACATCTTAGGGTTCCTTCAACTGTGTTTGAGCAGGTGGATCAAATGCTTTAAATTGATCAGAAGTTTATGAAAATTATAGATAGAAGAGCATTGTTGCATTTTATTTATTTATTTATTTATTTTTTGCGGAACCAGGGATCGAACTCAGGCCCTTGCGCTTGCCAGGGAAGTGCTTATTCCACTGAGCCATCTCCCCGGCCCCCATTGTTGCATTTTAATAGGAAGTGTAAGGTGTGTTAGAGTTTAAGAAGGTCTTCCTAGGATCCTGAAAGAATAAGTTGAACACTAAATTTATCCTTAATGTCACTGAAGCTCAGGACCACAGTTACATTCAGGACCACAATTATATCATAATTATATGCACATGTGTACAACACATATAAATGCTATATATATAAAGTTTAATATATAAACTATCATTTTAATTTTCTTAAGGCAGAATCCCACTAAGTTGCATTAGTGATACTCAAACTTGGTGATCTTCCTGCTTTGACCTCCTTCCATGCTGAGATTATAGGCATGCACCGCCTTGCCCAGATAATTACCAATAAATTCTTATAAAACTGATATTCAAGCTGACATCTCCTAACTTTAATGCATTTTAGTTAAGAATTCCCAACTTAGGTTGGTCATTTACTTATTTTCAGAATTCCATAAAGTATAAAAATATTAGTTTATATCCCTATGGTCTTGACATAAGAGCCCTTACTTTTCATTAGTCACCTCTTGAGTTTTTTAAATTTCTAAACTGCCTAGGCCCAGGACAGCTACCCTACCTGGCAGTATCTGTCCACATGGAACATAAGTAACCTAGAAAAGCACAAGCAATTCTGGGCAAGAAGGGCAAGCAGGGGTCTCTCAATCCTGGTCTTCAAGTTATACTACCAAACTACAGTGATAAAAACAGTGTGATATTGGGGAAAAAACAGACCTGTGGATCAGTGGAAAGGAATAGACAATAAAGAAACAAATCCAGGCATGCTCACTCTGTTGTTTTTGAAGAGGTCTAAGCCATTTGCTTGGGTTCTGACGGCCCATTAACCATGGTATTGGGCAAACTGGTTCTCCACGTGCTGAAGTTTGAACCTAGACTCATACTCCATGCGCTAAACTAAAATCAAAATGATCAAAGATCTAAACGTTAGAACAGAAACATTTAGTCTGCTGGAATATAAATAGGTAAAACTTGAGAACATAGGGTAAGCAAAGAGTTTCTTCCAGTTGAAAAGGAAATAATCAAGAACCAACCAATGAGATTACATCAAATTAAAAAGCTTCACAGAAAAGAAAGTCACTAACAGGCAGAGACAACATACAAAATAGGAAAAGGTTTTGTGCCAGCTACTTCACAAAGGAATATCTACAATACATAAGGAACCTCCCAAAAATTAGACCTCCCCAATTTAAAGACCCAGTTAAAATGGGCATCTGAAATGAACCCAGACTTCTCAGAGGAAAAAATACAAATGGCTGATAAATACATGAAAAAAAGGTTCAACTTCACTGGCCATTCAAGAGATGTAAATTAATACAACTCTGAGATTCCGCCGCACTCCAGAAAGAATAACCACCACCAAGAAATCAAACAACACCAAAGCTAGCGAGGCTGTGGGAAGAAAGGAACGTGCCTCAGTTGATTGTGGGACTATATGCTGGTATAACCACCATGGAAACTGATATGGTGATTCCTAAAAAACTAAAACTAGAAATCCCACTTGACCCAGCTCATCCTCTTCTAGGTATTTTCCAAAAGAGTGGAAACATCAACCAGGCATTGTGGTGCATGCCTATAATCCTAGCACTTGGGAGGATGAGGCAGGAGAATCACTCTGAATTCAAGGATAGCCTGGG
Source organism: Octodon degus (assembly GCF_000260255.1). Classification (NCBI taxonomy): domain Eukaryota; kingdom Metazoa; phylum Chordata; class Mammalia; order Rodentia; family Octodontidae; genus Octodon; species Octodon degus. The sequence goes on along the minus strand of NW_004524660.1, from coordinate 8,101,874 downwards.
CTACATAATGAGTTCAAAGACAGCCTGCACTATATTGTGAGACCCCATCCCAAGAAAGAAGCATACAAACAGAGTTTAGGGGATCACACCTCAGTGATACACACGTAGGTGTTTAGTTGCCCAATTTTCAATCGTTAAATTTTAGAAACAAAGCTATGAAATATGTATGTCAACAGATTAATG
>NW_004524660.1:8091754-8100831 GCF_000260255.1 Octodon degus | reverse complement strand
CTCCCGCTGGCCAAAAGTGCCCTGAAGGCGTTCAAAAAAAAAAAAAAAAAAAAAAAAAAAAAAGAAGAAACGGAGAAAAAGAATTAAATGTGTTTTGTACATGTACCAAATTTCTACAGTGAATGCAACGATTATGTATTGCAAACATGTAGTAAAAATTGTAGTAAAAATAATACATTCTAGTTTATGAATGAAAAATCTTTCTCAGTTTCTGCACAGAGCTAAGTAAACAATTCAGGCCTCCAGAATCACGGTGATAAACCCGATGCTTGACTTTGCAGGCTGAAATTCATATGAGGACATGGAATAAACTGCTCTTAGTCCAGACCAATGGGCTGCACTAAGGGCCTTTACAATAACACTTGAAGTTCTTACAGAATGGAAAGACAAATACGAGTGTTGTCTCTGGCACCTTTGAGGATATGTTCAACCATGATCTGTCAGGGGAAAAAAGATGGACAGAATCATAAGTGAATTCACTGTCCCATCAAAACCAAACCAATATTCGCCATAGCCCTTTAAATTCGGAACGCTTGCCCAAGAGGATTGTTTATCATGAAATGAAACAAATAATTACTTCTTAGGTTTTAAAGGTACATAATGACTATTTCAGAAGGGAATTTCACATGTCTAAAAATTAAGAACCTGAAAGAAAAAAAATTAATGTCTTTCAAGTGGTTAAATAGAAAAACAATCCCTTTCTTACTGCAAAGCAAAGAGATGGTACAGTTTAGCCTACGAAATGACTTAGGCAGGTAAGTGAATATGTGAGATAGCCTTAAAGCAACTGACGTTCGTCATGTACCATAGAACTTCACAAACTCTTGGAGTTACATATTACAGAGGTTAAAGATCAAAATAGGAGCAGGTTTGTCATAGGTTTTCGACAAAACATATTTTGTAAAGATCTTGTAAATAAACAAAAGATGTCCTCAAATGGCTCCTGGAAGCCAACAAAATGGAAATGGTGAGAGACATTATTGTCAACCGGCAGCATGAGGCGCCTGATTAACTCCAAGATGGGTCAGATGAGGTGATGCTTCCTTTGAGGAGCAGTGTTACTAAGCACCCCACCGCTGCCACTTAAACAATCTTCAGTCAGGGACCTTCCCTGGAGGACGCCACTGTGAGTTCAAAAGGGGATGCAGGCTTCGTGTGGTCCCCTCCCACAGATTCGCTTGTTTGTGTAAAATAACGGGCCTGCCAAAGCGTCCCTCCCAGAGATTCTGGTTTCCATTTATAAACATGCTTTTCAATTTTTAAGGACAAAATATTCATAATATTAGAAAAATATTTTTAATGAAAGCAACACACACACAAAAAGAAAACAACACATAGTTCAAATAAGAAACCAGCATTTAAAACTATACCTTGTATCCTGGGATAATTAATTAACAACAATGAATGTCATATCTTAGTACCACTAATAAAATACAGCAAAAAGTAGACTATTAATAACAAAACATCATGGAAAAATTAAAATATTGAATGATGAATTCATTTAAAACTAAACCTCATGTATATTGATTTATTTCATGGTTTTCATCAAAAATTTTAGCCCTAAACTTGGGTAGAAGAGATGATATGGAAAAAGGACCACAGGTCCAGCAGTCCACAGTTTATTACTGTCAAAGAGCACAGATTTGGATTAAAATTTAGGACACCTACATCTTCCTCTTGTATGCTGTAGTCATCTAAAGTTCTAATACCAAGTAAATCGTCTATGAGAAAGAGGTTTTATGTTTTCTGTAACTTTCAAAATAATATATTAATTCAATCTCACATTTTCAGACCTCACAAAAGTAAAATAGAAAATAAACAGAGTAGAAAAGTTTACAATCAGAAAAAGTAAATCTTCACAGAAACGAGCTGGTTCCATAAGTCAGTCTTCCACTGAGTCAGTTTCACACCCCGCCCCTCTCTTCAAATGCGATTCGACTAGACTAACTGTTCCTTGCTCCTCGCTACTGAAATTTGCGGAAAGCAAACTCTACTGTCCTTGTTCCCGGAGCTTCCTCTGCAGCTACCGAAGCAAGCACAGTTGAGACCTATGCATCCATCCTGATTACAGCAACTGCTGTCGCACCCGCAGCCCTCCAGGAGCCGCAGGGGAAGTGCAAAGGCCGCAACCGACGAGGTGCGGGATGTGCCGAGCTCGCGGTCCCCGAACCTGAGGGACGAACTCGAGGCGGGTGAAGGCGAGGAGCAGGCGGTGTGCTGGGCTCGCGTGCTCCAGGGTCTCCGCCGCTGTGCGGGCCTCCGGGAAACGGGGCGCCTTCTTCTCCTGGGGTTCCGCGTGCTTGACGCTATTCCGGGAGGCCGTGCGGCGGCCCCAGCACGCACCCAGCACGGCGCGCACCCCCACGCGGGACCGCGCGCACCGCGCCTCCCGCGGCTGGAGCTGGAGCGCACCTGCGGCACCCACCAGGCTGCACCGTCGGCCCGCGGGCGGCGCGGGAGGCGGCCCTGAGGCAGGCGCCCGCATGCCTTTTTCTTCTTCTGTTCTTTTTCTCTTGTGTGCTAACACAAGGTGGGAAATGTGCACGGGCCCAGCGCCGGCCTGCCCGCGGAGGCGCGATTCTCAGCGCAGTGCGGAGCTGTCCTCTGCAGCGCGGGATGTAAGACAGGACAAGGAACGTGTCAGGCGCTGGGGACATCATCGGGAGCCACCCAGACCTTTACACCAGACTTCGAGGACTCTGCCTCCTGAGGCACAAGACAGCCGCCGGAGAACTTGGGCCCCAGAGGTTTATTAAAGTCTTCCCTCCTAGCGTCGCGGCCTTCTTTCCATCCCTAGAGAAGGGACGCGCTTCTGGTCGTGCCGCGCCTTCTGCCACACCCAGGTATTCCACCACACGCCTGGCTGCTGCCCCAAAAGCCTGCGGAGTGGTCTCTGCCTCCTTTATTCATTAGCCCATCACCTCGCGTCCTTCAGATGTCATCGTGAGAAGGATGACGCGCATGGCCCAAGCAAGACAGTAAGAGCTTTCCCTCCGTGCGTGAGTCTTCTCTGCTTAATTTAAATTTCTGTCCACTAAACGTAAAATATTCAACGAATACAACAGGTGTGACAAAAATAATCTTAAAATTACAATTTGAATAACTATCAGTGTGTTTACCGGGTACCAAAATGCGCCCCGTAACTTCAGGCCGTTTTACAAGTATCCCTGTTCTTTCAAAGTCCCCTCCCCCTTTCACATTGGAAATTAGGACTGCAAGCTCCTGAGACAAGTTGATGGAAACAACTTTTCATATTATGTATATTATAAAACTGTGGCGAAAACATCGTTGCAGGGCTGGGCATATAGCTCAGTGTAGCAGTGCCTACTTGAGTTAAATTCCCACTACCATCCCCTTAAAAAAATACGTTGCATTTCAGCATTGGTGCTGATTTCTTGGTCAGGGGAGTAGTACAGACGCATTGAGTAGAACTCTCCTGCACACGGAAATTGTGACTGTCACAGAGTTGCTCTACATTAATCACAAAATTTAGGATTGCAAATGAAAGAAACACCACTCAGGCTTGTTGATGTGAATTAAAGGTTTGTGTTTCCCCAAACCCGTAGTCTGAAAGCTGATCACCGAAGTGACTGCACTTGAAGTACAGTTGGGGGGGGGACTAGGCCATGAGTACTAGCCCTCCTGTCTGGGCTCAGAGTCCTTGCAGCAGGGGCCCCACTCCTTAGCCCTTACTGCCACAGAAGGAAACAGAAGGTGTGATCTGCGGACCTGGAAATGACCACTCAGCAGACACCAGATCTGCTGGGGCCTTGGCGTTAGTCCCCTCAACCTCCAGGAATATGGGAAATCAATTTCTGTGGTTAATAATCTACCTAGCTCATAGCGCTTTGCTTAGAAAACTCTAGTGGACTATGAGATTGGTGTAGGCAAAAAGGGAACCTCATTGTCTAATGAAACCATCTCCGCAGAGACAAGATTTGCAGCAGCGTCAACGGACATCAAGGCTTACTCTTTCTGTGGCAGTCTCTATCGACTATCATGGTGCCTGGGACAGAAAAGACAGGCACTAAGTACTGGCTCACTTACAAGTGACAAAGCAGCCTCAGAACCAGTGTCGTGCACTGGAATGAGGGATGCAGTGGTAGATAGAAACAAGGTAAAAATTGATTCTTCATTTCAGCCAGTCATGAGGCGAGCTGTAAAACTGTGTCCAAAACTTTAATGCCTCAGAGGAAACACAGGAATGGAAACACATGAGGAGGAAACACTAAGTAAATTCTGGGTCAGACATAGGACACAGAATTTGGGAGAATGTGCACGTGTCTCCACATGCACAAGGTGAAAAGTACTTTATGATGGGCAGGTACAGAGCACAATTTAGAGAAAAAATTACCTTTGTGAAGACAAATTAAAAACGCAAAAACTAATAATTTTAAATCAGATGCAAGCTATCAAGACAGGAAATAACTCAAAGGAAAATTGCTTCTCTTTTCTTTCCTCCTTTCCACAGCCTTCTTTTCCCTTCCCTCCGCCTCCCTGCCCCGCCTCTCCCCTCCCTTTCCTCACCAGCCTACAGTGAGATTGCTCCTGTCCTAACCTCCTGATGAGCTGGAACTACAGGCAGGGACCCCTGTACCCTGATAATAAAGGAAATTTTCAGATGACATAATACATATTCCATTCTGTGATCCACAGAACTTGCTAAGAACACAGCAGGAAACAAAAATCCTATCAGACTGACAGTGTCACCAATTACATTTTATGGATGAGAAACTGAAATGCAGAGTGCTATGTCCAAAGTCACGTAGTTAATAAGCTCCGATTCAAGCTGTGCTCCATAACGCCACATACACATAGACCTGCTCCTAATGTGTATGAACATTTTGAAATGAGAAGTAAAGGCATTACAATAATGAATTGAAGCTGACATCCTAAATGTACCTGTAAATGTGCATGTATGACCCACCAGCACACACAAACTTGCATATTCTACTGCAGATTTACATGAAATTTACTTTTCTTCCTGCTTCTGCCACACAGCCGCGAAGCAACTCAGTGATTCCTTTAAGATCGTTTTCCTGCAACAGACCCACAGGCTCGCCCAAAGTTGCTCAGCTTCTGTTGTCAGAGAACCAGAATCTGTGGCCTGCTGTGATCTTTGCTGTTGCTCTTCATCCACGCTGCCTAGAGCTCAAAATTCTGACAGCTGCCATCTGTTCTACACGTGCTCGGCCTCGGGCTGCCGGCACAGGTGTAGAAGGACCGCCCACCCCACAGCAGACTCACCTCCACACTTACACAAGTTTTGATAAATGATAGTGACATTGTCACCACCACAAAAGCCATATGCATTAAATGTCTAATGTCCTCAGTGGGAAAGCACAGTAAATGTCCTCATGCTTCTTTTAAACCTGAGCCCACCATACTGGAAATGCTCCTTTTCTCTGTACATGTGCAGTATCTTTCATATCTTGCTTAAGTTTGGCGCTCCTCTTGTGACTCTTCACTTCTGGATTATAGCCTTGTGCCATAGGTCACCACAAACTGGCTCCCTGGATGCAAAGGCCATGGGATCGAGGGGCCTACGGAAGGGTTTCCATTCATGGTTAAAGGAAGGTGACAAAGCAACAATCAAGCCTTCAGTTGCTGCACTAGGTCTCCGACTCTCCAGGCTGCCAAGTTTGAAGCCGGGACACGGTTGGAAAAGAGAATATTCTCTTTCATGCTTAAGCTTCTCCATCCTGGAATGAACAACCACTCCTCTCTTCTCTTTTCCCTAGTGATTTTTTAAAGCTGAAAGCCCTGGAGGAAGGTGTTCCGTTTCCCCCAGACGGAGCTCAGACTGTCGAGCCGACTTAGGTCAGCTCTGCCCTGGGCCAGCTCACTGGGGCCTGGGCCTGTCCCCACGTCTGTGGCCAAGGGCAGCCCTCCAGCCTGAGGCACAGCACGAAGCCCTTGCACCAGCCTGTGGGGTGGAATCTGAAAGCTGACCTGCTCCTCAGATGTTCAGGCTCTGCAGTGCGTATTTCCATTTCATCCTCAAATTCAGGACTCTCAGCCCATTCCACTAGTGTCAATACTCTGTGACCTCTGATTCATTTCACCTGAATTTCACTGGAAAGTAATCTACACTAAGCTTCATCATACAAATTTGTATGTATGCAATATAGGTAGATATAATAAAAATAAGCAATAGAGGCTCTGACTAATGTGATATAATCAGATATTTCTTCTCTGTTCTATTGTATTTCATTTGATATTTTAAAGAAAAAATTATTGTGATTCCTCAAGTTGATTTCATGATTCACTAATGAGACCTCAAAGACAATATAAAAAACCACTCTTCTAGATTATTAGAGACACTCGCTTGGGTGTGCATTCCTTCTCAGGTGCTGATGATTGAATCGATTTTCAAATTCAGACTTTGAGGTGAGCACTTCAGGCTCTGTCCACCCTCCCCAGTGCTCAGCAACATCTTGGAAATGACAGCGACGTTCTCCCGAAGAGGCCGACTGAGGTTTCCTTGCTAAACACTCCGCTAATCACCATACACCTGCTTCTAACAGTACCAATAGGTTAGCTCTTGGAAGGGTTCCTTTCATTAGAAATGATGCAGAATTTCGCTAAGCAAGATGATAAGAATTCAGCAATGGCTGTTAGAGTGCACACTGTTGTCATCTCAGTTCAGAGTACTGGTCTAGAGTGGTGGGCTTTTTCTGTTTATGTTTTTGGATTTTTTTTTTTACTATTTTTTATTGTTTTAAAAAATAGATTAAAAAAATAAAGTACCAAAACAATTCCTTTCAGGCTAAATCTCATTTCAGTCCACTCATGCACTATATAAATATATAGGGCTGTATGAAACTTGCCACTGTCCATAAATTCTCCATAATTAGAATAGTCACTCTCAAAATTAACTGTAATTCGGAGTACCTTGGTTAGCATTTTTATATGTTGTATGAGGACTTTAAATAACCTACCACTTATCCTTTATTTTATTTACAGTAATTTTTTCTAGAATAGTCAAGTCTAAGAAGTTTCATGGTGGTCTATCATTTTAAATCTATTACCTCCAAGATTCTATATTCATTAAATTCAATTTGATCACTAATGGGATTCTTTCATAAACCATAAAAATATTCAGCACGATTCATGATAGCAAAATCCTGCAAGTAGCCTCTATATCCCTCAATAAACAATTCAATAAAGAAAATATGCTATCTCTATTTAATGGAACACCCCTCGGATATGAAGAAAGCCATATCTGAGACATGCATAAGAAAAGTAATGCCCCTGGAAGATGTAACAGCGAGTGAAATAAATCAGACATACAGCTTAAGTACCATGTGGTACTTCTCATCTGAGTAATGCAAAGAAAAAATAAAGCAAGGCTAGAACAAGACAAGGGGATGGTCTCTTGCAGACAGGAGAGGGTCTAAAGGACGACGAGAAAGGGGGAGGGGAGGGATAGGAAATGGGCAGAGTGGAGCTATGCCAGGAGCAGGGTCCTAATAACTCAGTGCGTGCAGGCACCATATGCCATAAACATGAGCTAAGATTTATAATATGAATGCAAAGGCAAAGAGGGCTAGAGGAGGAGAGAAAGGGAAAGGGGATTTTTTTTTTAAGGTGAGCTGTATTATATCCATATACCAGCTCCCCAAGCTGACTGTAAAATGCTGCAAACATGTCATCATAAAATTTTAAAAGAAGAAAACAACTGGGCTGGAGATATAGCTCACAGCATAAGCGCCTTCCTGGCAAGCGCAAGGTCCTGAGTTTAATCAGTGGTATAGAAGAAGAGGAAGAGGAACAGGAAGAAGAAGAGGAAGAATGTGTTGCCTTTCTTGTGGGAACACAGGCCTTTTAAAATATAACGGAAAAAACTACTTTACTTTCAGACAAGTGGGCGTGGAAAGAGAAGATGCTTTATTCTTCCTTTTATGAGTAACATCAGCAGGAAAACCTAGGACATCAGTGGTGAGTGTGAGTGTGTGTGTGTGTGTATGGGTGGGTGTGTGCAAACACGCTTAAAATAACCTTTTGAGTGCTAGAAGTTTAATAAGATGGAATAGAACGGAGTTCAACAAACCTCCTTTGGCTTGTTTATTTTTTACAAGACAGTGTTACTATACATCTCAGGCTGGCCTTGAATTCTCTCTACAGCCCAGGCTGCTGGTGAACTTGAGGCAATCTTCCTGCCTCAGCCTCCCAAAATGTTAGGATTACAGATGTTCACCCCTAGCAAAAAGTTGAACCAACATCTGCAAGCCCTTCATCACACTTTCCTTTTGTTTTTCTATAAGAAATAAGAAATTAGAAGCACCTCCATTTCTAAGCTGCACACTTCCTTGACTTAATGCAAGTTTGAAAAATTAAATATAGCATGTAAATTAGCATCAAGAGTAGAAAGTTGTAAAACTATGATTTGTGTTGCCTTGGAAAAAAGTTGTTTGTTTCTGAAGGAGAAAGTGTTTAGGATGTGAATAGTTCTATTTTGTAAAACTTCAAAAATGCGCTTAGTCCAGGCTAGCTCCTCGGTAATGAGCAGGACGACGGTCAGCACTGTGCTCATTCGTGTGCAGAAAAAGCACATGCCCTAAGTGATGGGAAGAACTGGCAGGAACATGTGGACCTGGCAAATCAAATGCTTGCCTTCCTCTTAGGAAGAAATGTCACCCGCAGGCAAAGTCGTAAGTGGTAGAAAGCAGGCTGCACACGCAGCCTGAGGAGCGGTCACCGCACGGATTTCCTTCGTGTGCACAGCACAGAAGTGCTATTGTTACTGCCAGGCGTAGGATCATTCTGAGGGGCAGGAATATAGCACAGCAGCGCAAGCGCCTGCCTGGCAAGCACAAGGTCTCGAGTTTGATCCCTGGTACTGGGTGAGGGTCAGGGAGGGAGGGAGAATTATGAGAATGTAATATAATAGTTACATACAACTTCTCTCACTTTATTTATTTTTTATTTTTTTGGCTGAACCGGGGATTGACCTCAGGCCCTTGTGCTTCCCAGGAAAGCGCTTATTCCATGGAGCCATCTCCCCAGTCCCTTCTCTTGCTTTATTGAACACAAGAAAGAGGAATTACAACAGAGCCCTCAGCAAACTGAAGGCA
>NW_004524660.1:8089922-8091289 GCF_000260255.1 Octodon degus | reverse complement strand
ACTCCGTACTCCATCCAGGGATCTGATGCACTCCATCCACATTTTTTTTTCCAGTTGGTTTCTCGCATTTTTCTAGGTTAGTTTTGCAGTTAGTGGTTTTTTTCCTCCAAGTTTCTGTTTCAGTTTAAGTATGCTCAATATTTTTAAATGGTCAGTTGTACAGTTATTAAAAACACATTTCCCATGAAAAATTAGATTTGTAAACACATGAGTACAAATACACACAAAAGTATGAAAGAAAAAAATAAAAGGAAAGAAAGGACACAAAGCTTATCCAACAATGTGTGTGCTAAGACCACAGTGTCCATATTACTGTTTTAATTCTTTCTAAAAAGGCTCAAGTCAGCAACTTCTGACATTGTCAGTCCTACGGATAACCCACTGCTATTATGGACTACTGGACTACATTGGATTATTTTGCTGAATTCTTGCACCTACAATACTTGAATGGCAATGGAATACCCATCTCTGACAAAACAGAAAGAAAGGGGGGATATAAATGAAGGAACATTTTGTACCTGTATATACAAAATAGTTAGCATACATATACAGCTATTTGCTCTTAATTCAATGGGAAGAAAGATTTGTACTAAGATTGTTTGGACAGGACATCACGTCTGCATCTTATACTATGAATAACCACTAACAAGACAACAATATGCAATGTAGTAATTGATGAAACTGTCCTACTAATTGGTTTTGAAACTGTCTCATTGCTACTTGTTTTTCAATAAAATTAATAAAATAAATAAATGTAGATTAACTTTTCTAGTGCGTTTTGCTAAGTTATATAGCAGTAACAACAGGAGTACCTGAGAGGTAACAGGGTAGCAAGCCACAGTCAGTCTTGTTTTATCTTATTTACCCTCCACACTCAGCTGTGGCCTGCTTCACACTACCTGCATGAAGGAACCAAGCAGAAACAAGCCCTATCTTTTTTTGATGGCAGAAGAAGAAAACAATGTAGGAACCATAATGTACCCAGAAAGCCTCCAGGCAGCCAGGTTGCCCGCTCTTGCTCGCACTGCATTGGTCGGCTACTCATGTGACCACACCATGCTGGAGGAGGGCCATAAGTTGCATGTCCTACAGCCTCAGACAATCAAGTATGCAGACGCTTTCTAGGTACAGCAGCGAATCATTAAGAATCACGGTGCAATCTAACAGGTTCACTGGCAATATTTTATTTCTTCTAAATTCTATTAATACATTGCAGAGTGAATCAGAATGGAACTATATGGATTTTTTTTTTTCACATTCAAAGCAAACTGTTAGGCCTCTTTATTTTCTAATTACATGTAACTCAAAAGAATAGCAGCAAAGACCAGTATCCCAACGTTGCAGAGAACTTGTATTTAAAGACAAAC
>NW_004524660.1:8087605-8089392 GCF_000260255.1 Octodon degus | reverse complement strand
GAAAGGTAAGACAAACACTAGTCCTCCAAGATACAGAAGAAACAATGGATTTCTCCTGACACAAGCTCGGCTGCAGGCATGTGAATGACAGAGCAGCCAAGGAGGGGCAGCAGAGGCGAGAGGCCCTCCAGAGACAGGAGGCGGATGAGGAAAACACCAGGCAGAGGTGGCACGGCCATCCCCTGGGCGCCCACTCTGAGTCGGGTCTGAGGCATGATGCAATGAGGGCAATGGCCGAGGAAAGAAAAGCAGACAGGCAACCGAGGATCCCACTTTCCTGAGGAGAGCCACCATCTGAGTTAAACATTAGCCAATGGCCTGGATGCCCAGATAAAACACAAAGGAAAGTAATCAGGCAACTTAATTTAAACATCCCGAGGCCTGGGGTGGCACCCCTGGCTTTCTGCAAGCCTTAGCTACCCCCAGTTCTAGTTGCCAGGTCGGTGGCTATGCGGATTTGTGCCCACCCCACTGTGCGCGTCGTGACAGTTCCTCCAAGGGCCACAGATCAACAACTCCACTGCCCAGCGGAGAAATGGAGTTGAGTCACCCACTTTCAGGAATCATAGTTGAGTCCACACCCTTAATCCACCCACATCCTAAGGTTTAAAATCCCCAACATCAAACCCTGTCAGGGCCAGGAGCTTTTCTCAATGGCCAGTTGAGGGCACGTTGTCTTTTTTTCTACCTAATAAATCATCAGTCCTGCTGCTACTCTGTGATGTCCCGCTCAGGATTTTGCTCAGAACAGGAAGGACCTGGACAATATGCCAACCTGCTATTAACAATGTTTGGTTGAGTGTTTTCCTTTGAGGATGATTTCTAAATCTAGACTTTTTGAAAAACTAGCAGTAAACTATTATTTAGCAACTCTGAACACTAAGTGCAGTCCAAGGGGAACAAAAAACATTCATTCATAAGTTTGGTCAATTTATCAGACATGCCATCTTCAGAAAAACTCAAAACTATTCTTTTCTTGTAATTAGCATTTGCTAATGGGGCTTAATTCTCCCTTAATTAAAATAGCACACATCCTTATATACCATAGCATTCAGATAAATGCCAAAAATCACTTATTAGTTATAAAAATATAAATCAATTTTTCCTACGTTAAGTAAATGTTATGTCAGAATTTTTTAATTTCAGAAACTTTTCTTAAGCTGAAAACTTCATATGTACTCACTAATGTAATCATCTTGATTAAGTGGTACATAATTTGTTATGATAAAAACTGTAAAATTGCTGAAGGATTCTACATTACTCAATATTCATATATATTACTGGTATAAAGTACTATATCATTAGGTTCCATTTTATCATACAAGAAATCCAAAATGTGTTGCGGTGATTTATATATTTTTACCTTCCTAAGTGATGAGAGGGTCAGTGCGGCAAAATGAAGGGTGCGAAAGCCAAGTGGGGTGTGCCGGGGCAGGGTGTCAGCACGGTTTGCTCTGGGTCTGCCTCGGGCCTGGAGGAGCACCCTTCACAGACAGCACATTGGCCAAGCAATGGCCGTGACTCGTCCACATGGCTGACACTGACAAAGGAGCTACGAACTGCGGAACAGGGCTTCGGGATAAATCCTGAGGGGACTTGACTGACCTGATCAGACACAAAAGTCACATTTCTTGTTATACAGGTCTTGCTTTATCTTGGTCTTAACCATCCAGCAGAAAAGTGTAAAAATGAGGTATATAAAGTAAAGCCATATTAATATGCTGATCTGTGAAAGGCTCAAGTCAACAACTTCTGACATTGTCAGTTCTGTGGATAACCCACTACTA
>NW_004524660.1:8071062-8083770 GCF_000260255.1 Octodon degus | reverse complement strand
TTAAAAAACTAACAAAAAAGAGGACACAAATGAAGGACTATTTTGTATCTGTATACACAAAATAGGATAGATATGAAGTTACTTTCTCTTGAGTCAATGAATAGAAAGATTTTTTCTAATTGTGTTTGTGGATAGGCTATCATGTCTGCATCTTGCAGAATGAGTAAACACTAAGACAACAATACGCAATGTATTAATTATGGAAACTGTCCAGCTAATCGTTCCTGAAACTGTCTCATTGCTATTTGTTTCTCAATAAAATTATTTTTAAAAAGCCATAAAAAAGGTACGGCTGGTTAGTCACGAAAGCAGGCCTTGGGGTGTACGGCTGGCTCAAGGCTCCTGCTCCGGTGTGGGGGCCCCGCTCAGGTGGCAGCCGGCAGCAGCCGAGCAGCTGTGCTTACCTTGCCCTTCTGCCTCAGTGTTTATGCTGTGGAACCAGAGGACGAGGGATGAATGCTCCCAAATTGTGAGCGAAGCTGACCCTGCCTCCTTCAACTGTGAGCATGATATTGTGCCCGGTAATGGGAATGCTGATTAATATACCACTCAAGTCTACAGAACATCGCTCATGCATTTGAGATTTAGATGCTGCATTTTGCAGAAAAAGTATGGGAGAAAAAAATGAGAAAATTAGCCATTTTCTTAGATGAACATTAAAAGCATATTTACATTTAGTATTAAAATATATAGTGTGCTATGAAGACAAGTACCCTTGAAATCAGACGCTAATTAGGACACTGTACAATGCACTGGCTTTGTTTTGCTTGCATTCTGACTGTCCTCCAAATTGTTCCTGTTTATCAGTGTTTCTTCAGGAAATTAAACTTTACATTCGTACTAATGCTCCCGCAAAGGCCATCATGTTCACTTTGCTAGTTTCTTAGCAGACAAGAGGAGCACGTGAAAGGGGGTAACAATAAGATCTTTTGTGGTATTCACCAATTTCATGAGCAAACTGACATTCTTTTAATTAACAAATAATTACCTATTATCTACAATATGTGTATTCCAACAAATAATGAAAAAAAAAACTAGATATCAACCACCAAAATAAACTTTGATACAAAGCAGTAGGTGTTGTGAGAGTGTCAACTCAAAAAAGGTGATAGATTGAAATGAAATATATTCAATTTTAAACATTGTAAAAAAGGAGCAGAGCCTTTAACACTTCAGATTGGACAAACATTCGTAGATATGAAGGCAAAACATAATCACTAAAAGATAAAATCGATCAACTAGACTTCATTAAAATTTGTGTTTTTCCCGTGGAATAGACCCTGTGAAAAGTATAACAGACAAATTTAAAATATTTCAAACTATGTATCTAAAATATAGAAAGTACTCTTAGAATTCAATATATTGAGGCTTTTATTGGCAAGTAAATGCAACTAAAGACCATACTCTTAAATAAAATAAATCAGACCCACTTGTGTGAGTCTCCTAGTGTGAGAACCTGAAAGAGAAAACAAAATCTGAATGGTACAACAGGTACCGGGAAAAGAGAGTGAACCCATTCAAAAGGAAACTACTGAGTGGAGGGGAAGAACAAGACAGGGAGTGGGAGAAAGGACATATCTATGTGCAGAAGCAGGATGGCTTGGACAACCGTGCTGCGGATTTCTGCTGGTCTATATAAAGGAGCCATTAATGCTTAATTTGTTTTGTCTCCTTTTCTCACTATTTTCCTTTTTCTCTTTTTAATTTCTTCTTTCTTTTTTCTTTCTTCTTGCAACTTTGCATGCATATATCTGGCAATATGGACAGCTAATTAGAAGACAACATTATATATTACAAAACATATTGTGAACTTCATATTACTTTGTTTAGTGAAATTCTGTATCATTTGTAATTTTTCTGTTTTAATACTATTTTTTACTCTTTAAAAAAGATGTTATACAAATGATATAGAGCATATAAATATTTTATCAATCATTAACAACTGAGAAAAAACAAGAGTGAAATATATATCTGAATAGTTACATAAGTATAATGACAGCTATATATGTACTGATGAATATACAGAGGAGTTCAATCTCTCATCTATTGCTGTTAAAGTTGTAAAATGGTATAAATAGTAGATAATAAATCAGTAGTTTCTTATAAAATTATAGACCCCACCCATTCCATACATGTACTTTATCCCAAAGAAATTAAACCTATATTCACCTAAAGGTCTGTGCATAAATGTTCATACACCTTTATTAATCATAACCAAAAAATTGAAAAAATTTGACTGACCTCGTTAGAGACAGAAGTTACATTCTTTGTTATATAGGTCTTGCTTTATCTTGTTTGTTTTGTTTTTTTTTTTTTCAGAACTGGGGATTGAACTCAGGCCCTTGCGCTTGCCGGGGAAGCGCTTATTCTACTGAGCCATCTTCCCAGTCCTGGTCTTGCTTTATCTTGGTCTTAACCATCCAGCAGAAAAGTATAAACACTACGTATAAAAAGTAAAGCCATATTAATATGCTGAACTGTAAAAGGCTCAAGTCAACAACTTCTGACATTGCCAGTCCTATGGATAACCCCCTACTAGTATGGTTGACTGGACTCTATTGTATTATTTTGCTGAATTCATGCACCTACAATATCTAAATGGCAATGGAATACCCATCTCTAACAAAACTAAGCAATAAAGGGGATATAAGTGAAGTACACACACACACACAAATTAGTTAGGATAGATATACAGCTACTTTCTCTTAGTGCAATGAGAAGAAAGACTTGTACTAATAGTGTTTAGACAAGATATCGTGTCTGCATCTTGTGCTCTGAATAACCACTACGAAGACAACAGTATGCAATGTACAAGATCTCATATATAACGCCATGTAACTCAGCAGTGTCCCAAATTTTCTGATCAAGGAGATTATGGGGTCAAAGAGGAAAGTGATCGATGATGTAGAGTGTGCCTAAGGAGAGTCACATGGAGAGAAAACACTCTCTCAGGCTTTCACAGAGAGCACATTGGCCAAGCAATGGCTGTGACTCATCAATATGGCTGACACTGACAAAGGTTCTACAATCTGAGGTACAGGATCTCAAGATAAATCCTGAGGGCATTTCACTGACCTTCTCAGACCAAAAAGCTACAACTCTTGTTGCATAGGTCCTGCTTTACCTTGGTCTTATCCATCCAGTAGAAAAGTATGAAAACAAAATATAAGAAGTAAAGCCATGCTGTTCTGTTGAGCTGGAGGGGACTCAGGTCAACAATTTCTGACATTGCAAGTCAAGCAGAAGACCCAATACTATTATGGATTACTGGACTCTTTTAGAATATTTTGCTGAGTTAACACACCTATAATATTCAAATGACAGAACTAAACAAAAAAGGGGATATATAAATGAATGTCCATTTTGTATCTGTGCATTCAAAGTGGCTAGGGTAGATATATAGTTACATTCTCTTAATGAATAGAGGGATTTGTTCTAATAGTGTTTGTAAATAGGATATCATGTCTGCATCTTGTACAGGAAATAACCACTAGGAAGAGTGTATGCAATGTGTTAATTATTGAAACTGTCCTACCAATTTGATTTGAAACTGTCTCATTGCTATTTGTCTCTCAATAAAATTATGGGAAAAAATAAAAAACGAATATGCAATGTATTAATTATTGTAACTGTCCTACTAACCTTTTTAGAAACTGTCTCATTGCTATTTATCAATAAAATTAATTTTTTAAAAATTGAAAAACCTTTCAAAATATGAATAATTAAATAAACATACATGCATCTGTATACATTCTATAATATTCTTGATATGACAAAATAAATTACAAACTTTTAGAGACAGAAAACATTAATGATTACCAGGACTTTGTGATGGTGTCTATAAAAGTTAGCACACTGACAGTTTCACTGTGGTGTTGGCGTGTTTTCATATGCTTGTATAAAACTACACATACAATACAATTATGAAGAAATTCATAGACTCACACACAAATGCACAGATGCAAAGACTGGTAGAATCTGAAAAGGGTCTGTAGAATAGTTAATAGATTGTCTTGATAATTCTCTTGTCTTAAAATGATACTCTTTGGCAGCAAGTGACCATAGAGAGAAACTAATGAAAGATATGCAGGACTCATTTTTGTAAGGTCTTGTGAATAAATATTTTAAAATTTAAAAATTTATCTCAACAAATAAAATTTTTCCAAATGCTTAAAACACTCATCTAAAGGTCTAATCAAATTTTTATATACCTTTAAATTGAATACTATATCCAACTATTCAAAATGTTTTAAGCACTATAAAAATCGTACTTTACAGTGTCTCCTTAGCATATAGTCACCTGAGAAGAGTATTGTGATCACCTTGATATTAGGGGAAAGCCTTTGGATTTATAAAATTATGTCTTGGCCAGGGAGATGGCTCAGTGGAATAAGTGCTTCCCTGGCAAGCGCAAGGGCCTGAGTTCAATCCCCGGTTCCACCAAAGAAATAAAAAAATAAAAAAATAATAAAATTATGTCTTTTCTTGAACCTATAAAAGAATGGGTGGTACACAGCAATCAGCCTGAAATCTATGGAATATCAAGCACTTCCAGAGAAAGAGAAGCCACAAACATTAGCACACCTAGGAAAGGAAAAAGGAAAAAATGGAATTCAAATGTATAAATTACCCAGGCTGAGGTCCAAGTTGTGGTCCTTCCCACTGAGTGCCACAAAGCACTGCTGAGATTACATTCTGCATCAAGCACAGCTCTGAAAATTCCCAGGGAGACAATGGTGGAGGATAAAGAACGGAGACAAGAGTCAGAATGCAGAAAGCTGAGGGCAAGTGGGGCTCCTTTCCTGGTAGGAGAAAAAGAACTGACCAATGACTGCAATGCATTTATCTGTATACTTTGGAGGTTAATTGGAGGGGAAACTACTCTCCCTAATGTTTGCTTGCCTGGCTCTCTTTGGATACCTTGGGTTCTCAGGGAAGGAACTACAGGTTCACAAGGCTTTTCTGAGGTACTTGTGTTCTCTCAACTAGTCTTATCAAACCCTGCATGTCTAATCAGTCTCCAGCTTCAACAACTCCCCACATCTCTCCTTTTCTTATTTGTAGTTGCAAGTGATGGTTGGTCTGTTGGAGATGAAGGAGCTGCATTTGGGGGTTTCTACAGAATGCCTTCTCCTTCTTAATCTCTTTCCATTCTGAGTGAACTGATTTGTTTATGATATAAATTTTCAGTCCAAGGATTTCAGGCCCTTGCAGCAAGCAACTTAACCTTATACATCTCATTAATGCAGAACAGTAGTCAGGTGCCAGTGTAGATGGAAATTGCCAGAAGGTGTTAGTGATTTTAGTTTTTTATAACTATCATATTACTATGACATTGTTTAATACATCTTGAGTTTATACTTTTTTCCAAATGTTCAAGATCATGTTAAAGTGTGAGATGTATTTTAAATTAATTTGCTGTCAAGATTTGTCTCCTCAATATTTGCCTTGGAACCACGCCTTAGTCCTCCTGCCACTGTCTGCTGTCTAGATGAATCATGATCATTGCTTGGCCAAGCTGCTTTCTAGAAAGCTTGGGAGACATTATTCTCCTGGTAATTCTCTTTGGCACACTATATGCCACTGAGCTCCTTCCTCCATGACCCAATAATCTGCTTGGTCAGAAGACCAAGGGCTCACCCAGCTGTAGTATGTCAAAGCAGGGGTTCTTTTATCTTGGGTCCCTATTGTCCTCAGTAACTATGGCCAAAGTATGGGCTGTACTCCTAGCCCATGTATCTTTCCAGTGCTGGTCTCCAAACATCAGTTGTTGAACATACAAAAGAGAAAGTTGATGACATTATATTGTGATGTGAGCACTGAGCTTAATATCATAATTTTATTTGAATATCAGGCACCTTGAAATATAAAGTAGAACTATCCATGGATGTTCTAGTAGTGGAACCCCTGTAGAATGTTAAAAAACAACTAGTTTTATAACACAATTATAAAGCAAAATCTATACATAATATAGTGTAACAATCATGATGGCATTCTTGTAACACATGCCAATTTGTATTTTGGCATAAAATAGCACTTTTAGTCAATCATGTCTACTTAGTACATAAGATAATTTTATCTAATTTGTCAATCTTTAATGGGACGTCATTGAAGAAATTTATGACATTATCTGGACTGCTTAATATCCAGGCATCTTTAAATTCAGTGGCACATACAGAGCATATATATCACATAAGGTTTTGTTAAAGTTAGAGGTCTGAATCTGAAAGAAAATGTCTATCACTATAAACAATATTTGTTTTACATTTGAAGTACACCTGAAGGCGTAAACACGTTAAATATACCATGAGATTAATAACAATCAATTGTCATAGCCACATGAAAACTTTGGTTTCTTGATTTAGTTTTGTACCAGAGCATATTTAAACAGAAAACTTTAGGGGGCTGGAGAGATAGCTTGGCAGTTGAAGCACCTGCCTGGCAAGCACAAGGACCTGACTTTGATTCCTGGTACCACATGCTGTGCAGACTCCAGAACCTCAGGTGTACCATGCCAGCCCCAAAACAAGGCATGGTGACACATGTCTGTAATCCCAGGGCTGGGGAGGATGAGACAAGAGAATTGCTACAAGTCTGGACCATGTAGCAAGACCCTGTATCAAATAAATAAATAAATAAATAAATAAAGACAAAAAGATAAACAAATACACAGACAATCTTCTTACAAAATTGGAATGCACTCTAATATAATTTAACCCAAATTAAATTATAATAATTCCTTTACCCTATTTTAGAAATTTGTAGATATAAGTAAACCAGTGAGAATGTTTTTGTAGGTCAATTAGCAGAGATCTCTTACAAGAATTATTTTGTGAATTTTGTGTGGAAGGCACAAAATTTTTGTTTTTTTAATTGAATTTTGAGCATTTGGCAAGCATTTCAGCAGTTCCTTGATCTTGATGGTTAGAAGGAATTCCCATTCAAATGGAAGTGTGCAAGGTTTTTACAAAACTTTTAGAATCCAGCACTCATATAAGCTGGCCGTTGTCAGTCTTAAGTGCCTGTGGACAGCAAAGGAAACCAAAAGCACCCAGGCAATGAGCAATGAGACATTCAGCCACTTCACCAGTGTGGGAAGAAGCAAAAATATGCCCAGAGGACATATCTACTGAAACGTGGACCAAGCATAGAGAGCCAAACTCAGGAATATAAATGATATCCAATTGCCGGAGATGATTAGGGTGTAATCCTCAGGGACTGACCCCTGTGGGGAATGAGAGAAACTGTATTATGCATGATGAACATTGTTTAACAATTTGTTGAGCCTGTACTTTGGTTAAAAGGACCTGTTTGTGCATGTCACAAGCATTTTGATGGAAGAGGGCATGAAAGGAAGAAGCATGTTGAATGGAATCTGAGGGAGCAACAGTGGCAGTAGCCAGTAATCTATCTATTATAATGTTTACCACAGTAAGAGGCCCTGGAAATTGGGAATGGGAACATAAATGACTGGTAAAACAGGGGCATAACATGACCAAAGGGCAAACTGGAGAGTGTGAAATAAAAGAAGATCTTTCTGGCCAGGATGTAGAGTAGAGATTTCAGTATGACACACCACACTGCACACATAAGTACATTCTGAAAAGAGGCTAATGGGAGTAGGGGACTGATCTTGCAAGGCCCACATAACAGCCTGAAATTCAATCTTATATGCAGAAGAAAAACACATATCTAGTATTCCGAAGGCAGAGCTCAATGCATTACCTACCCTGCGCAAAACTGACCCATCTGCGAAACTGGAAACACCTCCCGCTGTGGCAAACTAACTTATTTTGAAGAGAAGACAAAGAGTGTGAGGGAAGCAAATTGAATTAATTTGTCCAGAGGATAATGACAAGTAATAATGCCAGAAAAGTTGGCCAAAGTGGATTGCTGAGAGTATAAAAATTGCCACAGCCACCAGAGTTGAACAGAAGTAAAGGGCACAGTGATATTTTGCATCTTATAACCAAAGATCTGAATAACACATGTTCGCCCATGTGGAATAGCCCTGCCACAACACATAAAAGAGAGAAATTATTTTATGAGGAGGCTGTGGGATATGTAGCCACTGTAAAGGGCTGTGAGACTGTCAAATGACCCTAGCGGGCATACACTGAGCTGGGAAAACAATTACAAAGATTGGCAAAGATGGGTCAACTCTAGAGTTGAGAGTTAGAGAGAGCCAGATTAACTTTTTCCAAGGTAGCTTTCGTCTCTGTCATAAGTGCTCTTAGAGATATGGGGACTAGATACCCCTTAAGAATATCAAAGCAAGGACCTAAATCATGAGTTTTCAGCTTCAGAGCTGGGTTGGGGCCAATTGATATTACCAAGTAAAGTCTGAAAATCAGTTAAGGCTACAAGATGATTAACCTGGATCTGAACAGTTTGTAGCATAAAATGTCTTTGTTGGGTAAGGTGATCCAAATATGCAAAAGGTGCCATAATTTGCACCTTTCCAGGGACCCTCATGGGCCTGCATGACAAAGGGCATCATCCATTTCAAGAAATACCAGTGCAAGGTGGACAATGGTTCATGTGCTAGAAGAATATCATCCGTATAATGAATAAGATAAGCAGATGGGTGAGCATGATGGACTGACAAAATGGCTGCAGCCACAGCTCTTGACATAGGGTCAGATTATTTGCCATTTCTTGTGACAGGCAACATGACTGGGAGTGGCACAAGGGGCCTGATGATTCATGTAGGGTGGGCTAAAGGATAACAATTTTTATCTTGAGGATGAAGCAGGATTGTAAAAAACAAAAACAAAACAAAACAAAAAAACAAAACAGCCTTTTAAATCAATAATCATGGTGGAAAACTGAAAAGGAGTAGGTACAGGACTGGGTAATCCTGGTTGAAGTACACTCAGAGATTCTGTGGTATGGTTAACACCATCGCAAATCTTGTAATGATCTCTACCTTTCCGACTTCTTTTTTATTACAAAAATTGAACTATTCCAAAAGATATTGGAAGATTCTAGGTGCCCTGTCATCTTTCACTAACAGGTATATGAGCTGTTATAAGTTTCTCTTGAGTGAGGGGCCATTCATTAATCCAAATAGGGTCATTGGACCTCCAAGTTATCTTTGGCACCTTTTGTGGGGTCAGAGAAGAGATCAAGCCCCCTCCTAAAAATGTGAAGGTGGGTAGTCTATGCCAAAATGGTTCTTTTTAGGGTTTACTGGAAGGATTTCTCTCCTTTCCTGGTTGTATTTACCTAACCTTTGAGTGGGGGAGAAAACCCTGTTGTAATATCTGATGAGTCACCAAAGAATTATGACTGACCAAAAATGCCTTCAAATCCTATAATAACTCACAGCCCCCTAAACTGACTGGTATATGGGGGAGAACATAAGGTGAGAAATGACCAAAATGGCCTTCTGCATGCCTCTAGGTTAACAGGTTAGCACTTTACTAAGATGAGAATCACTGCCTCCTGTAGACCTGTATTTCCTAGATCCAGAAGCCATCCCATAGGTCAATGGTATTGAACAATGACTAAAATATCTTCACTTGTGTCTAAAAACTCTTTGATTATTTTTCCTTCAATAATCAATTGCATCTTGGGATGATCCTGTTTAATCTTTTGCAACCAATAAGCATGAGAGTGCCAAAAACACTTGCATCTTCTTTCCTTACTTATAGATTTTCCAATTTTTGTCAAAGGAAGAATGACCAATTAAGCAATATGAGAGTTGGGGATGACTGTAACAGTGTCCTGAATAGTTTGAACCATAACTTTCCTTGTATAATTAGCATCAGTGATACCAGGCAAACCCTGGAGATCTTTTAAAGTGAGATGTTGCAGCCTAGCAGGAGTCCCACTGTTCCTTGTGGTAAATGTCTACAGATTTAAGTAGGAATAATCTGGGGTCCCATCTCAGGAGTTAATACAACTCTGGTACAGGGACTGAGTTCTAAGCCTTTACTCTCTTTTGTTGTTTCAGAGGTAAGAAACATGCTTGGTGGTGGAAGGTATGGTTGGCGAGGAATTAGAGAAAGCCCTCCCCCCAACACACACCACCACTGCTATGTTGAGTCAGGGCAGGCTCTGATGAAAGTTTCCCTGAATGGGCTGGCTTTCTATATAAGTTTTGGATTTGCACCCATTTGCCCAAAGACGTTCTTGTCCACACAATGTACAGATACTAGAAGGTTTTGTTGAAAAGACACATAATGGTTATCCTGTCTTTACAGGTTCAGCAGAATAATGTGGGGCAAATATCCCTCACCTCTGCAGCTGAAACAACTAACCATATTTTCCCTTTCCTCTAGGCTGTGGAGGAATGGCCCAAGTGACAGCTTCTGCCAAGGCCGCTCTCTGTACATATGCGGTGCCAATGTCTGCACAAATGGGAATCAGCTCAAACAGCATAGCTCATTTTGTGGGCCTGTAAAGCCTCACACCATTTACTTACATTTTCAAAGACAAATTGTTGAACAATTATTAGCCTCTGTATCATTGGCAATCCTCCCACTAGGCAGCAATAAGCATGCCACAAAATCCTAGAAAGTTTGATCAGGATGCTATTGAGTGGCGGTCCAGTCAAGGGATGTGTCACCCTTTGAAGGAAGCTCCTGCCAAGCCTTCATGGAAGCTATTTTAAGGTGTTTATTTCCTTGCAATTCAGAAGTTAGTTGATTACTTGTGGCAGCAAAGGCAACTTCTTTGGTTAACATGCCCTTTCTAATGGCTTTGTTGGGAATGGCATTATGAGTGTCCTGACCCATTCACAATTTAAAAAAAAAATTCCCTCCAACTATAAATAATACCCCAGATCTAAACACACTTTGACTATTCCTTTAACTATTTGGGGCCATAACCTGTTGTCCTATGAGCTCTATAAAATCTAAAGTAAAAGGACATGTGGAAACATAGGTAGTGCTTGCTTGGTTTAGTTCTTTTAAGGTCTTAAAGGGTATAGCTTCATGAAGTTGTATAACTTATCCCAAATTATTGGGATCTTGGGATTTGCAACAGAATAGACATGTTAAAAATCCTCCAGGGATTCTCCTGCCCTGCTCCAGCTTCTTTTAGCACCAATTTCATGGGAGAAAGTATGATTCTATTTATGAAGGGTGGAAGTCTCTGCCTATGGCACAACAGAATTTTTCTGAACTGAGAAAGTGGAAGCAACTGCTAATAGCACAGTTAAGGTTGTCAGTCTGGCTTAGGGTGGCTATGAAATAGAACTTCTGTGAAACCATGCTCTAGGGGGAAAGGCCTTCTTTACCCCCTACAATTCCTTCCTTATCTGAGAGCAAAGCTAGAAGGTTGAAGCTCTGTGTGTGAGGGGGTGGGGAGGTGTTTCTACTATTATTCCTTTTATGCTGAGAACATAGTAGGTTTCTTTGTGTATTTTGTGTGTGTGTTTTTTGTACTGCGGATCAAATTCAGGACCTTGCACTTGCCAACCAGGCACTTACTATGCTCCTGCACTATCTTCCCTGAACTTAGTGTTAAAATACTGCTCCAAACCAAATCTTAGGTGATTGTCTCAATAAGCATATGATAATAAAGCCATTCTTTGATCAAAGTCAATAAAGAAAGGTAAATAAGGGAATTAGTGGTACAGGAAGCACTTATAAATACATGTTGTTCTTGCAAAGCCATTTGTCCCATATTTTTAAAAATAACTTTATTGAGAAACAAATAGCAATGAGACAGTTTCAAAATTGATTACTAGCATAGTTTCAATAATTAATATATTGCATATTGTTGTCTTAGTGTTATTCATTCTATAAGATGCAGACATGATTTCCCCTCCACAAACACTATTAGAAAAAAATCTTTCTATTCATTGAATTAAGAGAAAGTAGCTGCATATCTATTTTAACTATTTTGAATATACAGATACAAGATGGTGGTTCATTTATATCCCCTTTTTTGTTTAGTTTTGCCAGAGAAGAGTATTCCATTGTCATTTAAATATTATAGGTTCATGAATTCAGCAAAATATTGCAATATAGTTCAGTAGTCCATAATAGTAGTGGGTTTTCCATAAGCCTGGCAGTGTCAGAAGTTGTTGACTTGAGCCTTTTACAGCTCAGCATATTAATATGGCTTTATGTTTTATACCTCGTGTTTGTACTTTTCTGCTGGATGATTAAACTAAGATAAGGCAAGACCTGTATAACAAGAAATGTAGCTTTGTATCTGATAAGGTCAGTCAAATCCCCTCAGGATTTATCCTGAGGCCTTGTACCTTGATTGTAGATTCTTTTTCAGTGTCAGCCATGTGGATGAGTCACGTCCATTGCTTGGCCAATGTACTCTCTGTGAAAGCCTGAGAGAACATTTTCTCTCCATGTGACTCTCCTTAAGCACACTCTACATAATCAATCACTTTCCTCTGTGGGTCCATAATCTCCTTGATCAGAAAATTTGGGGCACAACTGAGTTACATGATGTTACTGTAGTACAGGCTTTCCTCTGTCATGAGTCTTGAAAGGCTAGGGCCAAAATGTTGGCTGTCCTTTCAGCCCTTCTTTTTCTCTAATTTTTGGTCTGCAAACTTAGGTTAACCCCCCAGAAGAGAAGCTTGTTGTTATTACCCTACAACATAGGCAGCTGAGCTTAACCTCACTATCTGTCTGAATATCAAACATCTTAGGCATAACATGGAACAGATATTTTCCATCAAGTATTGGTATGTTAATCTTTAAGTCCCTACAGAATAAGAAGAAAAAAAATAAA
>NW_004524660.1:8034950-8070962 GCF_000260255.1 Octodon degus | reverse complement strand
CAATATTTTAAAAAGGAATAAAATATTACATATTTTTACACAGACGTTTAGAAATCTAACAATATGCATCATTGTAGCAGTACAGTCCTGGGACTTTTTTTTTTTTTTTTTTTTTTTTTCTTTTTTTCCCTTTTAAAAAAAACATTTACTTGACAGACAGTATGGCAGTAATTGGTATGTCATGATTTATCCCATGTTTTACCTGATTAAATCGATATTGATGAAGGGCCAGCCAGATAGCTCAGTGGACTAAAGCACCTGCTTAAGCAGATGCCAGGACCAGGGTTCAAGACTGCGGGGTGCACTGAGATGGCAACTGAGACTGGGCATGGTGGTGCACGCCTGTAATCTCAGCATTTAGGAGGCTGAAAGCAAGAATATCACTACCAGCCCAATCTCTGTAGTAAGACCCTGTACTGAATACATAAAAGAAACTTTAAATCAATAGTGATACTAATGATACACCTCTCATACTCATGCTCCTCAAGAGCCTGTCTTGCTCTTTCGCTCTCATAAGCCTCTTTCATTTGTGTACAAACTCAGAGCTGCCCTCTCCCCTGCTGTCTGGTGAGCTTCTTTGTGCTCCAGAGCCCTGTTCAGGCACCAGAATGCCTCATCAAGTGCAGTTCTCAAAATCCCTAGAGGGAGAAGGTTGGAGGATAAAGAATACAGGAGTCAGAATGCAGAAAGCTGAGGTCAAGTGAAGCTTATTTTCCTGTTGGGAGAAAAAGAACTGCCAAATGCCTGCTGCACACTTATTTACATACTGGGGAAGTTGATGAGAAGGGGAAGACCTGAGCCAAGTGACTCGTCTGCCTGGCTTGCCTCAGGCACCTCACGTTCCTGGGCCTCACCTTGCTTGAGCCCCATGCATGTGGTGGTCTCCAGCTTCAGCTGGACCCAGCTACAGGGATGGCATCTCATGTAGCCTTACTCATATTTCTAATGTCTGAAGAACATTAAACCTATAAAATATTTTAAAGACTTAAACATATAAAGGGCTAAATTTCTAAACTGAAAATAAAGGCAATTAATCTGTTTATAAGATACATAAAAATTAAAATATGTGATAGTTCTTCAAAGGTTGGAAGATGAAATTTGAAGCAAATTTTTCCAATGTTGTTAACTTTATGTGAAATAATGTAGTATTATTTGAAGTTAGACTGATAAGTGAATATAGTAAATGCTACAACAAACAATAAATTTGCAGGGAGTGGGATGTAGCCCTATTAGCCACTGGAAAAATTAGAATGTTTGTTTTCCTGAATGCTTATGATAAAAAGGCAAATGGCTCTCAAGTAATGACCTAAGCATCTGATTTTAGAAACTAAGAAAATCAGAAAATAAGAACACAAGCTTAAAAAGAGAATCAAACATGATCTACTCAAGAACAAAATAAAATTGAAAATATAAGATCTCTAGAGAAAATAAGTTAAACCGAAAATTAGTTATTTTGAGAGAAAAATAACCATGATGAGCCTACTGGATAACTTAACCTATATAAAATAAAGACACAAATAGCAACTATCAAGAATGAAAGAGGTGACATCACTACTCATCCCATAAAATTTAACTTGACATAATTTTGCAAGTAACAAACATAGAGGTAGTATTTTCAACATATATACCTTACAAGTTGCCAATAAGCAGACAGATAAGTCAACTAAAAGTGAGCAAAAATGTTGCATTACAAAAAAATATACACAGAGCTGGGGATATAGCTCAGCTGCATAATGCCCACCTGACAAGCACACCATCATGGGTTCAATTTCTGGTACCAATACACATATGCTCAATTTTGTCTTCAGACAAATACAAATTAAAACTGAAAAAAAGCATACCATATGCTGACCAAATAAAACAGACTACTTTCACCAACTGTTGGAAAGTGAATGTACAGCAGACATTGTTGTACTCAAAGAAGTGAAAAACAATAAAACTCAGGAGATTTGTTGAGAGCCTTCTTTTAAAATGATACATATATTTACAATTTGACCACCTATGGCACAACGAGTACTTTATTTAAGAACAGTGAAACCACATGTCCTCATAAGGGCTTTCTTGTTGATCGTCATTGCAGCATGATTCATCATATCCCAAGGAAGTCCATCAACAGATAGACAGCATATATCAATACAAGGGCAGGCTACTGAGGAACAAAAGTAACAATGATATGTTTCACGAGCATTGATTGTATTAGAGATGCTTTTCTGATGCGAAGCTGCACTCTTAGAATTGTTTCACACATTTACAGAGCTGGGGATGCACAAAAATTAGTTGTAGTATAAGACTCACAATTGTCTGACAAAGAAATCCTTCACCCTGAGAAGAATGCTGAGACCTTGGAGAACTGAAGCTCTTGCTGTCAGGCCTAGGGTGAGACAGTGGAGAGGAGGAAGTTAGCGGCATTTCTGCCTTCTGTTGTCCATGAGCTTGCACATTCACGTATTCAAGCGCAGACACATGGACACAGTGATGCGAAGAACAAACGGGGCTAGCTTCATTTTCTTGGCACTCAGTCATAAATCAAATTTAATTCAAACAAACATTTTAGTACAGTGTGTTATGGAACAAACTGTTTATAATACACAGAATGTATTTGAAGATGCATGCTGTAATAACCAGGAAGAGATATCCTGGTCAGAACATAAATTGAATGACAGGGTCAGTAGTCAGTTAGGTCCAATATTGTGAAAGGCTTTATATATGAAATGGATTATTTTTAAGTTACATGCTATTTATTTATTTTAAAAAGGAACAAACAACACAAACCTTCACCAAACAAAACAATAGGAATTTGACAATGGTTGCTGTATTTCAATGTCTTCAAATTAGTTGTTCAGATTATCAGACATAAGCATGCAAAATTGGTAAAGATTAAAAAAAAATTTAATGGGATAGCTCAGCAGTCTAAGTGCCTTCCTGGCAAGCACAAGGATCAAGTTTTGATCCCCAGCATTGTATGCCATGCTGGCCCTGGAACCCCGGGTGCACCAAGCTAGCCACCCAAGCCGGGCGTGGTAGTGAAAGCCTGTAATCCCAGTGCTGGGAAGGCTGAGACAGGAGGATCACTATGCATCCAAGCTGTGTAGCAAGACTGTATTAAATAAATAAGTAAATTTTTTAAAAAGATTTTAAAAAGATTTTGAAGAAGAAAGAAAAATGCTATAAGAAATTACAAATAAAAAATGCAATTATATGGTGCAGTAATAGGGCTTCACAAATTGTACTATCTGTAGTAGCAAAGAAGAAAATAAGTGTATCTGTCTCAGGATTATGGAAGTACTGTTGAAACTTCCTGCTACTTGTCAAAATTACTTTGAAGTCTGGTATGCTTTGTGTCTACACATCCTTCATGCAGTGATGGGGCAGGCTTCTTGAGTTTGTGATTGGTTCATAGTCAATAGTGGGATTCTTGGCGTAAGCACTACACTGCCCTGGGGTAAGGGCCTTGCACATAAGACAAGGGACAGAAAGAGGCCTGCTCTCTGCTGCTGCCCCCTTCTGCTCTTGTTGCCTTTGCTGCCTTCCAAGGCCAGGGCCTGCTGCCTCTGCCATGTGCCACCCTGACTCACAGCCAGCTGCCTATGGACTGAAACCTCCACACACTGTGAGCTACGCCTGTCTTCCCTTCCTTAATTCTGGGTGTTAGGTGTTTTGTCCTAGCAATGAGAGAAAGTAAGTGAGACAAAGTCTAACTGGCTTTAAAATTCAGGAAAATTTTATATGCTAATAATTAATAAAGGAAATTCTTGACATTTATTCAAGTACTAAATTTTTCCCCAAATATTCATTTGCATTTGACACTGTGTAACAGTATTTGTGCTTATCTTACAGCATTACAACATTTCTAAAATACATTTTAGAAGCATATTACAGGCAGCAGATGATTCTTTTTATGTTATTAAATAGAGAAGAAAGTGCACTTCTACAAAGATTTAAATGAAAAATAATTCCTCCGACATTAGTTTTGGCAAAGAACTTCCATATTTAAACCTCACATTAAGCTATGATAGTATAGGAGGGAAAGCATATCCCTGTCCATTTATAAAGAAGGAGCTAAAGATAAAAATAAATTGAAAATGAGGAAATTTGTGCATAAAGAATTTAAGCTCCACAGCTAGCTAGTGTCAGAGCCAAGAAGCAAACATGTTTTCTGACACTGACATGAGTGTCCAGTCTGTGGTCCCTAGCCCCCACGAACAGATTCTAGCATAATGCCTATTTATTTTTTATTCCTTTCAGAGTAATTTAGTTGTGTTTAAAAGCAGAAAGGTCATCCATAGATACATTAAGCAGAATCTTATGTATGTTTGCTATTGCGATAAATTTTTAAGTATCAACTATGCTAGGCAACATCTGTCTTTGAAACAGATGTAATTTTCTTTTTTGTTTTATGTATCTGGTGCAGGGTCTCACTGTGCAGCTCAGACCCTAGTGATTCTCCTGTTTTCAGCCTCCCCAGTGCTGAGATTATGGGCTCGAGGCACCTTTTTTAATGCTCAATGAAATTGATCTCTTCACGTATCATTCCAGAGGGATAGATGAGAAGCAACAGGAGGAATGGTCACTCCAATCCTTACTAAAAGAAGTTAGTTTCAGGAAGACTTTATTTTTTTAAAAAACTATCTGAAAATTCTGACAGCTATTTTCTTGCTTCTGTGACCAGTTACCCTCAACTGATAGAAACAAGTGAGAAAGCTGTTGCATTTTTTGCTCTTTAAAGGATTTACACTCTGTGTAGCGCTGTGAAATACTACAGAGCTCTAGTTTCTCTTACTGAACACTATCCTCATTGCCACAGATTGCTGGCTCTTTCACAGGGTCTGCCTGCCCAGAGACATTCAGAGGAGGTTTTGTATTTTTATTATTGTTTTCTAAATACACTTACTTCTTTGACGACAGCCAGAAGCTTTGAAGGTAGTTGTTGATAACAAACATGATGGGCAACTGAACCCTTGCCTGAATTTTCCACTTGGACTACCTCGAGAGTATTATCATAGAGGTCTCTGGTTCCCGTGCAGGCAGACTTCCTGGAGTATTCTGAACTGGAATGTGTTGGTCTACCGGGCAGAGAAAAGCCTGCCAACTTAGACCTAGATTCCTAGAATCCTGATTTATAAATAAGTATTAAGTGGCATATTGGGTATCTAAGACCTTCTTTCATATCCACTGATAGCATAAATTGTTTGTTTTCCCCTGATCTTCTTAGCAAGATTTCTTTGGAAAAAAACAGAAGAAATAATAACAAGACCATCAGCTAAGTTGGATAACTCTGAAAGCAACTCACAGAGGGTATAAACAGGAATTTTGGCTTAGAGAATCTTCAGGATTCTCATGCTTGTGTTTTGTCTGATTTTTCTTGATAGTTGGGTTGACCAAAATTAAGATGAGACTTTAATCCTCGTGCTCATAGGAAGGCATAGGCTGCTCAAGAAACCACTTTCAACCTCTCTAAATTAAACACATCAGTACCAAGCCTATGAGAAGAGCATGTTAATGGTGCCTTAGACACATCCTGTGAAAAAAAGAATAGAGAATTGTCAGACTAAAGTAGTGTATAAAAGATGAGTTGTTTCTAAACTTTGCTGACTGTGGAAATCAGGTGGGATCTTCAAAGCCTAATGCTGTCTGGTTCTCACCCCTACTTATTATTGAATTACTATGCAGTGTTATCTAAGCACTAAACTTATTAAAAAATGATTTTCAGTTAAATAATTTAGTGGAGTTCAAAATACATAAGAATATATCTGAGGTTTTGAGTTCAATTCAATTCTTTGTTTATCTACTGTAGTAATAGCTTAAGTCAGTTGATTTGTTGGTATCTTTTTCCTTCTCTGTAAAAACAGGATGCATTAATAATACATTTTCTTTTTACATGTATTTGGTACAGGGTCTCACTATGCAGCTTGAACTCATAGTGATCCTCCTGTTTTCAGCCTCCCCAGTGCTGGGATTAGAGGTGTACATCACCACACCCAGACTCGGTGACCAGCTCAGGGTTCAGGGGGTGGTGCTGGCATGGAATATGATGTCGGGGATTGGATCCCATCCCTGTGCTTGCCTAAGTAGGTGCTTAGTTCACTGAGCTATCTCACCAGTTGCAGATAATACACGACTGACAGAAGTATGTTTATTGCAGTGTTGTGAAGTTCAAATGAGATGATGCCCAAGAATATTCTTTGAACACCATTAAAGTTCACATAGACAAGAAACATTAGCATCATGTTATGAAACCACAGTGCAGAAAACTCATTGGGATTACATGGCCAGTGAAAATGCAGGATTATAACAACTTCATTGTCCCAAGTCACCTCTTGGTATTCACCTTTGCCTCTACTTTGTCCCAGATTTGCTGTCTCATGATTTGAGGAATGATAAAGAGATACTAGAGGAAATTATCATGGAAAAGTCATTTTAAGAGAACTTTGAAACCATGTGCTCTTTCTTTCCTCTTAAGTATAAAGTTACACTTAGAAAAATATATCTCAGTTAAATTCCCTGGCTCCCAACCACAGCCATATGAGCAGGTGCCATGACCTGAGAAATACCCAAAGGATTCCACCTGCCAAATACCTTTCCTTAGGGGCATTCCTTGAATTCCCTGCATTGCAGATAAAGCAGAAAATCCTTTTAAAAATATGTGGAGGTGTTAGCACACAACTGACTCATGTCACAGAACAGAAAATGAATAGAAGTAGCTTTACATCAAGTTAGGGGGGAAAAAGGAGTGAACACACTTCTGCTTTGGTGAAAATTGTCTTCATTATCTGACAAAAATCAATCTGTTTGCGTTTAGTCAGCCACCCTACCTGGAAGCAGACAGTAATAAGTCCTGTGGCGTCAGTACCTGAGTCTGTACTGCCCCGGCCAAGCAGTCCTAGGCGCCCACGTTTGTTTCCCAGCAGTATGATCCATAATATCTTTAGAGACATTTTCTCACACTCTTAGAAGACACTGTTGGAGCGCCTTGCCTTCATCAGGGAGACTACAAGCTCTCGCTTTCACCTGGGGAAAAAGGGTTCAAGTGATAAATAGAGCCATGGATTAATTAACAGTTATGCAAGTCATTTTAATTTAAATTCCAAAATGAAGGAGACATCCTTTTATATCTCTCATACTTCTGGAAAGCAAGAGCAAGATTCCTATCTGTCTGTAGCTTTGACTCTCAAACCGAAGTTCCCATCTCTGAAACTCCCTCGCAAGACTCGCTCCCGCTAGATTTAACAAAGTTTCTTGGAGTGCCAAGTCCCACCGTGTGTTCTGAAGACGCCTCCTGGGCTGCACTCTCGATCTCTTCAAGAGTTGCATTAATTCTAACTCCACCGCCACCTTGGCTAACACGACTGCAATTGTTTTTATCCATTTATATCATTTCCAAAACTATGCAAAAATGTAGTGCTCCTCTAAGCAGAAGGTTTTTGAACCAAGTACATCACTGTATTGTAAAGCGGTAAAATAGATGGCGGTGGTTTGGTTATTCTTAGTGCTTTTGGTTATTATTTTTACTTTAGGAAGCATTGCACTGCCTTGTTTTTCTTTGGATATTCAAAATGCAGAACAAATTGCTCTACAAGATTCTTGTGACACGACAAAGTCAGTGATGCTCAAAATATTTCCAGTTGACAGGAACATACATAAACTCACACCAAGAAAATAAAGGACAGGATTTACATAGCTTTATAATAACCTTCTTTTCTGACAAATAATTTTTTTCCACTGAGAAATAATTCTTTTGTTATTGGAGCACTGACAAGACTGAGTAGCTGGCTGTGGAATACGTGACTATGTGATTGGTTTAGCAGAACCGGTGTTGTATAACGAACCAAAACCCAAAGTTGGGGATGCCTAAAAATGATTTTTTGTTAAGTAGAAATGAAGCACATAACAGCTCAGCTGAAGTTCCCAGTCGATGGGGACTTTTCCATTCTGTCTGCTACTGCATTATGAAATGTAAAGGTCATAATGGCAAAACATCTCAGAGATAGTAATAAAAAGCTATCAACTTACACAAAGTGAGTAAATTTTATAGCACAAGGAGTATCATTGTATATACGAACATGTTAGAGTATCATTCAAGAGTTTGGAAATCCTAGGACAAAATGTAGAATAGTGTAAATGTAAACGCATTGCAAATATACAAACTAACCTCACTGAAAATGGTGAAGATAAAGAGGACGTCTGCAATATTTTGGAAATGCATGGAATTTTGTCTTAAAGGCAAAAAGAACTATCCATAAGTGCTAGTGCACACAGGTGATCATCATTGGAGTCACAGGCTGGCAATTTTCACACCACAATAGATGAAATGGATTATGTGAGTCAAAGCTTCTCAGTGTTTAGAAGGTTGTAGTTACACAAGAGATGGGATGGTGGGCTGGCCAGATAGCTCAGTGGATTGGGAGTTTGATCTCCAGTCTGCTGTGCAGGCCCTGCCCCCAAGGTGCTCTGAGACAGTGATGAAGACTGGGTGTGGTGGGGCACGCCTGTAATCCTAGTGCTTGGGAGGATGAAAAACAGGAAGGATCACTATAAGTCTGGTCTGTGTAGTGAGACCCTATAAACCCTGTAGACTCTGTACTAAATACATAAAAAAAGAAAAAAAGAGGTGGAATGGTAACAGAATAAGTCTGGAGACACTAATATAAATACTCTAGTTTGCCCCAAACTAGGGCAATATGAGTGCAACTCTCCATTGAATGCTAGAAACAGAAGATAGTATCAAATCTATGTATGCTGTATGTTCC
This sequence comes from Octodon degus, assembly GCF_000260255.1. NCBI lineage: Eukaryota > Metazoa > Chordata > Mammalia > Rodentia > Octodontidae > Octodon > Octodon degus. Next base: position 8,062,215 of record NW_004524660.1, on the reverse strand, counting down.
TCCTGTACACATGTATCTATGAAATATTTCATGCAATATCAATAGCTAATGATAAAATAAAGTGATTTTCACAATACCTTGAAATGAAATGCCAGCACCATTATTCTTGTACTTTGGAGCTATTGTTATGTAAAATAATGGGTAAAGGACCCACATACTTAGACTCTGTGACAGTCATTAAGTGAGACGGGTCCTATGTGACCAATGGGAGGGTAGTGTAGGAAGCATGGATACAGTGGGCAAAGGGATGATTTATGTCCTGGGTAAGATGACAGAATGGTATGATGTTTCATCACAACTCAGACAAACATGGTAATTTGAGACATGAGTTGTTTCGGGATTTTTTTTTAAAGTTTTATTGATAAACAGATAGCAATGAGACAGTTTCAAATCAAATCGGAAGTACAGTTTCAACAAATATTACACTGCATATATTCTTCTTAGTGGTTAATTGCTGTACAAGATGTGGACTTGTGATCCTATTTACAAACACCACTAGAACAAATCATTCTATTCATTAAGAGAATGCAACTATATATCTATCCCAAACACTTTGAATACACAGATACAAAATGGACATTCATAGGCATACCCCATTTTTTCTAAGTTCCGTTATTGAATATTATAGGTGTGTAAACTCAGCAAAATATTCTAAAAGAGTCCAGTAGCCCATAATAGCAGTGGGTCTTCTGTTTAACTGGCAATGTCAGAAATTATTGACCTGAGTCCCCCACAGCTCAACTTAACAGAATGGCTTTATTTCCTATATTTCGTCTTCATACTTTTCTACTGGATGGTTAAGACCAAGGTAAAGCAGGACCTATGCAACAAGAGTTGTAGCTTTTTGGTCTGAGAAGGTCAGTGAAATGCCCTCAGGATTTATCCTGAGATCCTGTACCTCAGATTGTAGAACCTTTATCAGTGCAGCCATGTGGATGAGTCACGGCCAATGCTTGGCCAATGTGCTCTCTGTGAAAGCCTGAGAGAGTGTCTTCTCCCCATGTGACTCTCCTTAGGCACACTCTACGTCATCGATCACTTTCCTTTTTGGCCCCATAATCTTCTTGATCAGAAAATTTGGGACACTACCGAGGTACGTGACGTTACAGTACAAGTTCTCATATGTCCTGAGTCTTAATTGACCTTAGAAGACTAGGGCCAAAATATTGGCTTTCCTTGTAGCCCTCCTTTTTCTTTAATTTTGGTCTGCAAACTTAGGTTGTTAACCATCCAGAAGACAAGCTTATTGTTATTATCAAACGATTTAGGCTATTAAGCTTAACCTCACTATCTCACTGCATTTCAAACATCTTAGGCATAATAAGGAACAGGTATTTTTCATCAAGTATTGATATGTTGAACTTTAAGTCCCTACATAATATGATAAAAAAACATTTAAAAATTAGATTATGTTTTAAAAAATAGGATAAAGAATTCTATGCTTCTCATGTTTGCACATAAGTCCAAAAATCTCACCATATACAACCTTGAGGCAAGACATTCCCACAATATTCCTTTTCCTGTCGCTTTCATTCACCTCCCCCTTCTTCTTGAACATCCACCTACCCAAGAGACATCTTAGCAATAACTGGCATGTCATGACAAGCCGCCCATATTCAGAATACCACAATGACAGGCACTCCCAACATGTGTTTCAGGATTTTTTAAAATACTTTTGCATTCTGGTTGACCATGTGTGGTAGTTAATCTTCAATGACAATGTAATTGGAATAAAAGACTTCTGGATTGGATCATACAACTCTCAAATTTGCCTACATTTTGCCTATGTCCTTTGTGTGAGGCTGAATTTAAAGGTGATGGATGGAATTTTGGTGGTCTGGCAAAGGAAATCTCAGGGCAGTGCAGTGCTCAGGCTGGGGCACAGGTATGACTGGCTGTTGTCAGATTTATAGAGAATCTGGAGCAAAAAGAGCTAAACAATCTGGAAAACTTAAATTTGGAGAGAATAACACCCAGTGGGTAAAGCTGCGAAGACAGAGGTATAGTTGCTGAGGAGATGAACATTAAAAAGAAATAAGAAACACTAAACCATGACAAGAGGCAAGACACTCTAAGGACATCTCAGGAATCAGCAGGATGTCACGCAGTCATTAAAATCTTGAAACTGCAGGGTATAAATATTTCATTTGAGACAAGAACCCCTGGCCCCCAGAAAAGGCCTCCCAGGCAGCAAGTTAGGCGGGGTTCACTCCACCATGCTCAGACGGCCAGGCACGTAAGAGGCCGCAGCAGCCATTGCCCAAGGGGGAGGGGCTGCTACCACCAACGTGGCGGCAGACCTTGGTGCTGACCACAGGATGCCATCATTTCAGGCATGCAGAGTGCAGGAGCTATGCTGTCTCAGAGGCCTCTACGCAGAAGCTGAGGCCTAAGAGGAGTCCCCAGGAAGACAGAGATGCCAGGGGCATGAAATTTGTGTAGAGGGAAGTTATAGGGATCAAGCAAATGAAGCCCAAGAAAAAGTCATGTGCCACTGACGGAGGGAATCAGAGCACTCATTACCTAAGAATAAGCTTCGAGGTAATTCTCTTCGGCAGAGATCTTACTCACGCTGAACACATTTGGAAGAGCTAGTGTAGAGAAAGCAAGCACGCCATGTGAGAGCATCCTCCAGGTGGCACTTCCCAAGTGCTCTGTGCAGTTACATGGACACGTGACTCAAAGGTGTCTAAGAAGCCTAGCCAGAAATATCTGCGAGGCAGTGTGTGATGGCCTGTTGGATGCTGCATGTAGAAAATCATTCCACTCGCACTAAAAACTAACCCAAAGTTGCATGTATCTTCTGTTCCAGGTGAGGGCTATTTCATAAAGATTATACTGAGTTGTTTTAGAGCCTGGCAGCAAACCTTTTAGAAAAAGCACCCACACTGGACCCCAAACACATTATTCATCACAAAATGCCAACACTACAGTGAAACCTGAATACTGAGGTTTTATTCTGGAAAAGACAACTCATACAGTAACATCTTTTGTCTTAAAAGAAAAACATAATAATATGCATGCTATAGATTTGCCACTAAAGTCTTAAACCCAATCCAATAGTCCTGTATAAAAGGAATAAAGCACAACACAAATACACAGATAGTAAGGTCAGTCCTGTAGATGGCCAATTGCTGGTCAACTGTGACACCCAGCTGAACTGAGCTAGCATGGTGCTAGGTGTGGCAGCTCACCTGAGGGTTGTTACCAGCAGCATAAGAGGCAGAATTGGAGAACCTGCTGAGAGGCTGGTGGAGAAGTTGTTTGCTGAAGCAACTGGAGCTGGTGGAAGCTGCTGGATCTCTTAGGCTATTCTGGTGTAGGACCTTGTCATGCTGTCCTTTGGTGAACTTGGTTGTTTTGGGAGGAGGAGGAGCTCAGGACCTCATGGTTGCTGACAGTGGCTGTAGTTCACCTTGGAGGAGCACTGGTCCTTACTTTGGACATCGCTACCTGGCTCTGGAGAGAAAGATGGCACAGAGCTCAGTCTCCTGGAGAGCTTGTCATGTTGGCTTTCCTGCTGGGAACTCAGCTCTCTGCATCCTCAGAAGAGCTCGGGACCTCACTGCTGCTGAGGACGGCTGTGGTGCTTTTTAGGGGAGCTCTGGTTGTTACCTTGAGCATCATTTCCTGGCTCTAGTTCAGATCCCTAAGCCTGCTAGTACAGATCCTTAATCCTGCTGGTATAGACTTCCTAGTTTCCGCTACTGGTCTTTGGGCTGTTTGGGCCTTCGCAGAACAGATTTATGAAACCGGCCTGCATGAGATATTGTCATGGACTCTCAGCTTCCAACCGGACTTGTGAGAGTCATTGTTATGAGCTTTATGTTTTCAGCTGAACTCGGGTAGGACATTGCCATGGGATCCAGATCCTCATCTGGCTTCTTGGGTCCTTAATATGTGAATATATTTCCTGCACTCGTTATATGTGATTCTTTGAGTGACTCCTATAAAATAATTTTATGTGTCCTGCATTGTATTGTTACCCTTGCAAAAACAAACAAACAAACAAACAAAAAAACCAAACTCAGGAATCACATGTAACCACTCAGTAGTTTGTATTTGTAGTCATGGAAGGACTTTTACACAATACTCCAGTGATCTGAGATTTTTAAAGAATCCACAAGGGCTGGTCAAATAGCTCAGTGAATTAAAGCGCCTGTTTAGGCAGACACAGAGGCTGAGGGTTTGATCCCTGGGACTGCCATGCCGTCCCCACCCCCCAGGGTGCACTGAGATAGCAATTGAGACTGGGCATGGTGGTGTGCACCTGTAATTCCAGCACTTGGGAGGCTATAAAAAGGAGGATCACTATGAGTCCAATCTACATAGTGAAACCCTGTAAGCTCTGTAGACCCTGTACTAAATATATAAACAAAATATAAATAAATAAAGAATCCGCAAAATACACCATGGATCTAACAGGTTAGATATCTGCTGTAATCGGAGGAAATCAAGGCTAAATTACTGAGGTAGTCACACATAACATCGTCCTTGACATTGGAGAGTCAAGAAACTGTAATCGGCCCATCTCTGTCCCCTCAAACATGTCTTTCTTAGGTCTTTGCATTGATGATTTTTGTGCCTGGAGCAATCAGTCCTTGAGGGTTACCAAGCTGGTTTCCCTTGAGCAAGTCATTTCAGTATCAAATAATGTCCTTAGAAGAAGTTTCTGTTTTAATCTGTGCTGCTATGATAAAATACAACAGATTGTGTCATTTATAAGCAATAGCAATTTATTTCTCACAGTTGTCAAAATAAGACCAAGATCAACCAGTCAGCAGACTGAGGTGGCACTATGCCTCCAAAATATTGTCTTTCCTGCATCTGCCAGAGATTGTGTCCTCCAAAGGGCAAAGTGGTGGGAGCTCTTTCTGATGCCTACTTTATATGTGGATTAGTGAAACTTTGTGGGCAGAACACACTTAACTTAATCAGTGCCCCAAAGAATCTACTCCAAAGCACCTAAATTATAAACCATAGCACATTATCTTAGGGCCTCGTAAGTCTTCGCTTAGAAGTTTGTAACTTTTTCAAACTGTGAGGGAAGTCAAAGAAACTCAAGAAGTACAAAATGATTTTATTTAAAAATTTTAACAATCACTTTGCTTTAGATGGAGAAGAAATTATAGAAGAAATTAATGGAGAGGAGACATAAACCAGTTCAGGTTATGTTTTTGAGGAAGGGTTCACTGAATTTTATGATAGGTTGATTGACAGCTTCAAAAGGAGAAGGGTCCAATAAGTACTCCCCTGCTAATCTCAAGGAGGTAGAAAAATGATGTTTTGTGACATGAAGGTCACATGGCAGAACTTGAGGACAGCCTAGGTGTTCATTATTGTTCATGGGAAGAAAACATGACCACAGAAACAGAGCAAGCAGGAATGGAATTTGGTTACGAACCTGCGTCAAAGTGCCTTGATTTGGCCATGAGGGATTCTGAGCTGAGAACTCGGCTACTCTATGCTTGAGTTTCTGAGCTGTGGAAACCGAAATAAGGAAAAGACATTTTAAGTTAACTGAGTTTGTTACACAGTGATAAAAATCAATAAACTAGCAAGTAAGGCCTCCACTTTGGTTATTAATATTAGACTTAAAATGTCTATTATGTATTCCATCAGAGATGCCAAAGGGAAGCTGTTCTATCAGCCAGCTTCAGAGGACAGTTACGCTGGCTCTTCATGCTTGTGCCAGTAATTCAAAGTAAGTAGAAGCAGGCTGATAAGTCTTATTCTATAAAAGTGACTCACATGATGAGAGAGAAAATAAAAAAATCCTGTGAAACCTTGAGTGTTAGACTATAAAAATGGTAATCTTACCGAATAGAAAACATTGTCTTAGAAAGAACACTGTCTTACTAGTAATTGAAACAGTACACAAATTTAAGTTCTTAAATTGAGGAAATTGTAAAGTGCCTGCTTAGGCAGGCACAGGGACAGGATTCCGACCCTGGCATGCTGTGCTGGCCCCACCCCCGGGACACGCTGAGGCAGTGATGGAGACTGGGTGTGGTTGCATACGCCTGTAATCCCAGCGCTTGGGAAGCTAAAAACTGGAGAATCACTATGAGTCCGATCTACGTAGTGAGATCCTGTAGATCCTGTCCTAAATACAAAGGCCAAAAACACAAATACATCAGAACTCATAGACTCTGCAGGACTCAGGAAGGCAGAGCAAGAGGCATGCGGATGATCAGCAAGAAGCCGCGGCATTAGTCGAAAGCAGGCACTAGGTGGTATTAGATTGCTGACCAGTACCCATGATAAATCAATTTCTTTGGATCAAAGTAATGATGTAGTACTGTGTTACTTTCAACACAAATTTGGATTTTTGTTACACCATGCCCTCATCTGAAAAGTAACATTAAATATCTCTTTTAATATTTTGCATTCAGCAGTGCTGCTGAAAGTCGGTTTGAGATTTATTAAAAATATCTGGAGGAGACACGTGAAAATACCCACAGGGACCTGTCCCGCTCTGTGTCTTGGGAGGGTTCTGTTCTGCACTTGAGGCTCCTCGTGGTCATCAGTGCCTACATCTATTGCTTCAGAGCCCCATGTTGGCCCTGGTAATTAATTTAAAAATGCTGTTAATTGTTTGGTGAATTTACTTCTTCAATCTGTTCAAACATAGTCATCAATCTAGAGAAATTTGAGTAATTGAAGAAACCTCTGTGACGATAACGTAGTCTTTGATTCTGTGGTTTTTCTCATGTGAGAATTATAGTTAATAGTCTTTACTAAAATTGTTATTTCAAAGCAAGAAGGGAATTAAGTCATCTTGTACTCAACTGGGACCATTTAGAGAATGACCACAGCAATTTATGGGTTTTTCATTGTACTTTCTGCTTGCTGTAAAAGTGCAGTTTGTGAATGTCAGCAAATTTAAGGTCTTTGCTGTCAAATGGGTCATAATCTATAAAAACCAGTTGGATACTACTTCGTATTTAGCACCATACCATAAAGAAGACGGGGAAACTTGATATTCACAAATATATTTATAGAGTAGGTCAGCCTGGAGACCAGATTTTCCAAGCTTGTTAAGATGGAATAAGGTATTTTGAGTGCTTTTATTCCTAGAACAGAGTTGAAATCTGAATTTTCTCCATCATACAGTTTTAGGTTTTACTTTATAGCTACCTCCCATAGTTACTAGGTAAGTAACGAGAAAAATAAAGCATCGAGTCCACCAGGCGCCTTTCACTGGTTTCTGTGGGTCTGGCATGTGCTTGTTAACCCTTCCAAACACTAGTGTTACCAAGCTGGTGTTGTACTTGGCTTGTGAGGATTTTCATTTAAGTAAATGCAGAAAACTAGGAAGCACAAAATAGAAGGTTCACTGTGTTTTATTAAGCATTTCGAGGGAACACTTAAATAACTGACTATATATATTCTCAATATTAGCTAAAACCAAGTAGCTTTTCTAAAGTGAAGTAAATGATACTGAACAATTACTGTCTTGAGTTTTTATATAACATGCATATTTTTAAATATAAAATATGGATAGTACAAGATTTGGGATATATATTTATATGCTTATGAGTGAAGTTTCATAAAATTATTAAAATAATTGAAATGTGATACATAATCTTTCTTGAAAATAAGAGAACCAACACCAAATTCAGTTCCTCAGTTTTTGTAAAATCTGCCGAACATCATAAAATTGTGCCTTCAGGGGCAGTGCAATTAGTGTCATGGATCCTTCCAATGTTGGATTTGTAGAACACTGGGCACATGTTCACCACAAAGAAAATGATTTTCTTAGAGGACACACTTTCAATAGTTTTTTTTCATTCAAAATTATTACACTGCTCCTTTTTGTCCTATTCAGGAAATAATGATGGAGTGGTAATGTATGCCTTATAATGCTTATGTATAAGCCTCTTAAAATGCTATTTAATACCATGATGGAAGCATATTTTAGTAACTTCTCATTTTAGAGTGGCTTAGATTTATAGAAGTACTGGAAAGTTAAGCAGCACTCCTATTGCCCACACTCGTCTTCTTCTGTTCTCCAGTTCTGCATCTCACAACAGCAGGGTGTGTTGTCAACATTCACTAATTTTAAAGCATTATTATTATTATTTTTTTTTTTTTTTCAGAACCGGGGATTGAACTCAAGCCCTTGCACTGGCCAAGCAAGCGTTACTCTACTGAGCCATCTCCCCAGCCCCTAAGGCATTAATTATTAACTAAACTACATACTTCATTCACATTTTTTGCTTTGTTCCCTAATGGTCATTTTCAGGATCCAATCCAGAGTACTACTACATTGCATTTAATTTTTCTATCTCCTTCAATTCCTCTCGTCTGTGACAATTTCTCAGACTTTTCTTATTTGTGGATGATTTGATAGTTTGGTGAATACAGGTCAAGCATTTCATAGGCCCCTACTCAGCCAAAAAACTTTAGTGTACTTTTTGTTATGTTTACAGTAGGGCAATGTGCTTCAGAGAAGAAAACTCCAGAGGTAGTAGTGCCAGCTTCACTGCACTGTACTGGAGCCTATTACCTATACAATTGCTTAAATTTTTGAGGTTTCACTACTGGACACCCTTCAGTTGGCTCCCTTGGGCTCTTGTCATACTCCTCTCACACTACTGTGAGGTTTTGGGTTTTCACCAATTCCTTCCTTGCTGGCGTTACAACGTGCTTTTGTATACAGATACTAGCTGTGCCTAGCTGAAACGTGTCTTCACTTTTCTCTGATAAAGTGAAAAATTATAGAAGATCATAGTTACTTTTATTGTTTTTGTTACAGCATTTACTATCACCCATTTTTCTAGAAGAATAAATTTGACACAGGATAGGAAAAATTCATATTTATTTTATAAACAAGTTTACAATAAATCAAACAAATAATTCAGATATTGTCTGGACAACTTCATCATGAAACAGCAACTTTGCTTTTATTATTTGAATAGGAACCTGGCTTCCTTAAAGCACTACTTTATAAGGAAGGGAGAGAGGGAAGAAAGAAAGGGAGGGATCACTAAAATAATGAAAATGAAGTATTACTTGCAAGAAGGAAGAAGGTAAATGTGCTCGGGCCTGTAGTTTCCATGTACCTGATGGATCGTGTACTGCAGCAGGAATGTGTTAGTCTCAATGCTTTCTTTAGGACAGTTAGCAATCTGCACCCTCCAGAGGAGGTTTATTTTCACTTACTCACTGAGCACTCCACAATAGACTCTATCTATCTTTATTACCAACAAATACCAAATACTAGTGGGTTTAATGTTAAGCTGGATTTCACATGTGACATTAAAACTAACAATACAATATTATACAAATATTCTACTTCCCAATTTGTGTGTATCAGCAGTAAAAGTCTACAAGTCTTTTACTTTCTAATGAGCTGTACTGCAAACTTTGCCTCATCTTGTGTTGCACAATGGCTCTGGAGTCATTTGCCTGACCGGAGAGGGAAATACAGTAGTACCCTCGATGCATAGTTTGGCTTTCTGAGGTTTTAGTTACAAGCAGTCAATCAAAGTCTGAAACTATTAAGTGGAAAATTCCAGAAATAGTTGAAAAGTTTTAAATTGTGCACTGCTCTGAGCATCGATGGCATCTCGTGACGTCCCACCCACCTGGCCAAGACATCGACCACGCTTGGTCCAGCACGTCTGCACCACACACATTGACCACCCAGTCAGTCACTCACAAGCCACTCTGCTTGTCACAGCGAGTCATGGTACCATGCTGCTTTGATTAAGCAGCTTTTATGTTGCTTAATAACGATTCCAAGTGCAAAGATAGTGATCCTACTGATTTTACTGCAGAACATTGTCATAGTTGTCATATTTCATTATTGATGCTAATCACCATCTTAATGTACTTATTGTTAGAGCACACGGAACAGAGATCCAGACCTCAGGGTCTATAACCAGAGAAAAAATTACTTTTTTTTCTGTAAATAAACCCAAATTCTATTTTGTGCCTATATATAGAATTGCAACTATTTTGTGTCTATATATGAAAAAAAGGTCTGCCTGTGGTAGAATGTGTTCTCTCTGTGACCCGGAAGCAGGGCTGTAGGAAGCTGGTTTCTGTCAGCACCTGCCTATAGCAACTGGCTGCTACACATGCGCACACAGAAAAACAAAAGCCTGTGTCTGTGCATTACAGTTTCGGTCCCATTGGTGGGTATCAGAAAACATTGATACGTATGCAATAAAAGTGGCCAAAAGAAAAAAAAAAAAGAGTGAAATCTTAAGTATTCCACTTCTTCAAAGGAAACTAGTCTGACCAGCTATACTGAAGTAGTGTCTATTATAGGCAACTAATTAGTCAGAAGAGGAAGTGAGACGAACATTGTATGCAGAATAACGGAGGATAATATGCATACAAGGGTGAGCAGAAACGAAGCATCCCAGGCACGTGCTAGGAGATGGTGGTATTGAAGGAAGTCCCACAGATGCACTCATTTGGAACATTATTTTTTTCCATCTTATTTTTCCATCATTTCATAGTGGATCAGAACTGAAGGTTCTGCCTTAACAGCACCACTGGTGAGAGCTGCCAGAAGTTAGGTCCAGATATATAGATAAGACCCTCTAATTACACTAACAGGCTGCAGGGTCTGTAGTGCATAGGTTGTGTATAGGTTAAGCAACAAGGGCAAGTAGATGCGAAGCAATGGCTGGCGGCAAACCATAGGCCTGCTGAGACCTGGCTAGTGCTAGGTGCTGGGAGCTCCAGTGGGGTTCACATAGATCAGGGGATGACAATATAAGGTGTTGAAACTGCTTCGGTGAGCAAGCAAGGACCTCGGATTTTTGTTTTTACCTATTAGTTTTGTTCTTCCTAGTAACTGTAGAATCTGATTCTTATTCCCTGAAAGTTGTGAGTGCAAAATTTCTGTTTTTCTATAAAGAAACCTAAGTTCTATTTGTAAAGTTGAAATAAACGTGAACATTTAAAGTACATCCAGTCTCTCGAGTTACCCATCTTCCTCTCTACTCCTTTGCCCAGATTGCGCCTAAGCCTGCAAGCATCTGAGACAGCACATAAAACTGGATTGCGTACGGCTTTCTGTGCCCACTTCCCACCCGACTTCGTTGGGTGCACGTTGCCCTCTGCTTTCTGTTACGAACCCATTCAGAGGTCAGCCGCATCGTCCTATCCAAGCGGAGGCTTCCAGTTTATTTGTTCTCTGTGCTAACACCATGCTGCTCTCAGCTTGATAGAAAAGTATTCTACAGATATCGGGGTGTATTAATGAGACAAGAGATGCCCAGAGACCATATCAGGAATGTACTGTGCATATTTTCTTCCGTTTCAGTATCCCTAAAGAGGGAGAGAGGACACGACTCTGAAGGGGCAGGGCAGGATACTGTACATGGAAAGCTTCCTATCTTTCTGAGCTCCACTTTGAAGACACCAATTCTCTTAGTTATAGAAACCAAAGTTTATGTGTTTGTTCTATGATTAATTCTAATACAAAATCCAGAGCTTGGAGAAATAAGATACCAAAGAACTTGCTAGAGTTTAGACTTGGAATCTCCTCAGAATTCACTGCCCAGACTTGGTTGCCAGGGACACACTTTCAGGTGGAGTGGTGAGCTCCCGAGAACTCTGTCCCCCCAAAGGAATTCATCTGATGATCAGGTCATGCACTGTGGACTCATGGGTGTTCATGGAAGCAGGAAATGGGAGTGCATCGCAGGGGCGTGACCTGGACCACCATATCTGGCCCCTTCCTTTCAAGCTTTTCTCTCTGCCTCTGCTTCACCGCTGGGAATAGGCAGCTTTCCTCGGCTGTGCCTCTCTGCTGTGATGCTTCTGCCTTGCTCCAGGTCTAATGCGAGGAGGCTGGATGGTTGTGAACTAAACTCTCCGAGCCCAAGAGCCGGAATCAGCCCTTCATGCACAATCCATACTGCTCGCCTCAGGCGCTGCATCAGGCTACCACAACGTGCCAACACACACTCATCCTCCAGGCACACCAGCATCTAAACCGTCTTTTTTCTTGCTCTGTCCTCTTCCCTTCCTAAGAAAATTTCTGCCTCAGGGATATAGCTCAGCAGCACAAGCACCTGCCTGGCAAGCGCAAGGTCCTAAGTGTGATCTCCAGTGTCAAGAAAACCCATAAATTTGTTGAGGATTTACAAATTATGTTGGCCTGATGATGTGTTAGTATGTTACTAAACCTTGGTTTTCCTCTTCCATCATTTACTTTTATTGTTTAGAATTTTAAAATTATCTTTCTTTTTAAATTTGCTTCTGAAATATAAAACAGAAATACTTTGATTTTATTGTTGTTCTTCTCTTTCATCCTTCTTCTAAGACACTAGCTCAGAGCACTCTCCTTTTTTCTATAATTGGGGCCAGAGATAGCAGGGCATCAAAGTATGGGAAAAAGAACACCAAGCAGTAACCAAAATATTGAGGAACATTTTCAAGATATACTGTTACATAATGTTAACCATCCTTTTTGAGGAGTATATAATTTAGAATGATCATTTCATGAAACTTTTCTTTAAGGAAAAATGTCTTTTATGAATCAACAAAAATATATGTCTAAAATAAGTTTTTTTATTACATCATCAATCTCTAGCCAACTATCAGTGTTTCAGGCAACTGAGTTAGGCAAACATATTATGGGCAGTCAGACAGGGCGAGGCCTTCAAAGGAGCCAGTGTGGGAGAAAAGATGCCTTGCAACTATGGACAAAACAGACACCCCTGCTGTGGACCAGACCTCAAGACAAAGATTAAACAAATGTACCCCAAGCCCCCCTAAGGATTGGTATTGGGACCAGGTCTCTATCATCTTGAGAAACCATGAAGAGTCACTAACCCAACCTCCCTACAGGAAGAGCTCCTGCTCTGGACTCGTGCTGCTTGCTGCGTGACTCCGACTCTCTTCCCCATTTGATCCTGACCTGATCAGTTTTACCTCAGCAATTAGGATTGTAATCTTACTGGTTGGCCATAGTTTTGTCCCACCTCATGCCCACCTTGGGAGCTCCCATGTTTCCCATCGTAAACCTCCTCATGATTTTGCTGTATACAAATCTCTGAAAAAGACAGGTTCCTGGGCAGCCCACTCAGGTCCACTTCTGCCTCTCTTTCAGACAAAAGCTTTCTTTTCTTTTCTTTTCTTTTCTTTTCTTTCTTTTTTTTTTTTTTTTTTTGCAGAACCAGGGATTGAACTCAGGCCCCTGTGCTTTCCAGGCAAGTGCTTATTCCACTGAACCATCTCCCAAGCCCCAACAAAATCTTTCTTTCCTTCAATAAATACATTCTTCTCTTAATCTCCCTTGTTCCTAAAATTCATTCTTTGATTTTAGAGAACTCAACCTCATCCCAGATACCTTTTGGTTGGGAGTTTCTTCCTTGCATATTACCAGGATGGTCAGCAACACTAAAAGGAAAAGAGTCAGCATTTTGTAGAGAGACAAGTCTAGTAAGCTTGGTCTGTTTAAATACTAATAAATATTTAAGTTTTCACTGGTATTCACATATAAAAAACACTCCTAAAACAGTTAATTCATTCAATCACTGAGAGGTATGATTAAATGTCCAAAAATCTCTGAATTCTCAAAAGTTTCCATAAAAATCTATGAAATGCATCTGATGCTAATTTCATAAAGGTATGATGATCAATATATCCAACTACAAATTACATAGTGTGTATACATTAAGCACTCCTAAATTATCTGAATATTTCTGGAATTTTAAATTATTGAATCATCCTATAAATAGGCCTAAGTAATATTTTAGAAGGCCACAAGATAGAGTTACCATTTAAAATTATATATGTTGATATATTTATGTAATATTTACCTGGTATCTTTTCTAAAATGACTTTATACAAAAACATCAGTAAATTTTTCCTTTGTTTTACAGCTTGCTACTAAATCCTAATTAAAGAAAACCTAAGTCCTCTCCAGTAACACATTCTACAAAGTGAAACCCAGGTCAGTGTTCCTGTCCTCGACTCTTAAAATCTAGAAAAAGAGCGGTGGTGTTAGCCAAGGCCAGACGTAGAAAGCGATTCCTGTTTCACAGGGCTCTGCAGGCTGTGGGTGAGATTGCAGCTCTCAGCCTCTCCGGCTTTGCCTGCCATTTCCATGATAGGCTTGGCCTTTATTTTTTAAAATACTAAGCAGCTTCTTGTGGGTGGGATCAAATGACTGCCCCTCTCCCTTCACCTGCGAAATTTCAGAGCCTATTTGAAAAGGGCCATTGTTTCCCAGGAATGCCAGGCCCAGTCCAGGAAAGAAAGTCTTCATTTCCACAGGAATTTGGAGCCTGCCTGAGAAGGCCAGCCAGTTACTTGGTGAAAACTGGTAATTCATTCAAGTTCTGAGCAGTGACTCTCCAGGCCTTACTCTCTTACTTTCAGCCCCGGACTTTTAGGACTAATTTCTTTTTCCTTTGAATCACAAGGATATGTGCATATGGATCTGTGCATGCACCTTACAGCAGGAGGAACACGCGTGAAGCACAGCACGCACACAGAAGGGAGCCGGCGGGGACGCTCTCCACACAGAGAGCCACAGCCTGCAGCAGGAGACATAGGTCCTTCTGTTCCAACTTCTTCCCTGCCGTTCACAGCACTTGAGTGCATTCCTGTGAATAAGTGCGTATGTTTAGCAAGAATTTGAAGTAGGTTCCTAATAAAATATATTTGTACAAGAATATAAAACAAAGATACAGTACTTGTATTCAATATCTGGACAGAAGGCCCCTGTCTGAAGCACATTAAAAATAATTTCTATGGGAAAATTCATTGCAGTAGAAGGAAAGAAATAAGCTTGAGAGAAGCACAGTGAAATCTTTCTGGTTGGAGTCTACAGGGACAGACCACAAGTATTACAATATAACCTTCCTACTGTTTAGAGTCTGATGTTTTCCACAAAATGACTTAATGTTCAAACCACCGCCCAAGCATTCGAACTGACTAAAATGTAAAAGTAAAAATAAAAATAAACAATGATAATGTTAATTAATTTGAAAGCAGACCGTCTGTTATGCTTGTTTTTCAGTAGGAGACAGTAATGGTGCCAGCGTGGCTTCAGGACAGTAGTTTTTGAAAGAAAGTTAAGTATCTTGAGCAGGAAATTTTCTTGATCACTACATTCAACATTTAAAGATTTGGGGAAAGTTTACTTTTTATGACTTTGACACAGTATGCATTTACTTTCTCAGTAATAAAGCACTGCTAATGTCTAGTGAACTGTCATGTCATTGTTTTCCAAAAGGAATATTCGAAATTCAGAAAACAGGGAAACAGAAGCCAATAACCCAAAAGATGGCTTTCTTTTTCTTCCCTTTCCTTTCGTCAGATGTTTCCTGTAATCTTGTGAAAAACCTGATGTTGTGACATTATTAGTCACTGGGCTTGCGGGGAGATGGCACACAAAAGGAAGCCTGTCCTTTTGGGACCTGGTTTTGAACCAGTTTCAAACGACAGAAAAATACTCTTTTGTGGCTGCTAAAGTTCAGGCATGAATTCTGGCAGTCTTACCCAATTCCCTAAAGCAGAGTCCACATTACCGACATCTAATTGGCAGGCTCTGCCTGCAACTCCCACTAGGGCCGAGGCAATGAATGGACTCAGTGAAGGTGTCCCGAGCTGTTGGCACGGGCTAGGCTGGCCACTGCTCCTCCTTCAGCCGCCCCAGACACAGTGCTCAGTGAGGAGGCCGCGTGTCTGCGTGAAGACACAGCAGTCTGACTCAGTTGTAGCTCTACGCAGAGCTCGTCTCTTCACTTAATCTACAAAAGCAAATGGGCCTGAGCGAACAAAAACAACTTCTGTTGGGTCATTTCATTCCTTGATCTCTGCTCCACACCAAGTACAGCTTAAGTGTCCGGCTAACTATGGTTGAATGTTCCTTCCTCCAGGTCAGCTCCAAATTATTCTTTAGACAGCCAGAGAAGAAATCTATCCCATCCCTACCAAGCAAAGTCTTTAAGGCTTACTTTCATTGCCCAGCACACTGTGTCTACTACATCTCGTCAGAATATGTCAATAGCATTACATTTTTATGTCGATTCATTTTATCCTGTGAATTCTTTAAATCATTCATGCCAAATTCTTATCTGAAAATACTGTTGTATCTGCCATTTGAGTGAAAGGCCACCGCCCTCCAAAAGCAGCAACTGTAACTGAATGCTCATAATTTCAGTAGGATCGTACTGCTTTGCTCAAATCTGGAGTTTAGGAAAGGTTAGGAATGAAAATGAGTTGGTAATCATAATCAAATTCACGACTGGTGGCTTAGTATCTGACAGCATTCTTACTCTCTCATGTAAGACGATAAAGGAGGATTATTTATCTTCTTAGTTAACATCTTCAATGCTGAGTCCTCTTACCTCATTAAGGAGGTGCTACGCAGTCTCCAGGAACTCCACACTGAGCACCCCTTCATGCCCTTGCCCTGCGCCTCAGCCCCCTCCCTCCAGGACCCAAGAATCCACACCCACACCACACTCTGTCTTCTTAAGAGAACAAGAAGAAGAAGAAGCGAAGTCTCAAGAGCAAAATTCACACTGAAAACTGAGGTGCTTTGAACTTTCTCTTCACCTTAGCAGGGCTGCAGACGGGTAGTCTAAAAGACAACTCAGCAATGTCTGAATGAACCTTAAACAATGGCTCTTTTACAAGTGGGTCTTTAATTGAATACGGCTGTGTTTATGGAAGCAGAAGAGAATTTACAAAAAGTGGCAGATTCCCTTCACTCTGGAGCCTCCCTGGCACTCACAGGCAGGGCAGTTTTGCTATTGAGCAGTCCTGTTCCTTTCCCTGTCCTTATCCAGTGACTAATACATCTAGTTGAATGACATTAAAATATCACTTTATATTACTTTTTGTTAGAATTATCTCAAGTTGTTTTCCAGTGGGTAAATACGCACTTTCTAAACTCAAAGAGACACCAGAAATTCCAAACAAGGACTGGTATCTCTCTGTCTAAACTCCTACATCAAATATTACAAGACACAATTAAGTTGAAAAATTTTAGAACTTAATTTAGTGGGGCCCCTCTTCTGTGCATTTGCTTAAAAAACTACAAAGATAGGAAATTCAGGAAATCAACTTGATTAATCTATTCATTATATTTTTGTCACTGAATTTTATTAAGAAACTATCATTGTAAAGTTGCAGTGCATTTGTAGACTTTCTCAGTGTTGGGCAGTGCTAAGGTCTTCCTAGTGCTCTGGAACATACACAGATTAAAATTTAGCTACATCAGTGTGAGATTCCAAGACTTTTCATTTTGTTAATAGTGACCTCTACAGGTCAACTACAACAACAGCAAACAGTGACAGCAGCACCAGGGTCACAGACTTAGTTAATGACAGTGGTTCAACAGTAATGCTAAATCTAAAGTATCTCAGATCCTGAATATCAACTTATATTTTGTATCTTTGAATCTAATAAACATTTAGTAGGCTCAAAATTCTCCGTATACTATAGTTTCAAAATAAAGAGATTTCTAGGGGCCGGCCAAATAGCTCAGCAGATTAAAGCGCCTGCAGGCAGGTGCAGGGGTAGGGGGGTGAGGGGGAGTTCGATCCCCTGGGCTTCGGTGCCGGCCCCGCCTCTGGGGCGCTGAGACAGCCATTGAGACTGGGCGTGGTGGCGCACACCTGTAATCCCAGCTCTTGGGAGGCTGTAAACAGATGGATCACTATGAGTCCGATCTAGTAGTGAGACCCTGAACACCCTGTAGAGCCTTCTCTAGAATGCAAAATGAATAAATAAATAAAGAGATTTCTGATAAATTCTTTGTTTATTTATACAAAATTAAGAAACTAGGGAAAAACTTACAAACAGGAAAACTTAAAGTACATTCTAATGCTAATCTTTTATTTGGAAAAATAAAAAGATATTATAATAATACAATAATTTTCCTGAAAAGTATGTGAACATAAAAGTTGATTTAAAAAAAAATAAACCTCTTTTTCCTCAAAGCATGGCCAGTGTGACTTTTGCTCATTCATTAAGGAATTCTTAAAACAGTAGCACAATTAAGAGTTACGGGATTTTTTTTTAAGGATTAGATTGTAGAATTTAACTAAAATGTTATGAATTCACCAATCTTGTGAATGTCAATATACTCTGATGATTTCCCACAAGAAAAATAGCCTCATGTGCAATCTGATAATTCTCTATAATAAACTGGGAAATGTTGCAATGAAATTTTAACTCTGGGGGTGAACTAGAGCAAAACCAGGTCCTTCGTGCTGAACTACATCCTCAGGCCTTTAAAAAAATTTGAGAGCCCGCTAAATTGCCCAGGTTGGACTCAGCCTTACGATCCTCTTTCCTCAGCCTCCCACAGTCCTGGGCTGACAGTCCGTGCCCCACCACACCTCGCTGCATTAACTATTTTGAACTTTCATTCTAAAACTCTTTCTAGCTTGAGCCAGAAAAATAATCCAATAAGTAGACCAGTTTTAAAGTCATTATTCTCCAGCTATAAGATACACTCGAGTGAACATTTGAAAAGTCCTGTAAATAAGTACAGCGCACCTTTCCTGCTCCACCTCTCACGCTCCTGTCGTGGGATTATCACCTCAAATCCACGATGTCTGGGTCTCTCCCTGCCATTTCCCTTCTCGGTATTTCCCTACATTTCAAGCGCTTGTCGGTATCGGAGATTCCTTCTCGCTCTAGTCCACTCCCGTTGCAGGCTCTGCACATGGTCCACGCGGATTGATGCCTTCCTAGATGCCTTCAATCTCAGGCAATTTGACAATTTAATATGTTTAAGAAATACAAGTAGCACCCAGGAAAACTAGGCTCAAGCTCTTGGTGATGACAAGGATGGAGTTTACTGACAAAGGATTTCGGTCTTCAGAATAAAATGAAGTCTGAAGTCTGAACTAATCAATTATGAAAAGTGCCTTCAAATATTTTAAATACATGTTTAATGATAGCCATGAATCAAGGCATTACAAATACCCAGGGCTCTCGCAATATGCTTAGTTTTCTGAAGTTAATTTTAGTAGTAAATGAAGTTTTTTTTCCATCATTTACTTGATAAATATACTCTTGCCCTCAAGTTTATCTTTTATAAAAAGAACATGATAATTCCTATGTAATAATATACTTAATATGATCAAATAGTTGATATTTGATAGCCACAGAGCGTAACTGTTAGAAATTAATTCTAGCTGACTGCGGTAATCCCAGAACTCAGCAGGCCAAGGCAGGAGGATCGCTGTAGGTTCCAGGCCAGCCTGGGCTTCTTAGCAAGAGCAAGGCCAGCCTGAACTACAAAGTGGGCCCCTGTCTCAAAGCAAACTAGTACTACTAAAATTTATACTATAGTAATAACCAAAAATTTTGAAAAATCTTAGAAAAATTATAAGATATGCATAAAATGCAATTCCACTTTAATAAGTTTTATTTAAAGCATAGAGATTTTTCAAAGGTCTAAAATAGGAGCATTTCTCTCATGCACATTTTAAATAAAATATTAAGGAAAGAAATTCGGTGGTGATATAGCCCTGTAGACCAGCGCTCTGGGAGCCTAAGGAAGGAGGGTCACAAAGATTGATCCCTACCCTAGAGACAGCCTGTTTCAAAAATACAATTTTAAAAGATTGGGGAAAAATTTAAAGGTCCAATCTGAAAATGGGCCTTTGAAATGAATAGACATTTAGCACATGAAGAAGAAGAAATGGTAAATAAATGTATTAAAAAATGTCCTACTTCATCAGTCATCTGAGAAATGCAAATTAAAATGATTCTGAGATTCCATCGCTGTGGTCAAGAAGTTAATCAATAGCAAATGCTGGCAGGGCCATGGAGAACAAGGAACGCCTCTCCACTGTTCATGGGAGTGCACACTGCTATGGGCACTAAGAAAATCAGGGGGAGATGCCTCAAGATGCTGAGATTGGTGGTCTCATTCTACCCAGCTAGTCCCCATCTTGGCCTCTTCCTCAAAGAACTCAAAGCACCATACCACAGGGATACACCAGGCCCACATTTGTAGCAGCACCATTTATGATAGCTGAATATTGGAAATAGCCCAAACTCCCATCAACTGATGAATGGATAAAGAAGATGTGGGTTTTTTATACAATGGAGTACTACTCTGTCATAAAGAAGAAAAAGCCTGAGATGTTTCTAGGTAAATGGATGCATCTTCAGACCACACTGTTAATTGAAATGAATTAGGCACATATGTGTAAATACCACATATTTTTTTTTTTTTGGTGTGAGAAACCAAAGTGTAAATAAGGATGAAAATATATTACAGATATTGTGAAATAAAATATTCAAGTAGAAAGGCAAAAAAAAAAAAAGGAGAGGGAAGGGGAAAAGAAAGGAAAAGAAATGTAAAAATAATTAGAAAAGGAGGAAAAATGGAAAGAAAGGTTTTGTAAGCAAAGCGGGAAAGAGAGGTTGAATGGAGGGTAGGGGAATGTGAAAAACACAAGAGAATCAAAAGACGTCACATACAGGCCCAAATTCCCTATGATGAATGTGACTGTTCTGTGTACCTAAAATGTACCAATAAAAATCATTTTCTTTTGGGGAAAAAAAGGCTGGGGGACAAAAAAATAAATAAATAAAGCTGAGCATGTACCTACCTCAGTGAGAAGGTCTTGGGTTCAATCCCCACTATCAGTAAATCAATCAAATCTTGACTATATTTTCAGCGTATGCCAACTATCACCTCAGAGTATTTGGGACGGCTACCAAGGGAGGCCAGGGAGGAAAGTACAGAAGGAAGAAAAAAGTGAGCACAAGAGAAGATGAAGAGAGAGATGTAGAGCTAGTAGATGTGCTGCTGGTGGGAATGTAAAATGATACAGGTACTAGGAAGCCCGCGGCTGGCCCTCCAGATCTCATGCAGAAGGACCACGTGATGTAGCAGCTGCTCTTCTCAGCATACATCTGAAGTAGCTCAAAGCAGGATGTCAGAGAGACATCTACTCATGCTATTGATAGCAGCGGTAGGCACAACAGAGAAAAGGCGGCTGCACCCACTGATGGGCACTATCCAAGTGTTTATCAATGACAGTAATAGTTATGGATACTCATAACAGTTACCTATCAATAACAGTGTCTTTCAGTAACGACTATGGATCCTACAACACAAAATCACTGTGTACATTATGCTGAGTGAAGGATGTTAGTAATGAAGTGCTGTCTGATCCCACTGATGTGCAGTACCAATCAAATGCATGGACAAAGAAAGGACAATGATGACATTCAGGGACCACGAAAGGGGGGAATTGGGTTGCAGCTCAGTGCAGGGGTGTGTCCAGCACATAGGAGGCCGTGAGTTCAATCCTTGACACAAAACCAAGATGAAACACAGAAACATAAAGAAAAAAATCCTGGAGGAGATATGCTGTAAAACATCAAGAGAAATTAAAAAGGCCCCCTGAAAACCTATTCTAAGGGTAGGGTTGGTAAAGTCACAGGAAAAGGGATTGAGGGAAGTGAAGAGCTTTAATGGTAACTGATCCACTAACTAGAACCCACCAATAATGTTTTTTTGACTGAGAGCAATGACATGATTATCATGTACTTATTTGAACCAGCTTTAAAGTATATCACATGGGGAAATGTTAGTAAGGGAAATAAGTTGATTAAAAATATCCTTAGTCTAGTTCTACTGATACAGCCCTACAATACTGTTCTTTGTGTCATCAAAATTGCTTGTAAGGGCCAGCCAGAGAGCTCAGCGGACTAAGGCACCTGTTTAGGAAGACACAGGGACCTGGGTTTGGTCCCCAGCGTGTCATGCCGATCCCACCCCTGTGGCACACTGAGACAGAGACTCGAGGCTGAGCGTGGTGATACACACCTGTAATCCCAGCACTAGGGAAGCTGAAAACAGGAGGATCAATACGAGTCTGATCCGTGCAGTGAGACCCTGTAGACCCTGACCTAAACACGTTAAAAAAAAATTGCTTGCTAGCGATAGGTTTCTTAAAGGAGTCCTACACCGTTCTTTTAAAAACGTTTCTTTCAAGTTGCTGACACACATTTTAAGTTGTAATGGTAGGACTTTTATATTTGAATAAACTCATTCTTTTGGGTTTTCTTCCATTTCAATTAAATTCTGCTGAAATTTAAGAAGCTTGTCTTTAAAGCCAATGGGATGTTTACTTTAAATTAGCAAACTGAAGTTTAATACTCTGCCAATTATATTGTGTGATAAATGGACTTAGAGATTCACTGAAATACTCTGCTTTGAAATTTATCTACTTTAATACACTTAATAATTTGTCCTGATTCAAGTATGTTGCTTAATGTATAATAACAACACCTGTAGCTTCAAAGACATACAGAATTCAATAAGGTGAATAAATATATATATATTATATATATTAGCATGCCTTGTTTATGCACAGGCGGGCACTGGCTACTGCGCCCCAATCTGGCGACTGCCTGGCAGCAGTTATGAGATGCATCCTTATTTCAGATATGTTTAATATTTGGAAAAAGTGCATCTCCAATACTATGAAATGTATTATCCTAATTTACTGCATTGTTTGTCTGATTACGTAAACATGTCACTATATTCATTATCCGTTGTTCTCCTGCCTTCCTATTACTGGCATACTTACATAGAAACACATTTAATGTTGACAAAGACCTGCTCCTCACATTCTACATCCATCACGGTTTTGAAGAAATGACACACGCTACAACATGCCCAGGGCTTTGCAGATCTGAAAGGCAGACTACCTTCACACCAGAGGCTGAAGACAGTGCTTCACATTCGAAGGGCTGTGACTATTTAGTCATGAGTACTTTGCTCTTACCAGAAGAAGCTGCTGACTAGGTGCAGGCGAAGTTTAGAACAAGGACTCACAAGGGTCTCCTCATCCATCCAGCACAAGTAATGAAACATAATTCCTTGGAGAATGACCAAGATCTTGAAGTTTATCCTTTCAAAGGCTCTATCATTATTTTGTTTGGTTGCAATTTCTACTTTGGTGTATTTCCCCTGGCTAGAATAGCCAAAAGGCAATATAAATTTTCAGCATATCTAAACAACTAATAGATAATATTGGGCAGGATATCATGTCTGCATCTTGTACAATGAATAACCACTAAGACAGCAATATGCAATGTATTAATTATCGAAACTTTGCTAGTCATCAGTTTTGAAACTGTCTCATTGCTATTTCTCAATACAATTATTTAAAATTAAAAAAATAAATGAACAAACAAAATGTGGGGAAAAAAAGAACAGTCTGACTAAAACTGAAATCTCAAATCTATATCTTTAACAATCTTTTTTAAGAAACTAACCTAATCCGCTGCAGGAAGAGCCCAGTTCTGTATTCATGCCCATCTGCTGCATGACTTGCTTCCCATCTGACCCTGGATTGAATCTATTTTACCTGAGCAACTGCGCTTGCAGTCTTATCAGTGGACCACAGTTTTGTCCCACCTCATGTGCGAGTTCCCACGTTTTCCACTTTAGACCCACTTCACCTGTGGTTTTGCCCTGTAAAAGTCTCTTTAAAAAGGCAGCTTCCTAGGTAACCCACTTGAGTCCCCCCGTCCCCTGTCCCCATCTCAGACAGAAAGTTTCTTGCCCCAAGTGAATGCATCCTGCTCTTAATCCCCGTTGTTCCTAAAATTCAGTCTTTGGTTTTAGAGAACACCAACTCATCCCAGGTCCCTTTCGGTGGTGGTCCTCTCCCCTATGTCACCCTGGGAAGGAGCAAAAAGAAGGTGCATGGCCTCTGTGTCTTCCTGTCATGTAGTCTGCAGGTGCTGAGGAACATCCCAGAGGTCTGCAACCTCCGAGGAGTTCTACGTGCACGTTACAGACCCCTAAATGTGAAGATTTTGTGGCAAAAAAGAAACAGTCATTTTGTTCTTAATAAGCTAAAGGAGAAACATGCTCAAATAATTCATACTATAATTATATTTTTCAATATGGCTTGTCAAGTTGGTACTTTATTTCATCTTGGATATGTGTCTTCCAAGTACTTTAGCTCTTCCTGGGTACTTTTGAAACTAGTAAGTTTCAGAATGTGTTAAAATCCCAGTACTTTGGTATTCAAAGTACTTTAAGGAATTTCAGAATACAGGGGAAATATATGCAACGAGTGCTCCTTCACTGAATACATATTTCATAGAATGCTAAAGTCGGCAGAAAGACCAAAAAAATGAAAAGGGGTGACGGCGCATGACAGAAAAGGTGAGCAATGTGCGTACTTTCAAGAATTAGATGTGACTTACATAACAGAAATCCAAATACAGTGACTTCATGCACCCACCGGTGCTCCGTTGTTAACGTGAACCTTCAGAGGTCATCTGAGAAAGCAGCCTTTCCGCTGCCAATAGGAAGTACAGAAAGTGCGAAGGGTTCCGAAGGTTGTGGGCTGAACCTAGAAGCAGCACAGAGTAATTTCCTCTTTCAGAGGTAAAATTCAGTCAGCTGACCACTTCTAACTGTAAGAGAATATGGCCAGAAAAATAAATCCATAAATAATAAAGTACAGGACTTTAAAGTATCTCATAATCACATGCAAAGTATTCAGTGTTGGCTGTTCTTCTTAGCACTGTTAATCCTCGGTAGTTAGAAAGATCTAACTGCCATAATAGTAGTAGGTTTTGCGTAGGACTGGCAATGTCTGAAGTTGTTGACTTGAGCTTTCTACAGCTCAATGTATTAATGTGGCTTTACTTTTTATACTTCGTTTTCATACTTTTCTGCTGGATGGTTAAGACCAAGATAAAGCAAGGCCTATATAAGAAGAAATGTAACTTTGTTTCTGACAAGTTCAGTTCTGCTGAATTTAAGCACCTACAATATTTAAGTGACAATGGAATGCCCTTCTCCGACAAAACTAACCAGAAAAGTGGGATAGAAATGAACGACCCTTTTTGCTCTGTACACTCAAGATAGTTAGGATAGATATACAGCTCTTTTCTCTTAACTCAATGAATAGAGAGGTTTGTTCTAATGGTGTTTGGGATGGGATATGATGTCTGCATCTTGTACAATGAATAACCACTAAGACAATATGCAATGTATTAATTATTGAAAATGTGCCAGTAACCGGTTGTGAAACTGTCTCACTGATATTTGTTTCTTGATAAAATTATTAAAAATAAATAAATAAATAAGAAAGATCTATTTGCCTCTAGGATTAAAATTATATTTATAGACATTTTTTCCAGTCCCCTTAAACATTTTTTTGCCTATATTAGCTACCCTAGATGTGGACAGATCTTTCATATTGCTGTTATATCTAAATTTTATCATTAACTAGGACATAAATGTACGCTGATCTCTAGCAGTGTAAACGTTGGATTTGTACCTGCCACTCCGGTGCTCGAGCTCCCATGAACTGGCCTGATGCTAGCAGGCCCTTCTCAGCATTCAGAGCAACGTGCACACACAGAACAACTTCATGAACAGGGATGTCATTCTGGGAACCTCTGTGACCACGACAGGCAAGATGAAAAGCTGCTTCCTTTTACAATCACGCCCGAACACAAATAAAGCGTGAGCGGTGTGGACGCTGAAGAGCAAGCGCTGCTCCTCCGAGCGCATGTCAGTGGCTACCGCTTCTTTAGTGCTTGCAGCTGCAGCCGCATTCTCAGCTAGACTGAACGTGCCGAGACCGTCCAGCCACAAGTCTGCCACTGTTTCTGGCAGCGCAGGGCCGTGCAGGGCATCCTCATGCCACCCTCCTCAAAGCCACCTACGCAGAGGCCTAACACTGTTACGGACCTTTTTAGCACCTCCCCGCTGAGCAGTCCTGCAGTTACCAGTAACGCATGCGTCTTTATCTTCTTATTACAATAAGCATGTTCAACCCTAAGTACTGTATGACCCTGGTGGTACCCAGCTGAAGATCACTGATACTAAGTGAAAGTTATCAACCTGCCTACTTTCTTCACTTTTTCTCAACATCCATTATTATTTATCTTTTCAAGCTGTAATATTAATGCTTTTATGCTGTCATAGTTGTTCCACTAAAATCACAATTTAAAAAACATTGTAATTTTCATTACTTCGAAAAACTCAGTTCTGTTTTGCATTTAGTGATTAGTATGCATGTTCTTTCTTGTTTAGTAATATCCTTAAAATACTGTTTATCAAACAACTGTGCTCAGTTCATATTTAATTTTTGAAGATAAAATTCCTTTAAAAGCTTCTTAGAGCCACATTCTGAGTTGCACTGCACCATTTTAAGCATGCTGAGAAAGATAATGGTTTGTGATTTCAAAGTACAATGTAGACACTATAATGGTGAATATTTTAGCAGAATAAAATAAGATGCAGTTGCATTAATTTTCATTTTGAACTGCTGCCTAGAAGAATTCTTTGATCAGAGGACAGTAATATTTAACAAGATAAACATTTAAGTAAATGAAGTTTCTTAGTACTTTTTGTAAGAAAAATGAAAAATAGTATAACAAAAAATAAAGCATTAGAGGGCCGGCCAAATAGCTCAGAGGATTAAAGAGCCTGCAAGCAGGCACAGGAGCCAGGGGTTCGATCCCTGGGTCTGCTATGCGGGCTCCGCCCCTGGAGTGCGCTGAGATGGCAACTGAGACTAGGCATAGTGGCTTTTGGGAAGCTTTAAACAGGCGGATCACTATGAGTCTGATCTAGTAGTGAGACCCTGAACACCCTGTAGACTCTTCCCTAAAAGTAC
Source organism: Octodon degus (assembly GCF_000260255.1). Taxonomy (NCBI): domain Eukaryota; kingdom Metazoa; phylum Chordata; class Mammalia; order Rodentia; family Octodontidae; genus Octodon; species Octodon degus. Next base: position 8,035,594 of record NW_004524660.1, on the reverse strand, counting down.
AAAAACAAACAAATAAACAAAAAACCCAAGCATTAGAAATTATACAGAATTTCACTATATTTTTTTATTTATTTTTGATACAGGGTCTTGATACACAGTTGAGAGACGACTAATGATCCTCCTGTCTCAGCCTACCCAGCATGGGCCACCACACCTGGTTTCAGGGCCAGCACAGCACACCAGAGGTTCTGGGGCCAACTGGGGACTGAACTCAGGTCCTTGTGCTTGCCAGGCAGGCGCTTACACCAGCGAGCTATCTCCCAGCCTGAGAATTCCACTATCAACTGCAAGTTTTCAGTTTAACAGGGAAACTTCCTCATGAATTCCTTTTTCACTTTCTCACTGAAGCCAGCTACATAAGCTTAGGTATTTTTTTTCTAAATTTTTCTACCAAGAGATCATGAGACCATAAGTTTAAAAAGTTTAACAAAAGCAGAGCTGTGAAGTGATATAACTTCCAAGAGCTTTGAAATAATTTGGAAAAATTGAAAGCTTAACAAAGTTGTCATACCTTGCTTACTTATTACATGTTTTTGGACTCAATAAAAAAACAAGAAAGAGGGGCCCGAGAGATGGCTCAGTGGAATAAGCACTTCCCTGGCAAGCACAAGGGTCTGAGTTCAATCCCTGGTTCCGCAAAAAAA
>NW_004524660.1:8001319-8034845 GCF_000260255.1 Octodon degus | reverse complement strand
TGTTCAGGGTCTCACTACTAGATTAGACTCACAGTGATCCACCTGTTCACAGCCTCCCAAGAGCTGGGATTGCAGGCTCGTGCCACCACGCCCAGTCTCACAAAGAACTTCTTCAAAGTAAAATATGATGTTAGAAACCAACTAAATTTATAATATATCAATACATAATTACATGCTTAAATAATTTAATATAATTTGATCAGATATAATTTATTTTCTTCAGCTTTATTGAAATTTAATTGACAAAAATACATACATACATATATTTAGGTGTGCGGATTGATGTTCTACAGACATACACTATAAGACAGTCAGCGCAAACCAGTGAGTTACCGCACCTACCGCTTCATGGTCGCAGCTCCTCGTGTGTGCTGAGGACAGCCGAGCACCGTAGGCTGCCTGTCCCTGCTGCGCTCTAGATGACCATGCACACTGGGATCCCAGGTGAATCTGGCCCCACAGCTGATCCATAGAAGTGTGGTGGTTATGCCCAAAGATCCCTAGTGGTTAGTTGGAGGCTAATAAATGCCTGACAGACGAGGCAAGGGTAGAGCGGGTAGTGGGGTTAGATACAGGACCAAAGTAGTAGGCAGATACAAATATGCTAGGTGAAATCCTCTATTCTGCATAGCTAATATACTCAAATAAAAAAGAAGTAAGTGCTAAGAATTAGGGTCTATAGTATTAAACATCAAGAATAAATGGCCTCTGCTTTGGGATTGATTAAAGAATAGAACTTTGAAAAGCAGAAAGGAAGCTATTAGTGAAGGTCAAGAACATGCTGAGAAACCTGACAGATGAAACAAGGAGGCGCTGTCAGGCTGCGTGGTACACACTAGGGAGAGCACCACGCTTGCAGGGCGTGGCCAGATCCCTGGACTCAGACTGGGAGAGCTGCCTACAGGAGGAAGGCAGGAGCAGAGGTGGTGTGAAGGCAGTGTTTTCAGAGTAGACAGGAAACCATGAAAGAATGGTCTAACACAACAGGTTATCAAGGAAGGGTCAGAAGGTTGTTTGTGAGAAATCTGACAATATGTACGATAGACTTCAGAAATACAACTAACACTTGACTTATACTCACCCCTGGACAAATTTTCTGAAGTCATAACATTTTTTTAAATAGTAAAAAAATCCTTAAAAACAACCTCAACCTATTAGATATGGTTTAAATAACAATAGCACAGTTGTACTGTGCATCTACCAAGAGTTTATGATGGGGCTCAGAGCACATGGCCCCAAAATCTTGGCGTTTTAGGGAAGAGCAGAAGGGAGCTCACTCTTACATCTCCTCTCTTGCCTGTCCTGCAAAGCAGGCCACCAAGGCCAGCTAACGGTCTTCAGATGTGAAGTCATTAAATCTCCATTCCAGAAGAACCCTCCCTGTATCTGAATCAAGGGAATGTTCTCATCTCAGAGGTGAGAGGCAGGCAAAAGAGTCTAAACAGACATGTCTCATTTAGCAGTCCTCAGTTTATGACCATTAGTTCATGGCCTTTTGCCTTTCGATCACATTTCTACAGAATTGTTCATTTAATATACAACTTCTTTGCTTGCCTTTACATTTCTGAGGTTTCTAATATCAACATGAAACATTAAATTTATGTTTTTTTCTTACACTCCATCATTTGTTGTAAGGGTCTCAGCCATGAAACTTCTAGTATGTGAGGAAGATGTGATATTGCTTTTATTGCATACACATACGTGTATATGATGGTGTACCCAAAAAACTCTGAAAGTATACATAGTGAAATATCAGTGGTAACAGTTGGGTTATTATTGATTTTTATTTCCTTTGTCTTAGTGTTTTCAAAATTTCCTGTTAAAGATGTTTGTAAGCCAAATTTCTTTTAATTTTTTCATGAGTACTCCTTCCTCTATAAAGAGCACCCTAAAAGACTAAGTTCCATAGCCTATAGAAAAGAAGCAAGCGAGAAAGACATTACATGACCCAACATTCAGTACATTATTCACAACTTAAAACCATGTCGATTGAATTTGAGTGATCCAAGCAGTCGGTAAGTGAACAGAAGTTCTCTCGTCATGGGAACTAAGCAAGAAGGGGCAGATGAAGAGCTTAGCCCATGCTTGAGATGCGGATGCAGAGTAATATTCAGTCAAGGAGCATTAAGAGGACAATGTCCAACATCTGCATCAGTGGGTGTGTTTGGATCTGAGCTACCTTCTGTGGGTCTTTTTGCCTCTTTGATCTCAGTTGACGCTTATGTAAATTGGAGGTGGGAAAGAGCTGGATATATTTCATCTAAAAGTAAACAATTCCATGGGTCACTTTACAGTGCCCAGCCCCCAAGCTTTGGCTGGCAGATCTTCCTAAATGACTGAAAGGGGCTGGAGAGAGCAAACCAATACCAGGCCTATGAGAAGCAGGCCAAGAGGTGAGAGTGCCTGAGAAGCACAAGACTAAGGACGGCTGTCGTCAGGACAGGAAGACCTAAGGACACTTTTTTTCATGAAGAGAAGAGAATAATGAAGAGAGATGAATTTATGATACAGAAATGATAATTTGTGTGCCCCTGATTAAGAGAGTAATGGCTCAAAGCACAGGAGAAGCATTTACTGTGGGCTTCTGTCTTGTTTGGCAGGAGCTGAAGCACATGGAAAGATCTAGAAATTCTGGTTTCTTTGCAACCCCTTCCTTACGTGAGCTTCTACCTGCAGCAAAAGCAATATTCCCTTCTAGGTCAGAGCTTCTTGTATCATTATCATTATCATTTATTCTCGGTTCTCCATGGTATTTTACAAAAGCATCATTACCCTGGCAAGAAGCTGAAGTGGGTTGCCTCTGAAAAGATAGTTCATTGAATTTAGAAAACAAAAAAATAAGTGAAGGCATTTACTTACTTGAGTTGTACCTTATCCCAAACATATTACTCAAAACTTATTTCTGAGTTCCAGATAGCATAATTAAACCTCAGTAATTGGAATTCCTACTTCATATAAACACTGGTTAACACAAAGTCTGTGCTTGTTCCTTTTGGGCTCCAAATTAACATTTTGAACACTTTTTAATTTGTGGGGTTGTGGAAAAGGAACATTTTAAAGGTATTTTTGGCAGGTGCCTTGGTCAGCTTCACTGAGTCCATTCATTAATGCAGGGAGCATTTCCCACCAACTGCACACCAAACTGCAAGTAAAAGCTTACTGGGTAAACATTCCTGTTTACTTGTTCTGCTAAATGTTTTGATTTATTATGGAACTATTTCATTATACATGGCTTTGTGTGACAAATAATAAATATCATATAAGAGCTAAAGAAGATGGCCAACAACACGTTAGAAGACCACATCACTGGGAGGTTTTCAAGTGAATTATAATTGTGCAGCTATATCACAATTAACGTTATCACCACTGCCACTGTTATCATATTATGTCATGTGAAATAGAAATTTCTCTTAGAAAATAAGAATGTAAGTCCTTCATATTTTTGTATCTACATTGGTCACACCCTTTTTATTAATCAAAGTTCTGCAGAGAAACAGAAGCAAAAGGATGCATAGAGCTACGTACATGTGTGTGTGTGTGTGTGTGTGTGTGTGTGTGTGTGTACAGAGGTCTAAGATTATTCTTTAAGGAACTGACTTGTGTGACTACAGTCTGGAAAGTACAGCATCTTCAGGGAGGGCTAGCAGGCTAGCAAGTCAGGGTAAGCACAAGTGTGAAGGTCCTCTGCTTCAGAAATCACTTGACAATGCCTGTCCACATATCTGGGCAACGGGGCCCTTTCTAGTGGGCATGAACAGTGGCCATTGTGTTCCTCTTTAATTGTAGTCAACTTTAGTGCAACTTAACATTTGGACTAGAAGGAGTGACAGGAAAGGAGGGAAGCAGGTGGATACAGAGATGAACCCCTGGGAAGAAAGCTCATTCCCACTCCTGCCTCCATCTTTTCTGCTAGGGCAGATAGGTAAGTGGTGGGCAAAATATGTGACCTGCTTGTCTTCGATCTCAGTCCTCATGCTCCAAACCCTGCACCGTCAGGCCCGAACAACCCAACTTGCCTGTCTTGGTGCAGCTGGCATTATCCCATCCTGTACTGTGCCCTCCTCTTGCATCCCCTTCACTCTCATTTTCTGCTACTCTCTTCCCTCTTCTACCTGGAACTCTCCAAGCCCAGGAACCCCTCCACCTGGCCTGCGTCTGAGTGGTGGACCTGGGCTCCGCTGCAGTGTTTGGCATCTACTTCTCCAGGGCAGGCACGCTGCAGAGCCAGTGGCTAGTCAGGCAAGAGCAATATGTCGCCACACCCTGAGCCATGAACATTACCAGAAGAGTGCAGAGTGCAACATTTCTGGTTTTCACTCAAAGTGCATTACTTTTTTTTTTTTTTTTTTTGTCTGTTTTGTTTTTCATGTATTTGATACATGGTCTTACTGTGTACTAGGACTCATAGTGATCCTCCCGTTTTCAGCCACCCCAGCACTGGGATGACAGGGGTAGGTCACCACACCCAACCTCCATGGCAGGCTCAGTGCACCCAGGGAGGGGCCGGTGCAGCTAGTGCTGCCAGGGATCGAACCCCGGTCCCTGCACTTGCCTGAGAAGGCTCTTAGTCCACTGAGCTATCTCCCCAGCCCTCAATGTTAATTTTGTAATTTTGAAAATAATGTTTAATTAAAATTTTATTTAATTAGAATAACTCAGATGAACATTACCCTGCATATTTTATATGCATTTCTATAGAATACAGCCAACCAGAGTACAAACCAGACAGAAGTCTATCCCCACACCGGTCACAACCTCAGGGTGAAATGGCAGGTCCCCTACAGAGTACTTCCAGGGTAGGTCTCTTTCTTCCCCACGGAGCCCTCTCCTTGGAGCCCCAGATGACTACCAATCACCAATCGGAATTTCAAGTAGGAGTATAAGGGAAGAGGAGACTAAACTGCTTATTTCCCTTTTCTTTAAGAGTTTTGCATGCAGGCGGCAGAGAGCCCATCTGCTGCTTATTTGCCATTATCCACTGCACTAAGACACCTGACAGAAAGGAGAGCGCTAACTCAGATGGTCTTGGGCTTGGTGCTCCCAGGGGAATGGGGACGAAGGGTGACCAGGTGCAGGACAGCAGCAGTGCTGACCACGTACGTAAACTCAGTGTAATGACTGCAAATATGTGTGTGTGCGCGGGTGGGCATGGGATGTGTGTGCTTGTGAGCATGTGTGTGTGTATGGGTGTATGTGCATGTGGGCACGGTTGTGTGTGTTTGTGAGCATGTGTGTGGGTGTATATGGGCATATGCACATGTGGCCATGGGTGTGCTTGTGAGCGTGTGTGTGTGTGTGTGTGTGTGTGTGTATAGGCATATGTGCACGTGGGCGTGGGTATCTGTGCTTGTGAGCATGTGTGTGTGTGTGTGTGTCTGTATGGGTGTATGTGCACATGGGCATGGGTGTCAGTGCTTGTGAGCATGTGTGTGTGTGTGTGTGTGTGTGTGTATGGGCATATGTGCACATGGGCATAGGTATGTGTGCTTATGAGCATGTGTGTGTATGGGTGTGTGTATGGGCGTATGGACATGGGTGTCTGTGCTTGTGAGCATGTGTGTATGTACATGGGCATATGTGCACATGGGCATAGGTATGTGTGCTTATAAGCATGTGGGGGGGTGTATGGGCATATGTGCATGTGGGCATGGGTGTGTGTGCTTGTGAGCATGTGTGTGTGTGTGTGTGTGTGTGTGTGTGTGCATTTACAGGAAAATGTCAACTCATGGGTTGAAATTAATTTAAATTGTAGCAATACATCTGTGACTCTGGTAAGGTGTTCATCTTTGTCAATAAGGATTTACTTCACACCACAAGGCATGCTGGATTCATGTAGGGCAATTTTTAAACAGTACAAAATTTCTCGGTAGATAGCAAATCCTGTGGTAGATCTGCTAGCCACAAGAAAAGGGCTCTTCATAACAAAAAGTACCCCTATAGCCACAATCATGCCTATAGCCGACCACCCTACAACTTAGAGGCATAAAATAAAAAGACTCTGTTTGGGCTTACAAATCAGTATACCTGCGAGGGCTCAGCTCATTTCACCTGAGTGTGGCTCTACGCTGCACCACACATTTCAGTTCTCTCTGGGCATCTTGCTTGCATCAGAGGGTCAAGTGGGCAGAGACGGGAAGACACGGTCTTCAGGTGCTTCAGGTGCTGAGAACAGAAGCACAGGAGAGGGCGCTCAGCTGCCCCATATTCTTCAGGCTTCCACCAGTGTCATCTGCTAAGTCTGTCAGTTGGTGCTGGTGCGGGTCCAATCCCCAAATTAAGAGCTGAAGAATCACCTCCTGCCCATCTTCACACATAATAAAGGCTCAGGTTTACGTCACTACATATATATGTAGAGTCAGGCTAAAATCACGAGCACAGGTCCCTAGCTTGTGGAATCCCATTGGCTCAGGCAAGTCACACAACTGAGCTCAGTATTAAGGAGCAGTAAGGCATAGTTTGTGGGTGGGGACACAGAAATATTCTTACAGGTGAATAACTATAGAGAGTGGGAGAAGATGCAAAGCAAATAATTGTATCTAACATACAGGTGAACAAATAAAAATCTATTTTTTATAAATACCAATTCATGTGCATTATATAGCTATGTACACATCTACCCACCGACCCGTCCACCATCCTATCTATGCATATGTCCACGGGAGCAGTGCCTTTCTGTATGTGCACAGTGATACATCAGTGGCCTGAGGATTAGAAGCCCAGGGGGAAAGAAATTAAGATAGCAGGTAACGTAAAAATAAATCTGATACGAATACTTCATAAAATGTGTAAATCCAAATATGACTGCACAGTGTCAAATTTAGCTACAACATTTAGTTTTTGACAAAGATTTAAAAGCAAGACAAGAGGCCGGGGAGATGGCTCAGTGGAATAAGTGCTTCCTTGGCAAGCGCAAGGGCCTGAGTTCAATCCCTGGTTCTGAATAAATAAATAAATAAATAAATAAAAGCAAGACAACACAGTAATGGGCAAACATCATCAAGGCCAACTTGATAATTCACTCTTATAAGAATAGCACCAGCATTCATTGAGCACATGAGTTTTATATAAATTTTTAAATTGTTACAGAAATTCTTTAGCTTGAAATTTCAATTATTTACATTAACAGATGAAGATCAGAATAGTGATCACAAAGTAATATGATCATGAACAAATAACATGAGTGCTCCCCTACCCATTTATGCTTACCTGTAGGTTAGTATTTCAATCACTTTTTAAATTTATGTATTTGGTCTTACTACGCAGCTCAGACTCCTAGGATCCTCCTATTTTCACCCTGCCAAGCACTGTGAATATAGGCATGCGCCACCACACCTGGACTCAGTCGCCAACTCAGCGTGCCCTGGAGTGGAGCTGGCACAGGATGCAGGAGCGGGGTCAAACCCTGGTCTCTGTGCTTGCCAAAGCACGCAGTTAGTCCGCTGAGCTGTCTTGCTGGACCTTAATCACTTTTACAATATCACATATTTAGACAAGCTAATCTTGACTTTTTTCTACTAAGTAGCAATGATACTGTTCTAGTCCTTCACTAAACAGACATTGCACTTATGATGAGCCAGACATTATTCCAGCAATTGGGAGCAAAGCATAGAAGGGGAAGGTCCCGCCCACCGGCCCACGAGTTCCAGGCTGATGGGTCAATGGCACGTGCCCACGGCTGACTCAGCCACCTAGCTGACTAGTGACAACAGACCCGACCACCTTCCTCCTCCAATTTGTATTTCCGCTGTTTTCTTGAAAACCAAGTAACAGGGTTTTTTTCCCCAAAATATCCATAAAATAAATTAAATATAGTATTAAAGAAATCACTTATTAAAAACTAAATAAATTAAGAAACTCAACAAAGTTCAGTTGAGTCACCATCTCCAAGATAGAAACAGAACTTCCCCAAGACAAATTTCCTGGCTCTCTTTCCTTCGGAGCACCTGACCTTAGGCCACTCCCCAACTTCAACAAGAGGCCTTGCTACTTCTGAGCACTCACTGGCACTTCAAGAGCAATGCTGAAGGGGTTCCTGCTTGGCCTTTTAACAACAAAAGTCTTGAGGTGAGATGTGAATGGATTAGTTTTCTGGCTCACCATGGAATCAGAGGCCAGATCATGATTACTTCTATTTTACTATTCTAAGCCAGCATCAGTAGTCGTGAAGTAAGGAAGGCTGACCCAATCTAAGAGACATGGCTGAGGAAACAGCATTGTACAGAATCAGGTCCCTAGAGTGTACATGGGATGAACTTCCTTGCGTGACATTTTGAGTAACTATTTCAAATGTTAGAGATTTTAGCAAAAAAATAATTTTATTTTTAACTAGGCTTTATTTTAAACAAAGTACCAGTTTCCTAAACTGTTGACCACTGTGGCATTCCTGAATAAGTGTACTGTCCAAAATCATTCACTTAGCAAATATAGGCTAAATTACAGCTGCCCATTCTTTAGGTATACTATGAAAATTATCCAGAAGAGTATGTTTTTGATCTTGTTATAACTGTTCTTTGATTTCATAAACTAATAAAAATCTAGCTAACATTATCTGAAACTATCCAAAAGTAGTGAACTTTATAAGATCTTTATAAGTAAAAGCAGAAGAAAAACGCTTTAGACTCATGCTGCCATTTTTTTTCTGGAAGTAAAGAGAAATTTCTTTAAAAGGCCTTTGTTTATGAAAAGTAAAGCAAAGATCCAATCTTTAGATGAGAAACAAAAGATAAAGAATTATCTGTTGAATATAGTGTCATTGTAAATGCTTTGTTTGCTATCAGACTTACATTGATATTGTTTCCTACAAGGTATCTTGGCCAATCTGAGGAGTCCTGCCTGCCACCCCAGCATTCTGGAGGAGAAGGCGGGAGGACTGCTGCAAATTCCATGCCTTCTTGAACCACAGAGGGAGACACTATCTAGAAAAGACAACAACAAATGGATCTTAGCTAAATTTTTAGTAAGATGATGTTTCTGAAAATCATTGCCAGGATTTATTCCAACAGTTACAAGAAGTAAACCAGAAAAAGACAATAGATCTAGATAAGAGGAAAAATAAATTGACCTTCCTCAGACAGAGAGAGCTCAGGAGCAGAAATGCAATTATTAGAGCCCACCCTGGACTGTCCAACTGTAATGTCCTCGCATGATATTTTTCTGCACAATTTCTAGTGGAGCACACCCCGGTGGATTCCCTGGTGGGTTTGTTCCAGAGGAAGACACACTCTCATTACTGAGTCAAGTCTCCCCAAAGGAATTTACTTTCCAACTGTCAGATGTCTGGGAAGGGGGAGTTTTGGGCTGAAAAGAGGGACTCAGAATAAAAACTGAAATGAAACTTCTTCAATGTACTCCTTTTTAAGTAAGAACCCACCTCTGTAACCAGAAACTAAACAGAGAAATGCCTCTTTCAGTGCAGATTCTTGGGCTATTTATATCTACTTCTGAGGCTTAACTTTTCTAAAAATGTTTGAAGCCATCTTTTTTATTTCCCAAAGTCTCAAATGCACAAGATTAAGGTGGTGGAGAATTTTAAGGAATGGCCCCTCGTGCATACTCGAAGCACTGTGTCTCACTAGCTAAAAGGGTACAGGTAGAGGACGAAGAGAGAGTTTGAGGAACACCTGGAGGTTTAGAGGTAAATCAGCCACAGGAGTTAAACATCTTTTTCTTTTTCAAAATAATCTTTAAAATTGAGTAGGAATTAAAATAATTCTTTAAAGAAGCATGAACCAAAGGTAGCCACAGTGATAAATTACCATGGAAAATATAAATAAGTCCATTTGCAGTTAGGAAAACTTGGACTTCTACAACCTATGTTAATTGTTTAAACTTCTAATTTTTTCAAACTAAATTAGTTGTTATATAAAAATATACAAATCACACATTCCTTGGGTCCATGTGATGTTTCAATGCCTGTACATGTTGTGTCATGTTTAAATCAAGTCAAGCATACCGATTTCCTCAAACATTTATTATTCCTTTATGATGGAAATATCCAAAATCATTTCTTCTAGCTTTTAAAAACTTCCATCATTCATTTATTTATGTATTTGGTACAGGGTCTCACTACCCAGCTTGGCCTCGCAGTGACCCTCTATGTCAGCTTCCACAGGGCTGGGATTACAGACATGCACCACCACATCTGGTTTGTGGACCGACACAGCACACCTTGGGTTCCAGGGCCACCATGGCATTAGGCACTGGAATCGAGCCCCAGTCCTTGCGCCTGCCGGGCACTGTTTATGCTGCCAAGCACTTGGGCAGTAGCAGAGCACAACTTCTTGCTCCTATCTAATTATACCTTAGAACCCTTCATCAACCTTTCCTCACTTCTCTCTCCCCAGCCTCCTGCAACTATTACTCTCAATCCCTGTAAAATTGACTTGTTTCAGGTTCCAGGTGAGATCAGCCGATTGTCACCTTTCTTTGCCAAGCTTATATTAAAATAAAAATCTCCAGTGATAGCCGTGCTGTCAAACATGACAAGATGTTACTATTTTCATGTCTAAGTAGCGACTCTGTTGGGTATGTGGACCATGTCGCCTTGTCCGTTCATAATTTGGTAGACAGACAGGTTTGAGATTAGCTCTAATGTAGAAAGATTTTAAGATATTATTTACAATAAAAAGCTCCCCCTCAAGTTATCTTGCACTTACTTGAAAAGGATATCATCATGTGTTATCCTAAGATGTTACGGCTACTGCTTATTTGGCAAATAAAGTTGAGTAGGAGGCACTGGGTCAGGGATGGGGAGCATTGTGCACAGGTATCTCAGGGCGCTCATGTGATTGCAAACAGCTGTAGCTTAGCGTGTTTGTTTTAGACAAATAATTAGATGGTCCCATTTTGGGGAAGAACGTGACATGGATATTGTCTTCTTTGTTCTTTTTATTAAAATTATATTTAAACTAATACATAAATTGAACATATTAATAGAATAAGGCAATTGTTTTAATACATCTATATTTTGAGCAAGCTTAAATCAGGTTAAGTGTAACCATCTCCTCAAACATTTATCATGTTTTGGTGAAAACTTTCAAAACTTTTTTTTTAATGTATTTAGTACAGGGTCTACTGGGTCCCACTACACTGATCAGACTCATAGTGATCCTCCTGTGTTCAGCCTCCCAAGTGCTGGGATTACAGGGTTGTGCCACCACACTCAGTCTCAATCACTGTCTCAGCATGAGCCAGGGGTGAGGCTGGCAGGGCACGCTGGGGATCCAACCCGGGTCCCTGTGTCTTCCTAAGCAGGCGCTTTAATCCACTGGGCTATCTGGCCGGCCCTTCAAAACTTTCCTCTAGCTTTCTGAAATGTACATTTCATTATTATTTTATTGTTACTTTATTATACAACACCACACCAGAACATCTGATACAAAGGACAATTTACCAACACAAAAAAATTTACTGAATATTGGTAAATGTTACAGAGCAATAAGAACAGCAATATTCAACTTTTTCTAAATATATGTGAGTGATACAAATTAGAAGGAATGATAATGTTAAATTACTTGAAATGTAGTTATTAGAACCCTTTTTTCTTTCATTTTCATAATCAGTATCGAGTTTCAATAATGCTCATGTTTAACTTTTGGAAAGTGATTCTGTATACTTTCAAATAAGTTATAATACTAATGCTTAACCTTTGAAAAATGATTCTGCATACTTTCAAATAAATTATAAAACTGATATATAGTTATTTATACAATAAGTTATTTAAACTGATACATAAACCAAACATATTAATAGAATTATTATTTATTATTATTATTATTTTGCAATACCAGGAATCAAACTTGGGACCTTGTGCTTGCCAGGCAGCACACTTATGCTACTGAGCTACCTCCCCCGCCCAAGTTATATTTTTTAAAAATTAGTCTATAGGATGACAAAGCCTGGGACATTTGTGGAACAAAAATGTAATTGAAACATACACTTGGATCATGATTTTTCACCATAATAGCTCATGAAGCCTCTTTCAATTGAGACATAAAATAATTTTATGTATCAGGTTTGAAGAAGTGAGAACGAGGTAGTTCGAACAGAGAGGAAGCGGAAGCCGACACAGCTTCAGCATTTGCGCTGTAACTCTCCGTGACACAAGAAATCACTGTCAGTGAGTGTTTCCTTCCATGCTGGACACCTAACTTGAGAAAGATTGTCTATAAATTTGAATTCCTGCCGACATTACCAAGTACATCTAAATTCGGGTCAACATCAGTAAGATAACTAGTGTATTAGCTATGTCTAGGTTAACTTGAAAACAATGCAGCAAGTGGAAAAATACATATTCTTTTCATTTAAGAATATACTGGGGCCGGGGAGATGGCTCAGTGGAATAAGCACTTCCCTGGCAAGCGCAGGGGCCTGAGTTCAATCCCCGGTTTCGCAAAAAAAAAAAAACCAACAAAAAGAATATACTAATCATGTAGAATATTAAACTATAGGCCATCACCTTTTTTACTAAGGAGAGATGCTGTATCCAAAATGTTTGGCCCTGGCCCCCAGAGTAACATGCTGATGTCCTCACTCCTACAGCCATGGCACAGAAAAAGTGACTTTGGGACAGTGATTCTGTCATGTGCCCTTCTAAGGAGGCCCCAGAGAGGTAGCCCAGAAAGAGAGAACACTCTCTTCTGCCTCTTCCAATCCTATTAATAATCCAGTTCTCTTCTGCCTCAAGAATTCTTTCACTGTTAGGAGGACTACAAGAGGCCGTTCACTTAATCCACTGAATCTAGAGGCAGACAGCCGCTCTCCTGTCACAGAGATCACCTCCCACCATGAGGACTTGCTGCTGTGCACAGCTGTAGAGAGAGACCAATGAGGCAGTGAGTGAAAGCCTTCATCTTGAATTTCTTAGCCTTCACAACTGTGAGCAATAAACTTATCATTTATAAGATATGCAGTTTATGGTGTTTTTTAAAATATCAGCCCAAATAGTTGATAAAAGGAAAGAAAAATAATTTCTCTTACTTAAGGATATGTAGTATCCAGGCACAAATGAAAAAAACACTATTAAAAATACTTTTTTGTAATTATCATTCAATAGCTATTTTTTCAAGAAACAAGAGCACAATGATCCCAATTATTACTATGATGAAAACTGTTGCCATTACCTTAAAGTACTATTTTCATTTTTATGACTACACTTTTAATATTTTTTGATACATTTAAATTCCCAAAGCACAAGTGTGGGCCCACACACATATATATTTAATCAACTTTGATAATTACTATTCATAAAATCAATCTCAATAATAGTGACAGTTAAAATAGACTCAACCCGATCGGCTTTGGATCCATCCAGGACTCGTAGAGCACACTCCTGGCTGGGGCAGAGCTGAGCCTTGGATCCCTGGCCCCTGCCTGCCTGCTCAGTGGCTAGGTCCCAGGCTGCATGCTGAGGGCGCCCGCGACCCCACCGGCTCCGCTGCCCCGCAGCCTGTCATCACGTTCCCAGCTTGGACCCGGCGGACCACACTCTGAATCTCTCAAAATGTGGAGCAAGTTGAATTTCTCCTCCTTTGAGATGTGGGTGTCAGAAACAAGAACAAAACTTTAAGGTTTCTTGAAAGCAAGAGGTAATATGCAATCATATGTCTAATCTTACATAACTATAATCTCAGCAAAAGATTTGACGATAAAAATAGATGATATATCCACCATTGTTAATCAGCTGCTCTTGTTTTGAAAATCTGTAACATACATACTGTTGTATATTACTGTGTTTCTGTCTTTATATCTGATTTTTGTTCTTGCTTTTTTTTTTTTTTTCAAAATAAGGGGCCGGGGAGATAGCTCAGTAGGATAAGTGCTTGCCTGGCAAGCACAAGGGCCTGAGTTCAATCCTCGGTTCCACAAAAAAAAAAAAAAAAAAAAAAAGAAAGAAAAGGAAAAAAAGGTTTTAAAAAATAAAATAAAATGAAATATTAAAAAGAAACATGTAAAGAAATAATAATAAAAAAAGATGAGGGTGTTAGTTCATGCGCTCAGCCACAGAAATGCTAACATAACGTTTCTTTTTTTAAAGAACCACTTAGAAACCAACACTAATTCTCATAAATTAATTTCAATTATTCAAAAAGGTGACCATTTACAGGTTCATTTAAGTTATCTAGTTTTCAGGCTACTCAACAAATTCCTTTATACTAAGAGCCATTTAAAAATACTTTTCTATGTAAAAGTGAGGTTGGACATCAATCAACTCACTGACTCTAAAATTTCTCTTCCCAAGACATGATATAATTAAAATCAAAAACTGAAAATATGCCTCACATCAACATGGTGTAACTGAGAAGTGAGAAAAGAGGCTATTTTTTTTTTTTGCTTTGTGATAAAGTGTGTGTGCGTGTGTGCGTGTGTGTGTGTGTGTGTGTGTGTGTGTCTAGTTACATAAAAGGGTAACTTACATTTCAGCCACAAGCAATATATAATTTGGAGGAAACAGGTACAAGATTTTAAGTTGAAATAGTTAAAAATCAAGTATATCAAAAGTTCTTCATGTAATTTTTTTTAAAAAGTATAAATACAGTAACAAAGGGTTAGCAGAAATGCTGAAATGCCCAATTGCAACAGATGCACCCATCAGGAGGACCTGGTATGAAGGAAGGAACAGGATGAGACCAGGCAATCTTATTTTAGGATTAAATTGTCACCTTTCTCTTACCCTACGGGTCTAAAAAAAAAAAGACATATACAACATTTCTCTCTCCTAGAAACCCTCAATCTCAATTTGCAGCACTTGTGCCAGGCGACATTCCGTACTTCCTGCACAAGACTGCCACCTAGTGACAATGGGGAAATGAAGTTTAAATTCAAGATTTTTAAAAAAATAATTTAATTGAGAAATAATGAGACAGTTTTAAAGTAGGACAGTTACAATAATACATTGCACATTGTTGTCTCAGTGGTTATTCACTGTATCAGATGCAGACATGACATCCCATCCACAAACACTACTAGAACCAATCATATTCATTGAATTAAAAGAATGTAGCTGAATATCTATCCTACCTATTTTGAATATACAGACAAAAAAGGTTATTCATTTGTATCCCATTTTTTGTTTAGTTTTGTCAGAGAAGGGTATTCCATTGTCATTTAAATATTGTAGGTGCGAGAGTTCAGCAAAATATTCCAATATAGTCCAGTAGTCCATAATAGTTGTGGGTCATCCACAGGACTGGCAATGTCAGTTGTTGACACTTTACAGCCCAGCATACCAACATGGCTTCACCCCTTATACCTCGTTTTTATATCTTTCTGCTGGATGGTTAAGACCAAGAGAAAGCAAGACCTATATAACAAGAAATGTAAATTCTGTATCTGATAAGTTCACTCATGTCCCCTTAGGATTTATCCTGAAACCCTATACCGTACTTTGTAGATCCTTTGTCAGTGTCAGCCATGTGGATGAGTCACAGCAATTGCTTGACCACTTTGCTTTCTGTGAAAGCCTGAGAGAATGTTTTCTGTCCATGTGACTCTCCTTAGGCACACTCTACATTATTCATCACTTTTCTCTGTGGCCCCATAATCTCTTGATCAGAAAATTTGGGACAAAATTAAGTTACATGATGTTACAGTAGAGGTTCTCCTATGTCCTGAGTCCTCACTGACCTTGCAAGGCTAGGGCCAAAATGTTGGCTGACATTGCAGCCCTTCTTTTTCTCTAATTTTGGTTTGCAAACTTAGGTTGTTAACCCTCCAGAAGAAAAGCTTATTATTACCCTACACCATATGCAGGTGGGTTTAACCTAACTGTCTGAATACCAAACATCTTAGGCACAACATGGAACAGGTATTTTCCATCAAGTATTGATATGTTAAACTTTAAGTCCCTACAGAATATGGAGATAAAAATTTTAAAAAGAAAAAAATAATTAAAAAATAGGAATAAACAATTACATATTTTTACACAGAAATTTAGAAATCTAACCATATACAACATTATAGAAGGACAGTACTGTAACTTTTTTTTCTTGTCTCTATTTTTCATCTATTACTTTTTTAAAAAACAAACATTTACTTGAGAGACAATATGGCAATAACTGGTATGTAATGACAAGTACATAATTAGAAGACCAGAATGACAGGCATTCAAGCATGACATAGTATTACACATTGCTATCTTCAGTGCAGTTGCTTAGTTCACAGATATGAGCATATATACTTAGGGTGAGAATCCTACCAATTAACTGCTAGTTTTAAAAACATGCTGATGTTTCTCAGGATCATTGCCTTACACATCTTGTGCATATAAATGTATGGCTTTGCCCCTGTCATGTTTCCTAGTTTTTCTTCTTGCCCTTTCTTCGTTGTCTAATCCTCAAGTTCTCACTTTCCTTTTAACTGTGATATACCTTTCTATTTGTATTTCTTCTTTCGAGTTCTTATACCAAGGAGACTATACGATATTTACACAGGTGGGTCTGGTTTATTTCACTTATGAGTATATCTTCAAGTGCCATCCAATTAAATATAAATGTCTCAAATTTATCATTCTTTATAGCCGAATAATACTCCATTGTATAAAACTATCACATCTTTTTCATTAAGTTGATGGGCATCTTGGTTATTTCCAAGATTTGGCTATCAAATATTGTGCTGCTATAAACACAGGTACACATATATCAAGATTATAAGATGTTTTCAGTTCCTCTAGGAAAATTCTCAGTAGGGGAATAGCTAGCCTGAATGGGATTTCCAGTCCTAGTTTTTTAAGGAGTCTCCACACCGATTTCCATAATGGATGCACCAGTCTACACTCCCACAAGCAGTGGAGAAGGGTTTCTTTTCCCCACAGCCTCTCCAACATTTTTTGTTAGTTGATTTGTTTATGATAGCCATTCTTTCTAGGTGAGATGGTATCTCAGTGTTGTCTTAATTTGCATTTCATGGATGGCTAGTAATGTGAAGCACTTTTTCATATATTTATTTGCTTGTTTAATTTTGTCTTCTGAGAAGTGTGTGTTCATCTTGGATGCCCATTTCTGGATTGGGTCTTTAAATTTTTGAGTCCTAATGTATTTTAGTTCTTTATAAATTCTAGAGAGCAGACCTTTGTCTGAGTGCTTATTAGTTAAAATTTTTTCCAAATTTGTGGGTTGTCTTTTCACATTGTTGGTAATTTCTTTTCACATGCAAAAATTTCTCAGTAAGAGGTCCCAGTTGTTAATTCTTTCAAGTATTACCTGTGCAATTTGATTTTTGTTCATGAAAACTCTTTGCCTACCCTATGTCTCAAGAGTTCCTCCTACTTTCTCTTCCAGGAGATTTAGTGTTTCTGTTTTAATGTTTAGATCTTTAATCCATTTTGACTTTAGCTTAGTGCATAGTGATACACCTGGGTCAAGTTTTAGTTATTGGCATGTAGAGAGCCAGTTTTTATAGCACAATTTGTTAAAGAGGCTACCTTTCTTCCAGTAAGCATGTCTGGCACCTTTGTCGAAGATCAGATGGCTGAGTGTGTTTGTAGAACCTTCTGCACCTTCTTATCTATTCCATTGATTTTCAGGTCCATTTTGTTGCCATTATGCTGATTTTATCACAGTAGCTTTGTAGCATAATTTCAAGTCAGCAATTGTGATGCCTCCTCTCTTGTCTTTGTTGCCCAGGATTGCCCTTACTATTCTAGGCTTTTTCTGGTTCCAAATAAATTTTAGGAATGATTTCTCTAGCTCTGTGAGGTATGTTGGTGGTAGTTTGTTAGGGATTGCATTAAATCTGTACAACAATTTTGGGAGTAAAGCCATCTTCATGATGTTGGTTCGTCCTATCCAGGAGCACGGAATATCTTCCCATTTTCTGAAATCCTCTATGATCTCTTTTTTCAGAGTACTGTAATTTTCCTTGAAAAGGTCTTTGACTTCTTTACTCAGATGAATTTCAAGTTATTTCATTTTCCTCAGTGCTATTGTAAAAGGTATTGTTTCTGTAATTTCCCTCTCGGTGTGTTTGTTATCTGTAGAGGAATGCTATTGACTTTTGGATACTGACTTTGTATCCTGCTATGCTACTGAATTTGGGTATCAATTCTAGTAGCTTCTTGGTGGAGTTTTTTGGGTCTTCCAAGTAAAGTATCATGTCATCTGCAAATAATGATAATTTAACTTCTTCTTTACCTATTCTTATTCCTTTTCTCTCTCTTGTATAATGGCTCTAGGTAATGATTCCAGAGCTATATTGAATAAGAGGGGTGATAGAGGACATCCTTGTCTTGTACCAGATTTGGGAGTAAAAGATTTCAGTTTTTCCCCATTTAGAATTATATTAGCCATTGAGTTGTCATAGATGGCTTTTATCAGATTGAAGTAGAAGCCATCTATTCCAATGTTCTGTAGGACTTTGAACATGAATAAGTGTTGGACTTTGTCAAAAACCTTTTCTGCATCAGTTGAGATAATCATGTGGTTTTTAGATTTGGGTGTATTGATATAGTGTATTACTTTTATAGATTTTTGAATATTGAACCATCTTTGCATCCACAGGATGAATCCTACCTCGTCGTAGTGTATGATCTTCTTGATGATTTGCTGTATTCTATTTGCTAGGATTTTATTCAGGATTTTTGAATTTATGTTTATGAGGGAGATTGGCCTGTAGTAGTCTTTTTTAATTGTGTCTTTCCCTGGTTTTGGTATCAGCATAATACTTGCTTCCAGGAATGATTTTGGGAGGATTGCTTCCTTTTCCATTTCATTGAAGCGTTTGAGTATAGGGATTATATCATTTGTAAATTTCTTGTAGAAATCAGCTGTGAATCCATCAGGACCTGGACTTTTCTTTGATAGTAGGGTTTTTTTTTTTTAATTACATTTCATTGGCTGTTATTGGGTTATTGAGAGATGTTATATCTTCTTGATTGTTTTGGTAATTTGTACTTTTCTAGGAATCTGTCCGTTTTTTCTGTGTCTTCTAATCTGAGAGTAAAGGTTCTCAAAGTAGCTATTCACAATCTCTGAATTTCTACTAGTTCTGTAGTAGTTAACACCCTTTTCATTCCTTATTGCTTGTATTTGAATTTTTTCTTTCCTCTTTTTGATGAGGTTAGCGAGGGGCTTATTGATTTTATTTAATCTTTCAAAAAACCAGATTTTTGATTCATTAATTCTTTAAACTATTTTCTTCATCTCAATTGAATTAATTTCTGCTCTAATCTTTATGATTTCTTCCCGTCTTTGGGCTCTGGGTTTGGTTTGCTCTTCCTTTTCTAGATGTTGGAGGTATAACATTAGGGTGTTTATTTCTTCCCATTCTGTTTTCCTAATGTGTGAGTTCACAGCTATGAATATCCCTCTGAGAACTGCTTTCATTGCATCCCAGAAATTCCGATAAGTTGTGAATGAATTTTCACTGAATTGTAGATATTGTTTAATTTCTTGTTTAATTTCATCTATGACCCATTGGTTGCTGAGTAGTGTTAATTTATGGGAATTTTCTGGTTTTTTGTCTCATTTATTTCCAGTTTCATTGCACTGTGGTCAGATAATGTGCATGGGATAATTTCTGGGTTTTCTGCATATACTTAAGCATGATGTATGGACCAGTATATGGTCTATTTTAGAAAATGTCCCTTGTGCAGCTGAAAAAAATGTATACTCAGCTGTTGTTGGGTGGAACACTTTGTATATGTCCACTAAGTCCATTTGTTCCAAGCTCTGGTTCAGTTCTGCTACTTCTTTGCTAATTTTTTGTTTGCTTGACCTGTCTTTTTGGGATAAGGGGGTGTTCAGGTCTCCTATTAACATTGTGGGGGGCTGGGGAGATGGCTCAGTGGAATAAGCGCTTCCCTGGCAAGCGCAAGGGCCTTAGTTCAATCCCTGGTTCCGCAAGAAAAAAAAAAAAAAAAAAAAAACATATTGTGGTATTGGATATTAGATTTTTGAAGTCCATGAAGATGTCTTATATTGTTGGGTGCTCCCATGTTTGGTGCATAGATATTTATGAGTATTACCTCTTCCTCTTGAATTTTTCCCTTAACCAGTATATCGTGGCCTTCTTTATTTTGTTTGATCATTCTTGGTTTGAAGTTGAGACTGTCTGAGGATAGGATTGGTACCCCTGCTTTTTTCTGAGGTGCTGGGGTGTGTAGTATTGTTTTGCTTCCTTTGAATTTCAGCCTACGAATTTCTTTGAGTTAAGTGTGTTTCTTGTATACAACATATTGTTGGATTTTGTTTCTTAATCCACTGTGCCAGTCTATTTCTTTTAATTGGTGAATTGAGTCCATTTACATTGATGGCTATAATAGAGATGTATTGATTTATATTCAGCATGTTATTTACCTTCTGTTGTTTACTCCTTTTTCTCGGGTGTTTTAATTGTTTGCCCTATTTAGTGGGATCCTTCTGGTCTTGTTCATGGAGTTCTAATCATTTTGGTCCCTCTCTAGTACATCTTCTAGTAGTCTGTGTAGGTTTGGCTTTGTCATCATGAAATTCTTTAGTTGTTTTTTTTCATGGCAGTATTTCACTTCATCAAACTTGAGAGTTTTGCAGGGTATAGTAGTCTGGGCTGGAATTTGTTTTCATAGAGGACTTGAAGTACTCTGCTCCATGCTCTTCTTGCCTTCATGGTTTGTGAAGAGAAGTGTGCCGTAATTATGATGGGTTTTCCTTTGGATGTGATGTTTCTTTTCTCTAGCAGCTTTCAGCATATTGTTCTTGTGCTAGATTTCTGGGATCTTGACTATTATATGTCTCGGTGTATTTTTAATTGGGTTGAAGTTTATTTGGAGTTCTGTATGCTTCAGTTACATTAATGTCAGATTGTTTCCTCATATTTGGGGAGTTTTCTTTTATTACTTCTGCCCATATTCTTTTTACATCATTTGTATAGACTCCTTCTTTGTCATTGATGGGTATTAGTCTCACGTTGTTCATCTTTGCATTGTCTTGCAGGTGATGAATTATTTTTTCCTGCATCCTAGTTGTTTTTAAGAGATCTCTTCTTACCTTTTCACTAGCTATGATGGCATCTTCAAGATCTGAAACTTTCACTCTTTACTGTCACAGTTTTGCAAGCTTGTGTTTGAAATTTTAAGTTCCTCTATATCTCTGACTCTGATTCATGCCATGTATTTCTTTCCAGTATTGCTCATTCAAGGAATCCGTCGCCTTACTAATCTCCATTTTAATCAGTGTCTTCTTTAGAAGCAGTTTTTAATTATTTTACTTCAGAGGTTATTTCTGATCTGATTTCTTGTATGTTTCTGTATTTGATTCTTTACTTCACAAGCTATTAATTCAGATTTCTTTTTTCATTTCAGAGATTAATTATGATTTGAGTTTCTCTATACCTTTCTGCTGTTGTTTCTTTACTTCAGATAGTATTAATTCAGACATTTATGCTGTGCTAGTGTCCTCTCCATTTGTTCTGTGTGGGCTCAGGACCTGGGATTGCATATTGCTCTTTCTCTTTGTCATTTTGTATAGCACTGTCCTCTGAACTTTGGTGTATAGCTTTGGTGCAGGTATAATCCTAGCACCTACTAAAATTCAGGTGCAGATCTGCTAAGTTTGAGTTCATCCAGTTGTGCCTGACTTGGGTCTGGCAACTGTGCTCAGCTCCTTCCTGCTGTAGCCCTTGGAGGTGAACCTGATGTACCTCTCTGGCAAGATGTTCTGCTCCTGGATTAGCTGGATGGTTTTGGCCCCCAGTCTTTCTGCAGGGACTTCAGCTGCAGAGTTTCACCCAAGGCCTGTATGCCAGGCCTGGGCTGGGTCTGGAGGAGTCCAGGGGG
The DNA here is from genome assembly GCF_000260255.1 of Octodon degus. NCBI lineage: Eukaryota > Metazoa > Chordata > Mammalia > Rodentia > Octodontidae > Octodon > Octodon degus. Next base: position 8,013,097 of record NW_004524660.1, on the reverse strand, counting down.
CACAGGAGAGTGCAGAAACTCTCCCACACACTCACTGGGCTTGGGCCGGTATGGAGGGGTCCCGAGAGTATGGTGAAAGTTCTCACTGACACGGTGGGCCTGGGCTTGGTCAGGAGAGGTCCAGCAGGTGCTGGAGAGCACAGAAGCTCTCCCACACAGTTGCAGGACCTGGGCTTGGGTGGGTCTCTCAAGAACTCTTCCTAGAGTTCCTGTTATGATCTGAGATTTGGAGATGCAATTATGGGCAACATTTAGTAATCTCATTAAAATTCTAGAGATTAACAAAGGCATTTTAGTAATGAAATGTGAAAAGCTATAAACTCTATAGTCCTGACTTTCTACCATAGTGCTTCACCTAACATACACATCAAGCTTATGCAATTCTTATAGTTTAGATGGGGGAATGTTCCCCAAAGTCCCATGGATCAGTTCAGAGGCTCATGGATCATGGGGCTCCATGCCACAAGTGGATCCATCCCGCCTGAGTTCTTGGGCATGTGCCATAGTTGAGACTGGTTGCAGGTGGTCATGGGGGCACAACATGGTGGTGACATGGTTAGAATGCACCTGTACCTGGATCCTCCTCTTCCCTGGCTTCTTAGGTGCTGTTGGCAGGGCACCTTACCTCTGCCCTGCTATTTCTGTCTTCAGATCAGTGGAGCACAGGGTAAAACCCCAAGCTAAAAAAACTTTCCCTTTAAGTTGCAAATGTTGGGTATTTAATCCAAATAACTAGAAAGCTGGCTAAGTGATAGGTATATTATCCTCAGTGGTAGAGATATTCTTTTCATTTTGCAGATTCGGTAAGTGAGGCAGAGAGGCTAAGTGCCTGCCTGTACTTCACACAGTAAGAGTGTCAACTGCTCAGCTTGACTTGGAAATCTGCTTTGAGCGACCCCTAAATGTAAAGGGTGATAAACGCAAGCACGAGAAATACATAAAGGAAAAACCACTTCTTACTCCTATGTTCCTCTGTTTGCTAATTGATTGAATATTATGTACAATGTGCCAGATACTATTTCTGCCCTGTGAATAAAGTAGCAATCATGACAAAGACCTCATGGATATTATAATCATAAATATCCACAGGCTTATGCTTCAATATGTAATATATTACTATATATCATATCTATAATTCCAAGAAATAAATGAGGCAAAATAAGTGATTAGGAACTAGTAGGTGCAAAAAGGCATGTGTGCCGGGGATCAAACTGTAGTCCCTGGGATTGTGTGAGAAGGAGCTTACTTCGCTGTTATCTCACTGGCCCACCATGTTAATTTTGTTATTTTGAAAATAATATTTAATTAAAATTTTGTCTAATTGGAATAACTCAGATGAACACTACCCTACATATTTTATATGCATTTCAAAGAATACTGCCAAGCAGAGTATAAATAAGACAGAAGTCTATCCCCACACAGGTTACAACCTCAATACGTAATACATTAATATATAATTTCTATAATTCCAAGAAATAAATGAGGCAAAATAAGTGATTAATAATGAGTAGGTGCAAAGAGGCACCATTTCCATGGGAGGCAGGGAAGTCACCTCTGACAAAAGAACATCTGAATAAAGATGAAATCAATGTGAGACACATGAGCATCTTGGAACAGAAGGTTAGAAAGTTGGGAAAAGAAAAGGCAGCAGTGGGATTCTACCTTTTTATTTGTTCCTCATCCCTACTGCAGCAAGAATAACTAAAAAGCATTTAGGAAGCAGAACTTGAGACGTGTCATCCTAAGTGTGATTAAGGTTTCAAACAGGCAAATAACACGATGCAAATTCTGCTAATGACATAATGATGAGGCAAGTGTGCCATGAAATATCCAGAACAAAAACAAAGGAACTGACCAAGAGGCTATGGCAACAGCAGGTTAAAAAATGCTGTACTCTAAGAGTTAATAAAACATATAATAATTGTAAAGATAATTGTAAAGGTAAGAAAATATATAGATTATCAAAGCAAAGGCCATATTTAGATTAGGATCAAGAAAATTGCCCAGAGAGTGTCATGTGCAGTACATGACAATGGAGGCAAAGAATTTGTTCCTCTTTTTTTGTTTTTCAACATGCTTTCTGGCACAGCTTATGGGAGCATGACAATAGCTCAGTTACATACTGGGTTCCAAGTAATACTTGAGGCCCAGTGTGCTGGCTCATGCCTGGAATCCAAGCACTTGGGAGGCTGAGGCAGGAGAAGTTCACTGAGAGTTCAAGGTCAGCCTGAACTGCATAGTGAAACCCTGTGTGAAAATACAGTACATGGGCCGGCGAGATAGCTTAGTTGACTAAAGCGCCTGCTTAAGCAAGCTTAGGCAAGGACAGAAACTGACCACGATTTGAACCCCAGCACCACATACTATGCCAGTCCTGCCCCCGCAAGAGCTGGCCAGAGTCCAGGCTTAGTGGCATTTGCCTGTAATCCCAGTGCTGGAGAGGCTAAAAGCAGGAGGATCACCACAAGTCTGACCTGTGTAGTGAGGCCCTATAACAACCGAATATAATAAATAAGTACTATATATACATATATATATGTGTGTGTGTGTGTATATATATATATATATATATATATATTTATGTCGTTATTTAATGTCTTGAAAACGCATATGGAAATTACTAATAAATTTGCCTAACAACCACCAGACTAGACATATTCATAGTCTTACAAAGTTAGGTTTATTAATTTGCAATACCAGGGCACTGCACCAAAATAAAGAAAAGTCAGTGTTCTTATGGGCTTGGTCGCAGGGTAAAAGCTTAAGTAAAATTGAAATAGTTCTGTGAAAAGCTGAAGGAAAAGCATGGCTGTGCTGGCCTCAGGTCTAGACTGAGAGGCAGGCTCAGGGTTCTGTTTCCTGGGAACTATAAAGTTAAGATGAATGTAGAAACTTCCTTTTGAAAACACAAAAGGAAGTATTTTCAAATGGAAACACATTTGACTGGGTGGGAAATGAGGCAGCCTCTTCTTGTCAAAGTATCTGCACTGCTTGGCTCCCAGGCAAATGGGGATCACATTCCCATCTCACAAACAGGATTTCAAAAATAGCATCTGATATTTTTTGACATTAGAGAAGTCTTTTTTAGTACTGTCACTGAGATTAACTATAAAGAAGCTTTAAAACAGCTTAGCCCCACTGTAGCTTGTAACAAATTTCTTAGGCTGTAATTTTGCAGCTTTGCTTTTGCTGTGAGGCAGGAACAGGCCTCTCCCAGAGATGAGTAAGAAAAAGTAACTTAGGAAGCTAAGTGAAGAACAACTGTTGTGTGTAGTGAGTCACTTGCAAGCTAGACTGAAAGCTTGAGAGCGTTTGGAAGGCAACTGCAAGCTCTCTTGGAAGGTATCGCCAAGCAAGTTACTTGGAAGTAATTCAGCAACTTAGCAACGCAGAGAGGAAGACTTGCTCTACGCGACAGGGCTTCATCCGAGAGGCTTGTTTGCTGTAATTAATGACCCCGAAGGTGAAATAGGAATTAAAGAGTAATTGTAAGTGGTACCCAGAAAATAGATCACTGATACGATTAAAATGTTTGGATTCTCCAGGGCCCTCTACAGGGCCCTTAAGTGCCTATGTTTAGCTGCCACTGATAGCCCAGAGGGAATTTCCTTCTTACCTCAGCTGGTGAAGCAGGAAAAGGGGCAGGTGAAGGAACAGGGAGAGAAGGCTGTGGCACCACAGCACCAAAGCACAGGCTCCAGGCACTCAGAGGTGGGCATGACCGTAAAAGTGCTATCAGTGTTTGAAATTGGGCTAAGAGTTAAGAGTTAAGTAGTTGACTAAGTTGTCAATTGCTAAAAAATCAAAATGCACAGGAAAGCTAAGAAACATGGCCAAGAAGGTAGATCCAGTAAAGCAAGTTTGAAGCTGCAAAGGCCTATTTATGTATGAATTTATTTATTTTTGGTAGTTTCATTAGGTTCAACTAATTCAATCATTGTTCAATTACACATAGATGCTTGCATTGCTGGATCTATGTTATTTTTTTTTTTTTTTCTACCAGGGATTGAACTCAGAACCTTGCACTTGCCAGGCAGGTGCTTATGCCATTGAGCTATCTCCCCAGCCCTTATTGCTTGATCTAAAAGTATTTTATCTGAATATTAAGATTTACTTAACCAAAACCTTATGGCAAAAATTTACCATCATATGAATACAATTTTAACTTTTGGAGCTATATAAAATGTTTTTCAGTCTGTTACGCTATGTGTCTAGATCCCCCCAAAAGCCTCATGCAATCATAGGCAAGACTTTGTAGAGGTGGCTGAATCTAATGTGTGTGACCCTGAACTAAGGGTGTGTGATCACTGAAGCAGTCCACTGAGCACCCGGCCTTCCCCAGGCCCCAAAGCCCACACAGAGCATAACAGAGGCAGAGAAAAGCGGCTTGGCCCCCTCGCTTGCTTCGCTCCCAGGAGTGGTTTCTCCTTGCCGATGTCCTCTGCTATGCACGTCCTGCCTCGCAGCCAGTTCCATACTGGAACCTCCACAAACTGTGAGCCAAATAAACCTTTCCCCGCTTGTCTCAGCAATGATAAAAAAGTAACTAAGACACAGTGTGACAGCTGAACACTGCCTCGTGTATGAGAAATGCCATTTTGCTTACTGCTAGGGAGGCTGATTATCTTACACATCAACGGACCATCCAGAATTCCCTTCTGGAAAAGTACATGCTTTTATCAGTACCATATTGTCCCTATTGACTTCCTTTGTATAAAATGTTTTGACGACATCTATATTTTCATATATTTTAGCATTTTTCTACAATTTATATTCTGTGTAAGAGGAGGTAATGTAATTTATTTACACTATGTAGAGGGAAAAATTTATTCTAGAACCACTTATTGGCTGAAGCATTTTTCTCTGAGTTTGTTTCCATTTTTGGAATGACTAACATCTAAATGTGTAAGTTCCTATGCAGTTAGATAGCCATCTAGACTGTACATCTTAAAAGCTGTGTATGATGAGCATACGAATTTCTGATTTACATAAATGGAGTCAAGGAAATCCTTTAGAGCACGAATATTTCTATGATATTGTTTCCGTCTTCTGTGAGTTCCACGCCAAAATAGCTGATATACACACTGTAGTATGAGAGGCTGATCACATCTGCACAAGCCACAAATTCATGTAAATTATACCTGTGCTCACTTTTTTTTTTTTTTTTTTTTTTGGTGGTACTGGGGATTGAACTCAGGACCCTGTGCTTGCCAGGCAAGCGCTTATTCTACTGAGCCATCTCCCCAGCCCCATCACATGCTTTTAAAAGAGAAATATTTTACATAATTATCTATTAAAAAGAAGCAATCATATTGATATTCTATTTATGTGATAATTTTGAACAGAAATCTTTTATTTTTAATTTGAGATCTTTTCTTTTTTATACATATAACAAGATTTTACACTAAGAATATTGAATTCAATGGGCCGGGGAGATGGCTCAGTGGAATAAGCGCTTCCCTGGCAAGCGCAAGCGCAAGGGCCTGAGTTCAATCCCCCATTCCAAAAAAAAAAAAAAAACCCACCAAGTTCAATCATACAAATTTATGAGGAATGCTTAAGAAAATCAAATTAAAAACTCCACTTGTTCCTGTGACCCACAGTCCCCCGAATTACAGTGCAGAGGAGGTGGGAGACAGGTCCAAACTAGTTTGTGTGGAGACTGACTGCAAAGTCTATGGCATTTCTTTTAAGATAGGCTTGTTCTGAACAGAAATCTTTAGCTGGTATCTTAAAGTTGTCATGCATCAATGACTGCTGTCCCTAAGTGCCAACAGAATGTCCTTTACTTTCCTGTGAATAACATTTCACATGTTTTAATATTCAGTAATCAATAAGCTTTCTCACCGTAGTTCTCCAAGCCCTTCCAGAAATAAGCCTTGGCAGTTATTTTGGCTCCATGTGAATAAATTAATGAATGAATAAGTAAGTAAATAAACACTTGTGGGTAGAAGGAAAGACACAATAGAAATGTCCAAATTGGAACATATTCACATAAGGAAGGAGGGCAGAAACTGTGGTGGACTGCTAACTGGTGGTCAGCTTGTCATACCCAGAAGAAATGAAGTAGTGTGGATTGCTGCCAACAGCATAAAGGGCAGACCTGGAGAGGCTGTTAGGGAAGCTCTTCAGAGAAGCTGTCGGAGCTGTGGTAAGAAGCTCGTTCTCCTGGGCTGTTCTGCTGGAGGACCCTGTCATTCAGGCTTTCCTGATGAACCTCACTGTTCTCATCAGAGGACCTCATTGTCACTGAGGACGGTGGTGTTTCATCTTTTCTTTTCTTTTTGTGGCAGAACCGGGGATTGAACTCAGGTCCTTGTGCTTGCCAGGGAAGCACTTATTCTACTGAGCCATCTCCCCGGCCCTGGTGTGTTTCACTTTGGAGGAGCTCTGGTCCTCACTTTAAGCATCACTTCCAAGCTCCAGAGAGGAAGATGGTGCACTGCTCAGCTCCTGGAGAAGCTTGTCTCATTGGCTTTCCTGATGGAAAATCGGATTTCCTCATCAATGGAGGAGCTCTGGATCTCACTGTCGCTGAGGATGGCTGTGGTACTTTTGAGGGAGCTCTGGTGCTTACCTTCTGCATCACTTCCTTACCCAGTGCTGATTCCCTAGCCTGCTGGCACAGAGCCTTCATCCTGCTGGCACAGACTTTTTAGCTCCTACCACTGACATTTGGGTCTTTCCATGAAACACTATTGTGGGCTCTAGGCCTCCAACTGGGCTCATGTGAGGCATTGTTATGAGCTCTAGGTTTTCAGCTAGATTCATGCAGGATTTTAGGATCCAGACCCTCAGCTGGATTCTTTGGTTTTTAGTTTGTGGCCAGGTCTCCTGCACTCAATGGATCTGGTTCTTCAGATGATTCCTATAAAATAATCTTATAAAGTATATCCTATATTGTATCATTTCCCTTGCAAAAACCCCAAACAATGACACAAACCAAAAGGAAAATATACTATTCCTGTATGAAAAAGTCCTCACTGACAGAAAAGAACCTGATAAGGATGAGTATGAACCCAAGAAAGCCACCACATTAGCAGATACCCACCAAAAGAACCTCCAAGAAGTTATGTGTCCATCAACAGATGAATGAAGGGTTCTGCTCTGCCATAATGAAGGATAAACTTTAATCATTTGTGGGAAAATAAATGCACCACCTTGAAACTACAATTTGAAGTGAAATAAATCAGACTTACAGCTTAAACATAATTTCTCGTATGAGAAATTCAAAATATGAATAAGTTAGAGAGTAAAATAACAGATAACAGGAAACAGGAAGATACGACTTTGACAAAGAGTCGGTGAGAGGGGGATGGAGACAGGGCAGAAGAGGGGAAGGGGGTAGAAGAATCAGATAAGATGTGCTATGTGCCCACACCAACCCCCTCATGATGAATATAACCATTATGTACTGCTACATGCACTAATAAGATAAAACTTTTTAAAAAGAATCAGCAATGGGTCAATGAAATAAATTCCCAACTAGCATGAGTTTTCCCTCCTAACCTTCAACAAAGAAAATCAGATGAAACGTAGTTTGACTATAGTTCTCCAACTAAATTTTCAGTCATGTTGCAGGGGCACTACTGAGCATCTGAAAAGCTTTAGGTAAATACACCAATATTCACTACTGGACGCTATATGAGCTACCAGTTAGAAATGTTTATCAGTTTCAACGTTAGATCCTTCTGAGAATATTATATCTTTGTAAGGCAGGTTCAGCAGTTCCTGTCACAATAAGGACTTGAGCCTGGTATGGCAGCACATGCACATTATGCTACCATTTGGGGAGGCTGAATGTCTCAAGCTACTCTTCTCTTGTTGCTAGGACAAAATACCCAACACCCAAAATGAAGGAAGGAAAGGTTTGTTTAGCTTAGTGGAGGTTTTCGTCCATATTCAGCTGGTTCCAAGGCAGAGCGGCACATGGCAGACAGCAACTGTTAATGGTGGCAGCAAAATGCAAAGAGAAAAAGAGCAAAATGAGTGGCAGCAGCTCAGGCAGCTAGCTAGCCTCTCTCCTCTGCTTACACTGTAATGCAGAGTATCTGTCCTAGGGTACTCATACCCACAATCCCATCACTGGATCAAGAATCAATCACAAACTCCAGAAGCTGCCCCATGACTGCATGAGGCTTTGGGGGGACAACTAGATACAAACCATAACACAGAGGAAGGAGATTCACAGTTGGATCCCAACTTGGGAAGCTCAGTGAGACCTCATCTCACCATTAACAAAAGGACAAAAAAAAGGGCTGGTGATGTAGCTCAGTGTGAAGACTCTGGGTTCAATTCTCAGCACTGCAAAAAAGCAGACAAACCAAAGAGGGATTCTCAGAATACATGGTAGCAAAGAAAATGAGACAGTAAGTAGAAGGCTATGAAAAAGAAAATCTAAGTCAACTGGAAATATGGACTTTTTATGTTTGTGAATGTCTGGGTTAGACAGACCAAAAGAAGGTGATGAAGAAAGGGGCTTCTGAGTACAGACCACATCTCCTTACACTGAAACACAGGACAGATAAAGGAAAACATATGTCACTACATCAGGCTTAATTTCAAATTAACTTGGTCCTTTAGTAACTAAAAGTGGCTAGAAAGTGTTAGCATCTGATTGAGAACTGTCATAAACAAGTAAAACAAATTCAGTAGTATGCAATGGAATTGAGGATAAAAAAATTATACTTCCATCTACCTGTTATGAAACCCCAATTACAATAAGGATATTAAACTATATTTGACGTTTTCTGTAGCATTCTTTAACCACAGGGAACAGTGGTGAATACAAAAGTCAATCTCTTTATATTTTTATTCAATTGAAGAGATATTTACACAACATCTACACTATGTCGAACATTATTTTTTTAAACATTAGGAAAACATGAGGCTGCAAGGTGATCTGGATGTGGTATCTTTCATACCAGTGATCACCAGAGCCCAGGATATTTATTGTTCTTGTCTCACAGATCCTAGTTCAAGGGTATAAATGTGGCTATGCTCCCCGGTCAAACCTCCAAATAAGCCCTGGAAGAACACAAGTGAAAATCTGTAAAACATAGTGTTCAAATGCCATGCCTCTTCCAATTCAGCTTACCACACTATTATGTGTCTGTTTTATTTTTTCAAAGCAGGACTCATTTATGTTTTACTGTATCTCTAGCGTTAGACTCTGAGCACCAAGAAGGCAAAAATTGTTTTTCCTCTGTTTTTCAATTTCTCAGCTTTGGCATGCCCACATCAATAAGGGCTTCCTGTCTCTCTCTCTACAGTATCTCTTATTCATTGGTTAGATACACTATATGTGAGATATATAATTATATATAATTGTTAACCAGTGGTCAACTTGTTACACCCAGCTGAATTGAACTAGCCTGGTACTGGGTGTGGGAGGTTCATCTCTTGGGCTGTTATGCTGGAGGACCTCATTATTCTGGTTTTCTCGATGAACTTGGCTGTTGTTTTGAGAGGAGCTCAGGAACTCATTGTTGCTGAAAATGGCTACAGTTCACCTTCGGGGCACTCTGCTCCTCATCTTGAGCATCACTTCCTGGATCCAGAGAGGAAGATAGTGCACTGCTCCGCCTTGTGCAGATGCTTGTTGCATTGGCTTTCCTGATGTGAACCCAACTTTCCTCATCACTGGAGGAGCTCAGGACCTTACTGTCACTGAGAATGGCGGTGGTACCTTTTGGGGGAGCTCTGATTACTACCTTGAACATTGCTTCCTGGCTCCAGTTCAGATCCCTCAGCACACTAGTACAGCTCCTTCACCCTGCTAGTAGAGATTATATAGCTTCCACCAATCCTTTGGGCCTCTTCCAGCACCGATCTATGAAGTGGGCCTGCATGAGACATCATCGTGGGCTCTAGGCCTCCAACTGGACTTGTAGGAGCATTGTTATGAGCTCTAGGTCTTCAGCTGGACTCACGCAGGATATTAAGATCCAGGCCCTCAGCTGGATTTTTTGGTCTCTAGCATGTAGACAGACTTCCTGTTCTCTTTGTATATGATCCTTTGGGTGATTCGTTATAAAATAATCTTACAAAAACTAATCCTGTATTTATTGTTTCCCCTTGCAAAAAACCCCAAACCACAACAATATATATGCATACATCCAGAATGCTACTTATACATTCAACTGATTCAACTGCTACTTGAAACAGGGATGTTAAACATATACTTTAAACTTAATGCATCAATCATAGCTGACCAGCTATGCTTTAGTCTGTTTTATGCTCAGTCAATGGAATCATCATCTACTAATTGATGGTGGATAGTTTGGTCCTCAAGCCAAAATCCCAGAATTTATCCTTGATTACTGTCACTTTTAAATTCTACTTTCACAACATTTCAAGTCCAGCACCTTTTCATCATGTCTACGTTTATCAAACTACTTCAGGCAGTTGTTTTGCTTTGTGGACCTTGCACAATAACCCAACTGGTTTTCCTGCTCTTTCCTCCCCTTCCTCTTCCTTTCTTTCTTTCCTTGTATTTAGTCCAGGGTTTGCAGGGTCTCACGATGTAGACCCAGATTTGTAGTGATTCTCGTGTTTCCAGTCCCCCAAATGCTAGGGATTACAGGCGCGCGCCACCACGCCCGGCCTCCCTCTCCCAGCCGCCCAGCCGCCCTCTCAGCTGCTGCGCGCCGCCTAAGCACGCACTGCGTCCCGCTGAACTACCAGGCCGGCCCTCTACTTTACTTTTTACGCTGAAATCAAACAGAAATACTGACACATAAAGTTTAATCAATGTAATTCCAACGAGGCCGGGGAGATGGCTCAGTAGAACAAGTGCTCCCTGGCAAAGCGCAAGGGCCTGAGTTCAATCCCCGGTTGGGGGGGGGGGGCCGGGAGAGGGGGCGGGGAAGAAGAACCCACAAAACTTGGCAGGAGCTACCAGGCTGTGGCACGTCTCCTGACGCAAAGAACCAAAGCCGTCTCTACCTGGGCTCCTTGACTGTGCGTCCCTTCCCACAGAGCTAAAGAACACTTACTTCTTCCCTACACCCAGCCCGCCTGTGGCTCTTCTACTGCCTGTTGAGTAGCCTCACGGAGCTGCGCATGTGGGCCGGATCCGCGACTCTCCCGCCTCAGCCTCAGGCGACCTCCGGCGTCCCGAGCGCCCGCCCGCAGAGCGCCTCCGCCAGGTCTGCCCACTTCTGCCAGGTCTGCCCACTTCCGCCAGGCGCGATTTTGGCGTCCAGGGCGGGCGCGCACATGCGCAGTAGTGAGCGCCTCCAGCGGCTAAGGTTCCTCGGTCCCTTTTCTCTCAACTTTCACTTAATCCTCGCGTCTCTCTCAATCAGTTTGATTTCAGTACTCTAGCCAGTGACCTGGAATGTAAGTCACTCCCTTAACCAGCCGCCGCGCTCCGCCTTCCGTCTGAGGAGGCTCCGCCCAGCAGCGCCATCCTCTCGCGAGGCCTCGCCTCTCGCGGTACTTCCGCGCTCCCAGCACCCTCCGCGCGAGGCGACGCTCTCTCGTCAGCTCGGCCTCGGGGCGCGCCCTGCACCCTGCCCAAGCTTCTGTCCCAGGTCGGTCGCTCAGTGTCCACGGAACATGACGGCTCCCGAGCCGCCGCTGCTGCTGTCCAGAGGGTGCCCGAGCTCCACCGCGCTTTCCCCGCCGCGAGGAGACCGAACCCTACTGGTCCGGCACCTGCCGGCCGAGCTGAGCGCCGAGGAGAAGGAGGACCTGCTCAAGTACTTCGGGGCGCAGGCGGTGCGCGTCCTGTCGGACCAGGGGCGGCTGGTGAGGGCGCGGGGGCGCGGTGGG